>NC_080704.1:4856096-5193210 GCF_030445035.2 Dasypus novemcinctus | reverse complement strand
ATGTCCTCCCATGGCCCACTGGATGAAACATGGGAGAGTGTGGGCTATGATGTGGACCACTGACCATGAGGTGCAGCGGTGCTCAGAGATGTATTCACCAAAATGCAATGAATGTCTCATGATGATGGGAGGAGATTCGTTGCTATTGGGGGAGGAGTGGGGTCAAGGGGGTGGGGGGGTATATGGGGACCTAATACTTTTTGAATGTAAGATTAAAAAAATAAAGTAAAAAAAAAAAGGAAGCAAAATTGGTTATTTTCTGGCTTTTAAAAGTTGAATATAAATAAATTTCATAATTTATCCAAAAACATTTTTTTCATGCTTACAAACAAGGGGTGATGCGGAATATGTTGTGTACTGCTGAATAGATAAATGAGTCAGAAATTATGTGGAGTATAGATGTGAATCGCGAATGTGAAAAGGCACCTTTTAAATTAATATGGACACTTCCAGGTGACTCTTCAAGATGGCTGTAAGAATTTGTGTGAAGTAACAGAAGATTAGGATAATTATTTCCCAAAATGTCCATAATTTATATTGTCGGTGGTTTAAAAAATGTTATTCACAATACAATTGTGTATATGGCATTACAATGCTGCATGAAAATTAGACAGTTTTCCACATAAGGTTGTGGTATATGTGGAGCTTTCCCTGCCATTTATTGCCTTTAATTTGTTATATATGGTATTTGACCAAAGGCAATTATCTTTAAGTGCATATGGGATTTCTTATATACAATGACAAAATTTAAAATAAATGAATTATGCAATGAAACAGAAGAAGAAAATCAAAAAGCAAGAAAAAAAATAGTAGTCATAAGCCTCTGGTAGTCCACATATGGAGCTATAATATTCGTATGGGATTCTGATGGTGCAGATGGAAAATACAGTGTTCTGAAAAGGAGCTCCGTTTCTTAGCATCCTGCTCCTCAAAACTTATCAGATGATTGAACTATCAGAATCTGAAGCTCAGTGACTGATCTTTTGTTTATACCAGCATCCTAGACACTTCAGCCTAATTTGTGTCTTCCCTAACCTTTAATTCAGCCAACAGCTTACCTGTTTGTTTCCTCCTAGTAGGAACTGCTCCCAGGTTCTAGAGGTACTTGGTCCACACCCTAATTTTGAAAATGCCCAAATGTGAATATAGCTGAACTTCCAAGTTCCTGCGTTTCCCCTTCATCAGAGTTCCATAGCCCTTGCAGACCTTTTTCTGCAACTTTATAACAACCCATAAAGTTGTTTTTTTAAAAAAATCCTATAGTGCTTTGCTAGTTGTTAGTAGTTATTTTATTGGCTCGCTATCTACTCAAATTTTAGGGGGAAGTGAACACTCCTATTTGTTTATTGGAATGATTATACTATTACAAAGTTTCCAACTTTAGAAAAACACCTATTAATCATACACACATATAAAACATGGATTCATACGTGTATATATAGACATATGCACGTATATGCAAATATATAAAGCATGTTTGTGTGTGCATGTGTATACCTGTTGTATATATTAAAAATGTATATACATACCTATATAAATGCACAGACAGAGAGATGTCTTATTTTCTTGATGCCTATTTCTTCCTTTAATACTTTGAAGACTTTGATCATATTTATTTGAAGTTTTCCCTTTAAAGGTTCGAATGATCTCTATTTTCTCAGGTGGCAATTTCCCAGTGGTGTGTTATAGTCCTGTTGAAAAATCTCTCATCGTTGCAACATCCTGAAACTTTCCTGTTAAACTTAAGTGCTCTTGGTCAAGACTTTTCTTCCCAAGGAAGGGATTTGGCAGTTCACTAGTCCCCAGTATGAGGGCAGACTGGTTGACATCATACTCTAATAAAACAACTCTTTTGGGGTTGTGTGTCCTACGAAGACGATCAGTTCTAACCCCGTACCCATACATATCCTTTTTGTCTCATGATTAATCCCTTCTCTGATTATAGTCCTCACAATGTCAAGATGTAAAATCTGTTTGTTCAAGAGCAGATATTTCAGTTTGTCCGTGGGCAGGTTTCTCATATAAATCCAATCTATTTTTACATCACCTTGAAGAAGGAAGGGGAAAGAGTTTCTAGGTGCTATTTATAAACCACACTGGGACTGAAGAAGAAATATATATTAAAGAAATATTTAAAATATTAAAGAAATATTTCTGTTGCAGAAAAAAAAAATACCACTATATACAGTACTCTTAAGATATCAGCACTATTTAAAGAAAACCATTTCTCAAAAGTTACCGTGAATTTAGTCTCCAGAAGCTGTCAGCTTGTCCCCGTGATTTATAAACAACAAACTGATGTCATTAAGTGTCTTTCAACGAAGTACTCTGCTTTTCAGGTTCCATATTGTGCAGAGGGAAACTATTCCATCATATATGTATATTGATTTGTCTGGTAATCAGAACAAAGAAAGTACTGTAAATCTGACAAATAGTTTTAATTATATGAATCAGTATAATTCTAGATTTGGAGAAAGTCATCTGAATTTCTCTGCCTGGGGTATTATCTCACTTAATTTTTAAAAAAAATCATAACTACATATCATGATGTTCTATTATTTTAAAAATATATTTATTTTTTTAAATAGATACACAGATCACAGAAAATGTTACTCTGAAGAAATACAGGGGATTCCCATATGCTCTACTTCCCACGCCCCCCGCTTGTCCTACATTGACAACTTATTTCATTAGTGTGGTACATTCATTGTGTTTGATGGATACATTTTGGAGCACTGCTACACAGCATGGGTTATAGTTTATATTCTAGTTTACGTTCTCTCCCAGTCGATTCAGTGGGATATGGCAGGGTACATAATGTCCAGCATCTGTCCCTGCGATATCATTCAGGACAAATCCAAGTCCCAAAAATGGCTCCATATTCCACCTCTTTTTCCCTCCTCCTGCCCTCAGCAACTGCCGTGGCCACTGTCTCCACAACAATTATATAATTTCTTCCATTGCTAGAGTCACAATAATTCTATAGTAGAATACCAGTAAGTCCACTCTAGCTTGACAGGGGCTAGGGAGCAGAAGATTGGTTGGATGGTCCATGAAACTGGGCGGAGGGTTGGAGGAGGGAGCAGGTGGACACAGGGGATTGGCAGGTATGTGGCTGAAACTACAAAGTTGAGAAAACTCTTTTCACAATGTGATAAGGGGGGGTTACTGGTTTAGCAGGTTGGATGGGTGGGGGGGGGACACTTGGCACTGGGCGTACCTGGGGCAGGCTTCTAGGGAGTGTGCGAGTGCTCATCTTTTCATAGTGTGTTATATCAGTGGATGGAGACCCATACAATGAGCGGGAAGGTGTACCCACATCCTGGGGAGGCCTGATATTCTCACACAGAGGGAATTGTGTCTCTTGAGAGCATTGGTGGCTCCCAATAGGGGAATAAAGACTAGGGTGTCAAGCCCTCAGCATTGTTGCAAGTAACTGTGAATCTTGTCCTTCAAGCAGTGAAGCCTGGTTTTTGCTGTGGGCCCAGAGGGGAAGGGGAGGGAGTAATAGAATAGATGGAAGAGAGGGTAATGACGGGGAAATGGAAGTATTCTGCATGATCTTGCAAGGACCGATTCAGGCAATGTTAAATTTCACCAAAAGTTTATAAAAGTGTGTGGTCTAAAATGTAAACCATAATGTAAACTCCTGACCATGGTTCGTAGCTATGTTTCAATATTTGTCCTTCAGTTGTAGCAAATATAACATCCACATGTAAAAAGGTCATTATTAGGGAAGGAGAAAAAGGGGGAGGATATTGGGTATATGGGAGTCCCCTCTATTCTGTATGTGACTTTACTGTGACCTAAGAATTCTTTAAAGAAATAATGAAAAGAAGAAAGGTATGATATTGAGGAAGAAATTGCCACTGTGCATATAGGACAATGGTTATTACAGCGATGAAAGGCAAAACATCAAAAATATTTTTCATTGTTTTAATATTTCAGTTTTTTCTCACTTTAGGTTTTCTAAATTATTATGCATTTGATTCCTTATGTTTAAATATATCATTACTATCTCATTTTCCTATTGATTGATTTTGGCAATATATTAGACTTCACTTTTTAAGAAGTTTTGGATCATAGTGGGGTTCAGATATGGCAGTGAGGAGCACTGATGTGGCACTGATGTAGCACACTATGAAAAGATGAGTCATTGAGGAGAGACACATGGGAGGAAGTTCACCTGGACATGCATATAGGGTATACAGATATGTTTGGATGTTCATTGGGTATCGATGCAGTGTGTAGATTCTCACGACAACTGAAGGATTACTCGGTTCCCATCTGGGAGCTCTGCAGCATTCCCCAATGGAACAGCAATAATCCCCCAAGTACAGGAGCAATGACCAGTGAAGAAGGATGGCCCAATGATCGGTCCTGGATATGGACAACTATACTCATGAGCCGTTTGTGCTTGAAATTTCAACTTGGCCTAGTGTTGCAAGTTGCCTAAGGATTACTTCCTAAGAGACTCCATGTTGCTCAAATGTGGCCACTCTCTAAGCTGAACTCAGCATATAAATGCATTATGTTTCCCCCAGTATGGGACATGACTCCCAGGGATGAACCTCGCTGGCACCGTAGGATTACTACCAAGCACCAGTTGGTGATGCAACTGGAAAAAAACCTTGAATAAAAGAGGGAAATGGTAAAGGAAAATTTATTTGACTAAGAGACTTCAAAATGAGCCAGGAAGTCATCAGAGGGGTCACATTTATACAAGTCTTAGCAAGACCCCAGAGACAGCAAAGTAGATACAACCCCAGGAAAGTGGGGCTCCTGAGGGCTATGGAGACAACCAGGTCATGGCAGATTCTCTGGAGTTTGGTGCCTTGCCAGTGTGCCCTACTTAGGAATTTGTGCACCCAAGTGTGACAGAGTTGGTCTCAGATGTGACTTCTCTAAACATGCCTCTTCTGTCCTTTTTAATGAACATGTGTTCGGCACCAGGGTGGGTGTATGTGCAGAAGACTTGAATCTCTGGGCTGTCCATGTACCTGCTGGGCTCTGAGGCTCAGTGGAGTTGCAATACCTACTCTCCGGTTCATTGGACTTACCCAGGTCAGCTAACTAGGATGTTAGAATGGTCAACCACCACACCAAGGAACTGAGAGAGTCTACAACTGCAAGCAGGAGAGTTCCATCCATCACTCATGTGGGATCAAGCCCCCTTTCAATTAAGAGGTAGAGTGGGCATAAGCATCCCAGAGTCCTCAGGATGGGGAATAAAATATGGGCTAGAGTGGACTTCTTGCTATTAAAATTTTTTGTTGTTAGGAAGCACTGGGGATTCAACCCAGGATCTTGTACATGGGAGACACGTGCTTACCAACTTAGTTGCACACTTTCCCAAACTAAAGCCTTTTGAAGAAAAGGAAACCCTGTAAATTTTGAAGACAGTAAAATAAGGAATTTTCTTATTTTATTTTCCCACATTTCCTTTCTGATCATGCAATATAATCCAATTCTTGAGCATTTTGTTCTCTAATATTCATACTGTCATTTTGGCTTTCTTAGTACTTTCCATCATCTACCTTTTCCCCGTCATCAACCTTTTCCATCAACTTCAGACTCATTCACAGTCTTAGTCCAAGAGTCCAAACTCCATGTATACCTACTAACAAATAAGTGATGACTTTTTATAAAGACAACCATAATAATAATTTCTTCTTGAGGTCTCTTTTGCTGCAAGCTCAACCTATAAACCACTGCATTCTTGACAATCCATGGGCTTTAGATAGAAAATATCAGCTCTATTTGAGCTGAGTCTTCTACTTTTCCTTTAAACTTTATTTTTTTATTGTATTTATCATGGGGAAATAGCAACATTCAGCTTTTTGAGTACAGTGTCCCAAGAAACTTGTGTTAGAGTTCGTTCATTTAAACCTGATTGTAGCATGGTTTATTAGTATATGCTATTTCTTCTCTCCACAGAATGGATTCCTGAATTTTGTAACCTGTCCCAATGGAAGAGTTCAGTTGTCAACTAACAGATCAATCTGTTGGCAAACTAGGTACACTCTTCATCGTGGAGAGTTCTTTACTGTCCTCTGTTTCCCTCAAGAAGAGACAGAGTTCTCCTGAGAAATGTGGTTTCTTCCTGCTCTGGGAAACACAGGGAAAGGAATACCTTATTCAGACCTTTCCTGTGCAGCTGTAACTCCAGTTTTTCACTCTCAGTCCAGCTTGGTACTAACCCTCTGTTTGAATCTCATATTAGTAGCACCTACTGCATTTTCTCTCATTTCTACCCTTCTTACTCAAGGGGACCATCGAGTCTCCGATCCAAAACTGGCTTTGAGAAGGAAGGGGCATAGTAGGAAGTCACCATGTGTTGGACCATAATAGGAAAGCTGAGTAGGATTTGCCTTCAGCAGTGCACCACTGCTTTTGGGGTAGAATTTTTGAGATGTTTCTTGTTCTCAACTTGTTTAGAGAAACGTTCTTTCTCTCTAGTCCCCTTGGTGGCACCAGTTAGAAATTCTATGAAAGATTTAACCCATCTTCTAAGACACAGGCAATAACTGTTATTGCTATATGAAATTGCTATCAGTTCTCTAAGAGACATGTAATTTTGGGGTAACCAAGTACAATAAAAATGCCTATAATTAAAAAATAAGAGTGCTTTCTTCACAGAGCCACATGATTTTGCACAATTTATTAAAGTCAGCTGAAATTTGTTTACACCAAGTAGGATGTTATCAGAAGGGAAATGGAATGGAGTTTATGGTATTCCAGGGAAAGAATCAAATTTGAAAACCAAAGCCATATCTTCTTCATAGGGAGCACTCTGCTGCCTTTTTCCTTAATCACATACATTTCTTTGACATGTGAAAAAAAAGCATAAATTGAACCTTGGTCAGGTGCAAACTCATAGTGATAAAGGTAAGAGAAATACTTAAATGCCTAAGGTATTATTGAGAAAGTTTATGGTGGCAACACTCCATTTTAACCCAATTTATTTATGGAATGGGGGGTAGTTCCATCTGAAATTTTTCCTTGGGACATATACATTGTCAGATCTGATAAAAGGAATATTTCAGGAGCTATTACAACACGTATTCATGGCCACAGATTATTTAAATTTTATTCACTGTGCCATTTTCCGAGTCATTGTCCTCTTATATCAACAGAATTGGGAACTAATCAGTGGCCTCCAGAGAGTATATTTGCTTTGGAAACCTGCTGGTGTGATCATAGTCCAGAGTTCCTTGTTTACAATTTTGTATATCTCACTGGGCATGACGTACAGTTGCCATCATGTCATTTACCTCAATCTTATTTTTAGTGGGTGTTTTCTTTAGTAGGGATTGGGACATCATACTTTTAAGGAAGTGAAGGCATTTTAACCTTCATCAAGTCATATTTGTTTTTGTTATTCAACCTTACAAAACAGAAACTGTAATAACAATATATTCTTAACCTCTTAACAATAATCAAAAGCTATTGGTATCAGATTCCACTCACCTAACTGGTATCCTCAGGACAGATGTCTGTTAAAGGAAATGAGCAGGAGAAGATAAGGGATCAAGTACTTGAAAGGTTTTTTAAAAAATAACACTTATAAAAGATTAGCTAACACAAACACCTGGGCAATGGGACAAAGAAACAATATTCTGCATTATACTATGTTTTCACAAAATTTTGTAAATTGTGTATTTATGAAAAATTATCATTGCCTTACCTGATTCTCTGACTCGTATGATATTGTCTATTGGGATATTTTTTTCCACAGCCAACTCCAAGAACGCCTCATAGACTTCCCAGCTTATTTCGTTTCCTGATCCTGCAAATCAGAGGGGTAAAATCTGAGAGTGTCATCCATTAGAATCCATAAGAAATTCTGGGTATTCATGTGAGATGAGTGAAGGTGGAAAACGGGTCTCAGTGTGATATTAATGGACAGAAGTTGAGTATTTATCATCTTACAGATGTCAACCTGTGGTTCCAAAACTACAGGGGAAATTAGGCTACAAAGCTGAGCAGGGATACAATGAAAGTCGACACTGGACTTTCAGAATGCTGTAACTGTCACTTCTCATTTTCCCACTACCACGTCCTAGTAGTGAAATCTTGTTTCCTATCCAACTCAACACCCCAAAGAGAAGAGGTGAATATTTCATCATGAGCGTTAGCTTTGCTATGCATGATGGAGGGGAAAATGTATTTTATTTTTTGCCAAATTCCAGTTCCATTCATTCCTTCCTACTTGAATCATGTACCATGATGGCTGTAATTATTCTCACCATGGCCCATGTGATCACAGGGAGGGAGGAAACCTCCTCTGGTGTGTGAATGTTGGAAGTGAGGGACACTTTGTAATCTGAGTTCAGTTAAAGACCCACAAATCCAAATTTGAAACCTATTGTGGTTCTTGAATAAAATAAAGGAGGGTTTGGGTTGAGCTCCCTGCAGTGAAGAGTGTAAACTTGCTCTGTTGCATTGAACATTTCACTCCTAGCATCCACCTATGTCAGAGGGAGAGGTATAAGAGATAAGTGATCAAAGTTGTCTTGAGAAAGTGACTTCCTCGGGTCTCATAGGAACATTCAACTCTAATTGGCATAATTTATTTTAAAATTTTTAATTTTTTTTGAAGCTACATGGATCAAAACAAGAGTTACATTAAAAAATACAAGAGGGAAACGGACTTTGGCCCAGTGGTTAGGGCGTCCGTCTACCACATGGGAGGGCCGCGGTTCAAACCCCGGGCCTCCTTGACCCGTGTGGAGCTGGCCATGCGCAGTGCTGATGCGCGCAAGGAGTGCCGTGCCACGTAAGGGTGTCCCCCGCATGGGGGAGCCCCACGCGCAAGGAGTGCGCCCGTGAGGAAAGCCGCCCAGCGTGAAAAGAAAGAGCAGCCTGCCCAGGAATGGCGCCGCCCACACTTCCCGTGCCGCTGACAACAGAAGCCGCCAAAGAAACAAGACGCAGCAAATAGACACAGAGAACAGACAACCGGGGGAGGGGGGTGGGAATTAAATAAATAAATAAATCTTTAAAAAAAAAAAAAATACAAGAGGTTCCCATATACCCCCCACCCCAACCCTCCACTCCTCCCACATCATCAACCTTTTTCATCATTGTGGCACATTCATTGCATTTGGTAAATACATTTTGGAGCATTGCTGAAACACACGGATTATAGTTTACATTGTAGTTTACACTCTCACACTGTCCATTTGGTGGATTATGGCAGGAAATATCATGTCCAGCATCTGAGCCTGCATTATCATTTAAGATAACTCTAAGTTGTCCTAATGATACTTGAAAGTATCATTTTAAGTCATCTTCCCTCTAACTGCAAATGGCCTGCTTTCCCAGGAGACTGCCTTCTAGGATCTGGGACACAGAAAATATTTGTGTCCATATATGTTCACACCTAACCCATTGCCAGCTTAATTATAAATAATCACCCTGTGCTTGTTTTGTTTTCACATCCCAGACAACAAAATCCTGGAGGTTGGACAACTGAACATACCGAAAACTCCTATGACATCGCTTGTCTTCCCTTCTTCATTTACATTGATGCAACTCATCAAGAAGAAATCTCCTTTTACAGGTATAACTTGGAAATAAACTTTCCCTGCATCTGTAATAGAGAGAATATGGTACATTCATCGCTTTAGTGAATTTACTCCACTTAACTTTCTTGTGTTTAGCATATCCTTGGAACATTCTCTGGACAAGTCATATCTGTTTTGTTTTAATATTCTCTCTCTCTTTAGAAACTGCTAGACTCAATTGTGCTATGAAATAGGGGTGAGTTTTTCTTATTGCCACTTTATTACCTTGGTCTTCCATGGTTACCAGTCTTATTTTCAGAATGCTTATATCCAGATGCTTCTTGGAGCATAATTAACTCATGTTTGTATGGCATATTATGTAATAATGTTTTCAGTATTGTCCATGTTTTGTTGATTTTAAATTATTGAATTGTATAAATATTGGGGACATTTAGAATATTGCTTAAGTAACTTCTGAAGGGCACAGTGTGATACTGTAAGAAAGGCTTTCTTTCACACATTATACATTTATTTCATTTTCTTTTCACCTCAGTCCAGGCAGAGTTCTTGAATCTCTCTAAGTTCTAATGAATGAAAGCTTTTAGTAAATCAGCTCATTGGCTGAACTTCAATGGAACACAAGGATGCATGCTCCATTGAATTTCTCTTCTCAAGCATTAAGTAATGTGAAATTCCCTGCATTGTGGAAACATTCCAGGTCTTTGCACCATCGAGTGATCTGAGAAATTTTAAGTCCTGAGGTAAATTGAACTTTGGGATAGTAATATGCAAGCATGGTTTAAAAGAGGAACAATTGTAGAAAATGAGTTTCAGAAAGGGATTACTTAAATTTAAAGAATTGTGCTTTACTTACCTAAGTTCTTGCCTATCAGGGAAATTGTAGGACTTGGATTAAGCAGGGTATCTATCCAAGTTTCTATTGCAAAAAAAATTGGGTCACTTTCCATCCCTAGTTTTAAAGATGCCTGGAGTCCAATCCATCAAATCCTATTGATATTCCCTTTCTACATTGTTGTCCAAAGTCCAGATGAAGAAGGAAACAGAAAAAAAAGTAAGAAAATTTGATGATGAGGGCAAGAGAAGGTAACATAGAAGTAAGAGAAGTTGAAACAGAATTGACAAACACAAGATGGGTAAGTAGAAAATAGGGTTATTCTTAAGGCTATTGATGATAGTTTGGAAGGGAAAATGTCAGCCATGCACCTTATTTATTTATGTCTTATGAAGGTTTAGCTCTTGCTTATTATTTTTGCCACTTGTTATATCAGGTAAGGATCGCTTCCATAGATTGTTTATATTTATTTTGTATGTAATATTTAGATATCCGGCCAATTTACATTTAAAATATTCATTTTAAGAAAGTCATATAATTCCATTTATACTACTGAAGATATAAGTCCTGTTCACCAGGAAGCTCTAAATATGTGGAAGGAGTTTATTTGATTATGTATAATAACAATTTTATCTGTGATTATATTGAGCTTTAAATTTTTTCAGATCATTCCTCACATGTATAAGAAGCAGCTTCTCACGTAAAGTTTATTTTGTTAAAGGAAAAAGAAACAATTGTTCTTTGAATTATGGATTCATTACTGGTTAGACTTGATTTTTTTTTCCTTTTGACCTGCAAACTTCCCAGACAGTTGCAAAAATAATGCACAACCCTTTCAGAAAACTCCAAATTATCCTACTCTCTGCAGAGACCCAGGTCCACTCATTTTAACATCTTACCACCTCTGCCTTATTCTATATATCTTCAGAAACATTAGGAGCAAGTTGCACATGCCATAATCCTGGAAGATATAATACTTCCATATACATTTTGTACAAACATGGATATTCACTTGAATATGGTTATTCATTTAGTACACATTCATGTGTTTGAGTTTTTAATTTAGTGTGGTATTAAGGTTTTCTGAACAGTTTATGCGAGAGGCTCCTAAGAATTGAATACCCTGGGACACATTTTTAGAGACTCACAGGAATATGATCATTTGACCTTAAGAGTGATATAATTCCCACTGTTGAAAAGGGGAAAAATAAATGGATTTGTTGAGAATTTATAGGACCTTGGCCAAGTTGCATTCTTAAATGGTGGTAGAAATGGGACAAAAACGCAGAGTGTAGTTTGAAGCACTGATAGCAGAAGACCAGGGACTCACAGTTTGCTGAGTAAGTGCTCCCATCATCTGCTAGACTTCCCATCACATTGTGCAAATTACATTCACCGTTGTCCCTGCAAAACAAGGGAAGCTCAAGCTCACCTTCAAATACAACGTTCAACATGTAATTTACACCAAGCCATAAGGCATGCGCCATTTTATTTTTTTTCCAATTTTTTCTTTGTTAGAGTAGTTGCTGGTTTACAGAACAATCATGTATAAAATATGGGATTCCCACAGTCCACCCTCTTAGTGACAACTTGCATTGGTGTAGAATATTTGCTACAAACAATCATAGCACCGTTTTTTGATTGTCTATGATTTGACATACAGTTCACTCTGTTTGTAGTGTAGTTCCTTGGATTAAAAAAAAATTCTGTTACAAATTAGGCAACCTAACATTTTCTCTTTCAGTTGTAATCATATATTTCAGTGCTGCTAATTACATTCAGTGTTATTCTCCAGTCACTACCATCCATTACCAAAAGATTTCCATTATTCCAAGTAGGAACCCTGTACAATGAAAGCCTTAATTTCCATTCCCTACACCTACTCCATCAGTTGGTAAACTATATTATATATTCTGACTGTATGCCTTTACTTCTAATTATTTTCAATCAGTAAGCTAAGTATAGAACTACCATACGACTCATCAATCACACTACTAAGCTTAGACCCCAAAGAATTGAAACAAGGTATCGAACAGATAGTTGCACTTGGAAGTCCATATAATTTTATCTACAATCTCTGATTACAGCATTGTCGTCACACACCTAGCAGCAACACAACTTATACATAGGCCCTCCACTCCACTCTCAGATGTGAAATGGAGTTCCAGGCAGAAATCAGACTAAAAATAATCTATCCCAAACTAAGGCCTAAAGAATGGCAGAAAACACCAAGATGAAATATTCTCTTCCAATACATGACACGTGTTGAAATGGCAAGAAGCCAATCCATTCCGTTGGCTTATTTATAAGCAAGGTGCTTCAAGATTCTTGTACATTTCAATGTTTTTTTTTTTTTTTTGCTTGTGCTGTTTTTGAATTCTTCCCCTGCCTCCCTCCCCTCTCTCTTGTTTTCTCATTCTCTCGCTGGTTCTTGTTTCTAGGTATCTCTCTTTTGCACTCTCTCTCTCTCTCCCTCTCTCTCTTTAACCTTTTCCTCTCTATATCTAATTATTTCCTACTTTTACTTTGTCCTTTAAAACTCATTTTCTGGGTAAGGACACAAATATATATCTCAATTTCATGGCTTTCTCTGCTTGGACAGTCCTTAGCTATTTCTTTATGTTCTTTGCCTTGTTTCTTGAAAAAGGCATATTTATCCCCCTCAACCACTTTTACTCTTAAGCCCAGTAATATTTGGTGCAGAGGATCTTGAAAAGCTTACCAATAACATTTTAATTGCCAAAGTTTGTTATTTCATTGTTTATTCCATCTCTGAACAAATGTGTGCTCTTGGCAATCACCTGTTCATTTGATTTTAATTATTCCAATTGTTTAACCCTTACTGTCATCTCTGCCCCATAGCTCATTCTCTTGCCTTCATTTTCAGTGTCGAGATTCCTCGGGTTCTGTACTAATTATTTTGTATCTCTTATTATGACTTATTGGTAATAAAACATACTCTGTGTGTGACCACAGAGTAGAATAATCAGATATTTCTTGAGCAAATAAAGTACATTGACATATCTTTTCCCTTTCTCTGTTTTAGCATTCATACTTTTAAAGGCACCATATATCTACAGAGCATTTCTCTTTTGTAAAATTTCCCAGTGGATGGCAGACTTAGTTATACTTTTACTGTGGCATTTATTACAAATTACTCCTATAGTCTGCCTCTGTGCCTGGGTCCCTGACTTGATTTTGAATGAGCAATGCAGAACAAGATTCTAGTCTAATTTCTACTACAAATTAGGAGGGAATCCTTAGAAATGTCTCTTAAACTTCCAAGTACTCTTTCACTTTTTTTTTCTACCTTTCAAATGATCCCAGTAGAAAGTACAATGTCTACCATACAACAAGTGTTGTATATAAATAGCACAATTCACAATTAAACGGAGGAATTGCTATTAATTTATTGATTGTAATGTGACTGCTCAAAATGTGCAGTGAAGATCATTTTTCCTCCATTCTGACACATTGGAGTGTATCTGAACAAAAGTAACAAACTTCTGAGACCAGGATCTACTAGCTGTGAAACGTCTGCTAGAACATACAGCTAGGAATCCTGGGAAGTGACTGTTCTTGCAGTTTTCTCCCACTGATGCCTTCAATTCCATATTCTTTACTTAAATGATTCAATGAGGGCTTCTTTGAATCCTTGCCCTGTAAGTCAACACTACATAGAATTCTTCAAGAGACATAGAGATGCACAAGGACGCTCTGGAGCATACTTGAGATATTTCACTGCAAATATGCGTGGCTCACCCAGCCCCAAGGTTCAACCACTTTTAGAGCCTTGGATCGTTGCAGGTTTTACTTACTTGGTATAAAACTTGACTGAGAAAGTTTTACCGTCTGGACTTTGTTCAACTCTTCTCAGAAGGCCCCTCATTGGATGATTTTCTTCTATTGTCTCTTGGTCACTGGCTCCTAGGTAGAAGGTATGCAGTGACCCTATAATCTAGAAAGAAGTCTTGTAAGAAATGCTATTAAATGACAGACACATAATGGAACTGGTGAGCATGATGTAGGCTTTCCTCTACATCTATATCGTCTATTTCTCTCACCTGAGGCTCCCCTTCCTCAGAGGTTATGTCCTCCTGGGCACACACCAGACCAAGAGCTAGGGTCAACACCAGGACTTTCATCTTGTGGTGCTTGTCAATCCTTCTTCCAGAATGGCAGAGAGTGGATATGTTTTGGGGAGATTCTGAAGACTGGTCTCTTTTTATACCATCTCTCTGTGGGTGTGTCCATTTGTGAACCACTTGTTCTTAAACACAAGAATACACGGAGATAGAAATCATCTTCAGACTGCAGCAATGTGCATCCTGGTTGGCAATGGTGCCTGTGACTATTCTTCTGCCATTTTCTTAATGGGATTAGTGTGAAGAGCGGTTTAGGTTGGATTGAACATTTGACCTTTGCAGAGATTATGATTTGCAAAAGACATTTCAAGGACAGCCATGCTTATTTTCTTATCCTGACTTCCTGAAAAATGGAAAAGACAATATGATACATTGATCACCCCAATAATGTGATATACCTTGAGCCTCCTATTTCAAGTACATGAAATTCTGAGTTGCCTTCAATATTTTGTAGGAAGACATGCCCAATGTGGTTATCTAGCTACTGGGACATCCATCTGAGGGGCAAATACTTGGGCTTCACAGACTTTTTTCTGGCAAGCCTGTATGGTTCTCCTTCCACTGAGTAGGGGATTCCCCACACCAATATCCCCAATAGGGCTTGTCAGAAGTAGATAACCCAGACTCATTACCATTTATGACTTTCCTGCCTTATCTATGCCCAGATATGATGGGATTCTTAATCTCTTGAGGCATTAACTTGAACTATGCACATGGTTTTCAATCAAAAATACATGTGAGGCAAATCTGAAATATTTAGTTGAAGTCATGAATGTGCTGTTATGGCCATCATCAGCAAAGTCTGGTATTGATTTCCAGAATAGTCTAATGTGGAAATAATGTAACCAGCAAGTCCATAAAAGTAAAAAGAATATACTTGCAACAGAGCATTTAAAGATCTTGAAAGGTCAGGAAAGACGTTTAAGCTAGCAGCCATATTTCTTTCTTTATATACAGATATATGTGTTGATACATCTGCATATAGAGATACATGTTATTTTTATTTTTGGTTTGGTTGTACCTGCCTCATTCTCAACAGTCCTAATTGTCAAATACTTAATACATTCATTTTATTCTTCCTACAGTAAACTTGCAATCCCCTTAGCCATCTCCCTAATATTTGTTCCCTTCAAGACCAGCAAGTTCAGGGACCTCAATTGTTTGGCAAGTCTATATTATAAGCCTTACATACCCTTTTAGCTGGTGTTTCCTTGTCTTAGAGCTCCTGTAAAAAGACACCATGTTGTTGTTCCCGTAGCCGCTTAGCATGCCACGCTGCCTGCAGCGATGAGCGCTGAGGTTAGTCACTTCGTCTTGGATGCTCCCCCAGGTGCTCCAACCTCAAAGGGTGGAGGCTCTTGGGAGAGGGGACAGAGAGGTATTACACATTACTGCGGAGGTATTACACATGCCACACAGCAACCACACAGCAAAGAGACTCCGGAGCCTGCTTACTGGGAGGAAGCAAGTCCGTTTATTGTAAGGGGTGAGGCTATTTTATACTCTTTTTTGAAGGATCATGTAAAAGGTTGATTGGATGATATTGAGTGAAGTGAGACGCACTTCAGAGCTCTAGTGCTGGTTGCCGTGCCTTATTGATTCTGTGCTCACTCGGTTTCAGTTGCCTTTTCCTGGAAAGGGGCTGGGTCATTGTCCCAGGCGCTCTTTTGTTACTTTTGCACCGTTTACTTTCACACTGTTTGCCTCAGGTGCTGTTTTGATAGCTCTAGTCATCATCTTCTGTTAGGGACTTTCCAGTGGGGGGAATTCCCACAATTCCTCCCTTTTGTTTTTAGGCAACTCGAGGAGACTTATGTCAAGGTGACCGTGCCTGTCTTAGGTTGTCCTCCTCTGAGGATCTTACCCATCATTGGCTACCGGTCAAGCTCACTGACCATCAGACCTTAGTAGGGGGCCACTGAGTTTCGAGTAGTTGATGTATGTGTCTTTTATTGACTGTATGTTCACCTTAGGCAGGGCCAGTTCTGGGCATGGGGTGTTTATAAGGGGGTGTCATATTGGGGATCTGCTTGTGGGAGTCGTTGATAAGGGACTAGCTGTAATTGAAAAAAGGTTAGTTTGGAGATATCTCGTATCTTCTGGAAAAATTTGATAAGACAGGGTGTTATAAGAAGAAATATGATTAATATGAGGAGGCTGTCTATGAGCTGTTGGCAAGTAACAGGCAGCCAGAACTGCTGGACTAGACATTACAAGGTTTGGTACTCATGATGTTTGTTTGTTTGTTTGTTTGTTTGTTTGTTTGTTTGTTTTTTTATTTAGTGGAGCCACTTTTGCCTATTAGGTTTCAGTGGTAGGGCCCTGGATCTTCACAAAGGCATTTGCATTAACAGTCTTAAAAGGGATTTTAGTGGAGCGGGCAGGGACATGACAGACAGTCACTTGTTACTACAAAGTATTGGGCCCCAGAAATCTAAAATCAAGGCATCATTAGGACCAAGTATCCTTTGAAGTGTGGCAGGAAAAATCTGCCTGACGCTGCTCTCCTGGCTTCTGGGGCATGAGGTGATGGCCAGCAATCCACGGTGTCCTCTGCCTCAGTGGCCTCCAGGCATTCTCTGGTGCCTGAATTTCCTCTTAAGGATCACAGTCATATTGGCTTAAGGGTCTCTCCTTCTAGAATGAGACTATTTAACTTGTCTGATCCCATCTACAACAGAAGTATTTGCAGATGAGGTCACTTTCTGAGGTCCTTGAGATGAGAATGTCAGCATATCCCTTGGTGGAGGATGGGGCACCATTCAACCCCTAAGAGCACAGAAAAAGGAAATCCTTGTGTTATTTCTCTTAGGGGAAGGCAAATGTGAAAAGAATGAGGGAAGACTGGGGGAGCCATCCCAGCATGAGACAAGTCTAACACAGTGAAGAAGAAGGGAGACATGCCTGGGGTGAACATAATGCATTCTAACAAAGATTGATGTGTCCCCACCCAAGGAAGGTGTGACTTCAGTACAGATGCTGGGTGGATTCCAAAGGTCAGCACCTGGCCTACTGTCAAGGACACTTCCTGTAGCAGGAAGTCTGGGAGATGCATCCCCAAGACTGGTATACAATGATATACCCCACCTCTGCAGCTCTTCAAAAGCTTCAACGGATATCATAGCATCCTTCCTCCAGCAGCCATTCCATGTTTTTCTTCATTTCTGCTCACAGTTTGGTTTGAGAGGGTGGTTTTTACCTCCTGTGAAATGCCATCCTTCACTTGTATAGGGCTTGTCTCCATGTTGGTCTTGTTTTGTGGTTGAGAAGGGGTATACTGGTCTACTTTAGATTACAAAGCGTCTCCCTTATGCCATTTGTATAGGAGCAAGGTATTTCCCCTTGAGCCACACTTTCCTGTAATGTACCCCTTTCATCTCCCTGTCTGCTCAAAGACATCAAGATCCAAAAATTTTAGGGAGTATAGATTACCATGTTATGTGGATGCTTTAAAATACCCTAGAAGGTATTAGTAGCTGTAGGGGTTGAAAGAAACATTACCTAGTTTTGGTTCTAAAACACGAGCTCTGTAATGCATTTGGGTATTTGTACATTACCAAGTGAGTGCATTGCAGAAGCAGGGAAAGAAAAGTGTATGGTGGAGAGCAAGTCCTGCTGTAGGCATGAGATCGTTATCTGTAATCCCTGGGCAATGGGACAGGGAAGAAAAGCTTGCATTTTATGAAAATATTATTAGAGTTGAGTTTTAGAAATGTCCTCTCCTTTCATTAAGGCTTATTATTTAGATTCAGAACTACAGACTGGGAAAGCTGTGGACAAGCCGTTGCAGCAATCCTTCACAGAGAGAATTTTAAACTAAACCAAGATTATTGGAATGAAGGAGGGAAACTATCTGATAGAAGTGAGATTGATTTTTTGAGTCATCTGTCCTGCAAGCACTTGCCAACACATTAGGGCCATCTTCTTTACAGAGCATCTTTCAGTGCAAGCAGATGTTTCTACTGATGAATGCTAAGCAGGTGATGTAACCCATGATTGTACCTAGTCTTCTGCTTTATGGCTTCCATGAAATGATAACAATGTTAGACTAGAAACATGTTGGCCATACTCTGAAACATCCTCCATTTTTCTTATATTTTCATATTATTTCTACCCAGTTACAGTGATGTTATCCATTGACACATTTAGCTCTGCCATGGGTATTTCTGCCGCAAAGACAAGAATGAGTAATTTCTACCAGTCCAAATACATTTGAGATGTATATTTAATTCCCCTTTCAATGACTTTTGAATTTACTGTCACAGCTCTTATTATTCTGCAACAATTACAGTTATTTGTTGACATTTCATCTTTGAAACAAAAACAGGAAGCTTGATTTTAGTCAATTAGATTTAAGCAAAAATGTTTGAGCTTGTGTTGACTGGGCACAATACTATTGACTGTGATGGCATATTTTCAGGCCATTTGGTTGAACAAAAGATCAGATTAAGTGCTTTCGTTATGTACTGTGGCTAGCTTTAGATCTTCAGGTGCCACCTTGTTGGTTTTCATTTTACTTAGGAGAAAGAAGATGTGCAAATAACAAAGCAAATGGCAAAACATTGGCAATCAAACAGTGTATGATGTCATAGAGCTGTTTATGTTGATTGAGAAACTATGAATTCAGTATCTGGGTGTTTCTGTGAGTATTGTTTCGAGTAGTAACAGAAAACTATGTAGGTAACGAGAATTCAAAGTTAGAGAATCCATGTTCAGGAAAAATGCAGTTATTGTTTTATAATAAATGGGGAATAATAAGTACAGTTATATAGATAATTTTATTATCAAGTATGTTATAACTGAATCATTACAAATAAAATTAAACTATGTCTCTTAAAGAAAATTAAGAGGATCTACTAGTTGCCAAGAGGTTTTCAATGTATTTTCTAAATATTTCAATTGGTTTCTCTGAAAAATAAAAGATTTTATAATGAAATATCAAATTTATTTTTGCCATTGCTTGTGGGACATTATTTTTATTTTGATGAGAGGTAATGTATTTAGTACAAAGAATAGTGTGACAAATGTACCTAAATTAAATAGTAAACTAAAAGTGTAATCTGAATGGATCACTAGTAAGTGTAAGCCATGAATCTTATTTATGATTAGTTCAGTTCTCACAATGAGGTCTGATAAAAGAAAGATAAATTAAAATGGACCTATAGTTGCACAATGCAGAATAAAGAACTGTTCAAAGTTTCCAATGTACTTTCAGTTTCATGAAAAATAAGTGCTCCAGGTAAGCTAATATCTTCCTTGACCATAACTTCTAGTACCATCAGATGGACTGATGGGCAGAAAGGAAATTAGATTTTTTTCTGACTTTTAAATTTATAACTTATAATTTTTATATTTATTATATAATACATATTTATCTATTATAGAATTATAAATTTATATTTATAATGTATATTTATATAGTAATATAGTAATATAAATATTTATATTTGTAATATAAATTATAAATTAAATTTATAATTTATCCAAAAACATTTTTTCATGCTTACAAACAAGGGTGACGTGAATACATTGTATATTGATCAATAGACAAATGAGCCAGAAATTACCTGGGATATACATGTGAATTGTGAATGGGAAAAGGCACAATTTATAATTGTATGGACACTTCCAATTGACTCTTCAAGATGACTCTAAGAATTTACATGTGTATCAGCAGTTAATGATAATTATTTCCCCAAGTGTCTGTGATTGATAACTGATGTATCGTTATTCATGATAACAATTGTCTGTATGACACTATCATGCTGCATGAAAATTAGACAAAGTTGCCATATGAAGTTGTGGTGGATGTGGAGCTTTCCTTCCATCTATTACCTTTTATGGTCTTTGATCAAACAAAATGATCTTTGAGTGCATATGGGAATTTTTAGGTACAGGCACAAAATTTTAATGAAAATAAATGAATCATGTAAAGAAACAGGCAGACCCAGACGATCAAAAAGCAAGAGAAAAATAGACAGTACTCCTAGTCCTCAAGTAATCCACATATGGAGCTTTAATATTCAAATGGGATTCTTATGGAACAGATAGAGAATACAGTGTTCTGAAAAGGAGTTCCATTTCTTAGCATCCTGCTCCTCAAAACTTATCAGATGACTGACATATCAGAATCTGAAGCTCAGTGACTGATCTTTTGTTTATACCAGCATCCTAGATCCTTCAACTTAATTTGTGTCTTTCCAAACCTTTATTTTATTTTTATGTTTTGGGTTTACATTATGGTTTATATTTTAGACTATACAATTTTCTAAATTTTTAGTTATCTTATGTTTTACATTATGGTTTACGTTTTAGCCTATAGATTTCTATACATTTTTGGTATAATTTAACATATCCTATAGCCATCATTGCATGATCTTGTGGAACACTTCCCTTGCCCCTCAGTTACTCTGATTCCATCTATTCAATACCTCTTTCCCCCTCCCCTCAGGGCCCACAGGGACAATCAATCTTCATTGCTTGAAGGACCATATTCAGAGACACTTGCAACAATGTTGAGGGCTTGACATACTCGACATTGGTAGCCACCAATTCTCTTGAGAGACACAATTCCCTCTGTTTGAGAACATCAGTCCTCCCCAGGATGTGGGTATACCTTCACTCTCATTGTATGTGTCTCCACCCAATGATACAACCCACTATGACAAAATGAACACTCACACACTACTTAGAAGCCTGCCCTGTGTCAGATGACCCCCTTAAGCATCTTAAACAGCTTACCTTCTTTATTATATTTTCTAAAGAGTTTTCTCAACATTATAGTTTCAACCACATACCTCCTATGTTCAAATGTTCCCCCCACCCTTCCCCAATTTCTCGGGCCATCTGACTCATCCTCCCATCCCTAGCCTCCCTCAAGCTTGCAAAGCCCGACCCAAAGATATCCCTATGCCCCCATTTTATCCCTTCCCTGTACAAATATTTACCTCCAGCTTATCATAGATTTCACCCATGTAGGTGTCAGCTCGCAACCTTCCTCTACTGCCAACTTCCTTTAAGCCTATCATCCAGCCTCTAACTCTCTGAGACAGCTTGGCTTACTTATTTCATATCAGAGAGGTCATGTAGTATTTGTCCTTCAATGCCTGTGTTGCTTCACTCAACATAAGATCCTCAAGACCGCCAAGAGCTTGCCGTTTGTTTCCTCCTAGTAGGAACTGCTCCCAGGTTCCAGAGCTACTTGTTCAGAAAGCAAGAAATCAACACATATTGGAGCATAACAGGAAAGCTGAGTAGGATTTGACTTCAGCAGTGAACCACTGCTCTCGGGGGAAGATGTTTTTGAGATACTTCCTGTTCTGTTTGTTCAGAGAAACGTCCTTTCTCTCCCATCCCCCTGGTGGCACCAGGTAGAAATCACATAAAAGAGTTAGTCCTCTAATAATCGCATAAAAGAGTTATCGTGTAAGACACCTGTAATAGTTTTCTTGATCCTATCTAGAATCATCACTATCCGTTCTCAAAGAGACATGTAATTTTGCATTCATTGTGCAAAATGAAATTGATTTCTACGATTTAGAAATGAGAGCACGTTCTTCAAAATCCATGTGAGTTTGTGCACAATTTATTAAAGCAGCTGAAATGTGTTTACAAGGGATAGGATGTGAAGAGTGGAGCAGGCAAAGTGATCAGAAGGAATTTCTCATATTCAAGGGAAAGAATCCCCTTTAAAAGGCATGGCCATCTATTCGTCACAGTGATGATTCTGCTGCCAACTTCCTTGATCATGCAATTTTCTTTGGCATGTGAAATAAGCAGCGTAAATTTATTAAGTCTTCCAGTTCACCTGAAAGGGATGAGGGGAAGAAAGAAATACTTAAGGGAAGCAGATTTGGCTCAATGGATAGAGCGTCCACCTACCACATGAGAGGTCCAGGGTTCAAACCCAGGGCCTCCTGACCTGTGTAGTGAGCTGGCCCATGTGCAGTGCTGATGCACACAAGGAGTGCCGTGCCACGCAGTGGTGTCCCCCATGTAGGGGAGCCCCACACACAAGGAGTGTGCACCACAAGGAGAGCCACCCTGCGTGAATAAAAGTGCAGCCTGCCCAGGAGTGGTGTCACACACATGGAGAGCTGATGCAGCAAGATGATGTAACAAAAAAGAGACACAGATTCCCAGTGCCACTGACAAGAATGCAAGCGGACACAGAAGAACACACAGTGAAGGGACACAGAGAGCAGACAACTGGGGGGTGGGGAAGGGGAGAGAAATAAATAAAAAATAAGTCTTTTAAAAAAATACTTAAGTGGTTGCTTAAAATGGTGAAACTTGAAATCATCCATTTTATAACTATTTCTTTCTGGAAAAGCGGGTAATTCCATCTGGAATTTTTTCTCTGAAAGCACATATCATGAGATCTGGCAAGATGAGTATGTCAGGAGTGGTTGAGATGTATATTCATGTTACAGATGATTTCAGGTTTATTTACCGTGCCATTGTTTGAGTCATATTCCTCTTCTATTTCTTTTCAGAATTAGGGAATAATGTGTCTTCCAGAGAGTGCATTCACTTTAAAGCAGGTGTAATCATATTCCAGAGGTCATTGTCCCCCCCTCCCTTTTTTTTTTACCCCACTTGGCAATGATGAAAAGATCCCACTGTTATTTATGTCAATCTTATTTTTAGAGAATGTGTTCCTGAGTGGGGATTTGAACACCACACCGTTAGTAAAGTCAAGACCTTTTAACGTCCATTGAGTCATATTTGTTTTTATTATTCAACCTCACAAAACAGTAACTATGATAACAAGATATTCTTAACCTCCTAACAAATATCAAAATGGGTTGACATCACAGTTTCCACTCACCTAATCGATATCCTCAGGACAGGTATCTATTAAAGAAAATGAACAGGAAAAAAACAACTGATCATGTACTTTGAAAGTTCTTTTTTAGAAAGATAAGCAACATTTACAAAAGATAGAAAACTCAACACAATGACCAGGGCACTTGAAGAAAGCAACGATATGCTGCACTGGAGTATATTTATGAAAACGTATGTTTGTAAAAAATGTCATTCCCTTACCTGACTTTCTGACATTTACAATATTGTCCTCTGGGATACCATTTTCCTCAGCCAACGCTGAACTTCTTATAGGCCCCTGGACTCATATTATCTCCTGAGCCTGCAAATTAGAGGGGGAAAGACAAGAGGTCGTCCATTAGAATCCATAAGAAATTCTGAATTCGTGTGAGATGAGTGAACGTGGCAAGCAGGTCTTAGGGTAGTATAAACTGACAGAAGCCAAATATTTACTGTCTCAAAGATATCAATCCGTGGTTCCAAAACTACTTGGGAAATCACAGACAATTAAAGTCATGACAATGAGCGTCCCCGTATCATACAGAAACTCCAAAGCTCATCAGGAATACCACAAAAGTTGGCATGGAGCTTTCAGAATCTGGAAACTGTAAAGTCTCATTTTCCCTCTACCATGCACTGATATTGGCATCTTGTTTCCTATCCAACTGAGTCCCCCCAAAAGAAGAGGTGAATATTCCATCATCAGCACTACTAGCCTTGCCATGCATCCTGGAGGGGAAAATGCATTTTGTTCTTTGCCAAATTCTAGCTCCATCCCCTTCCTTCCTAAGTGAATCATGTACCATGGCACCTCTGATTATTCTCGCCATGACCCACGTGATCACAAGGAGGGTAGAAGTCTTCACTTGTGTTGAATGTTGGAAGTGAGGGGTCGTTGGTGATTCGAGTTCATTTAAAGAACCACAAATTCAAATTTAAAATCTATTTTAGCTCTTGAATAAAAGAAAGGGTTTAGGTTGAGCTCAATGCAGCGATGAGTGTAAACTTGCTCTGTTGTGTTGAAGTTTTCACTTCTGGAACCCACCTAAGTGATACCTGCTGCCTCTATCAGAGGGAGAGGTACAAAAGATTAATGATTGACATGGTCTCAAGCAAATGATCTCAGTGTTCACAGCCCATTCACCACTGATGGGTATCATTTAAGTCGTCTTGCCTTAAATTGCCACATGGCCTGCTTTCCCTGTTGAAACTGTTCTAGGATCTGTGACTCAGAAAATATTTGTGTTCCTGTGTGTTCATGTCTTACCCCTTGCCAGGTTCGTTATAAATAATCGCCCTGCCTGCTTGCTTTGTTTTCATATCCCGGACAACAAAATCCTGGAGGTCGGGCAGTTGAACATACCAACAGCTGCAATTACGTGATTCCTCTTTTCTTCCTTGTCCAAAACAAACCCACTTATCGTGAAGAAGAGCGGTTCTAAATTAAAAATTTGATTTCACCTTGGCCTGTGTTTGTGAAGAAAGCAAATGGTATGTTCATCATTTTAGTGAATTTACTCCACTTTTACTTTCTTGTATTTAGCGTATCATTGGAACGTTCTCCAGACAAATCATCTCTGTTTTGCTTTGATATTCACTCTCACTTTAGAAATTGCTAGACTCAGTCATGAGTTCTTTGATGTAGGGATGAGGTTTCCTTACTGCCACCTTTTTACCTTGGTCTTCCAGGGTCACCAGGCTTATTTGCAGAATACTTCTATTCAGAAGCTTCATGGAGTGTAAGGAGCTTTGTGTTTCTATGGCGTATTATGTAATAGCATTTTCTGTATTTTCCGTATTTTATTTTAACCAAATTTTATAGACACTGGTAACATCTAGATTGTTGCTTAAGTAACTTCTGGGGGGCACAGTGTGTTACTATAGACAAAACTTTCTTTTGGACATTATATATTTGTTATTTCATTTTCTTCTCACCACAGTCCAGGCAGAGTCCTCGCATCTCTCCTACTTTTTCCCTCCCCCCATATAATTGCCTGCGGTCACCCCTCGGGCTGAAGTGTGGTTTGCTGGCCTGGCGGGGGGAGCAGCCGCGGCAGGCCAAGCCGCTGCCCCCATAATAGGGTGGCTGGTCGGGCCGACCGCCACCCCTGAAGGGAGCTCGGCATGGGCGCAGAGTGCCCTCGGGTCTCCCCTTCTCGGCAGCCATGCTTCCGCGGCCGCCCCTCCTCCCGGATGGCGCCACACGATGCCTGTGGGGCGGCACCCTTCTTCTTCTTTCTCCCTGCGCAGGCGCAGGGCGGAAAAATCCAGTCTGCCCTTTTCCCCTCCCCCGACAGCAGCAACAGCCAGGCGTTGGCGGAAAAATCCAGTCTGCCCTCCACCCCAGCAACAGCAGCCACCAATCCCTAAACCCTGCCCCTTCCCCCAGCAACAGCGACAGCCAATCCCTAACCACCACCCCTCCCCCATCCAGTACCGCCCACTGACCTTTTGCCGGCAACCAATCAGAACAGGGTGTGGCTTCGACCAATCAGCCTTCCCCAGCCCCTATAAAACTGTTGCCTCTCCCTTAATAAAGTGGACTTGCGTGTTTACCTTGTCTCTGCGGTAGTTCTTCTGCCGTGCGCCCTCCAGTCCTGAGAGCCCCCGACAAGGGCCTGGCCTCCCTTGTCCCCAGTTTGTCGCCTGCTTCTCCAGGTGACCCCTTCGTCGCCTGCTTCTCCGGGCGACCCCGTCAGCCGAACCGCGCAACCCCTGTGAGACCGATCCCTCATCTGCTGCCGGACCGACCCCTCGTCCCAGGTGGGACCGACCCCTCGTCCCAAGCGGGACCGACCCCTCGTCCAGAGCTGGACCGACCCCTCGTCTGCAGCCAGACCCCACCTCTACCGACCGAGCAAGCCGCCGCAATTGCCTTTTCATTTATTTTTATTTATCTTTTCTCTATTTAAAAAAACGTTACATTAAAAAAAAATGAGGTCCCCATATAACCCCTACCCCCTCAACCCCACTGCTCCCACATCAACAACCTCTTTTATCATCGTGGCACATTCATTGCATTTGGTGAATACATTTTGGAGCACTGCTGTACCACACTCTCCCCCAGTCCATTCAGTGGGCCATGGCAGGACATACACTGTCCAGCATCTGTCCCTGCAGCACCACCCAGGACAGCTCCAAGTCCTGAAAATGCCCCCACATCCTATCTCTTCTTCCCTCTCCCCACCCTCAGCAGCTACCATGGCCACTTTCTCCACATCAATGCTACAATTTCTTCCATTACTAATCACAATGATTCCATAGTAGAATATCAGTAAGTCCATTAAGGAATAAAAGCTTTGAGTGTACCAGTTCATTAGCATCATTTTTAAATCTTCATAAGGGTACATGATCCACTGAAATTCTTGCATCAAGCTGCAGGAAACTGCAACTTCTGTCTGAAATCCCCTGTTATCCAAACACACTCCAGATCTTTGTATGTTGAGATGATCTGAGAAATTTTAAATCCTGAGATAAATGGAACCTTGGTACAGTACTATATAAGCATATCATGGTCTTGATTTAAAAGAAGGAGTGTAGAAAATGAGTCTCTAAAAGGGATTATTGGATCTAAAGAATTGTGCTTTACTTGCCTAGGTTCTTGTCTATCAAGGAAATTACTAGGACATGGATTAAGTAGGGTGTCTATCCATGTTCCTATTGCCAAAAAAAAAACTGAGTAGTTTTCAGTCCCTAGTTTTAAGGATGTCTGGACACTAAATTCAGCCAATTCTATTGCTATTTCCTACATGCATTGCTGTCCAAAGTCTAGATAAAGAAGGGACCAGAAAAGCTGGTAAGCAAATTTGATGATTAGGATAAAAGAAGGTAATATGGAAATAAGAGAAGTTGAAACCAAAGTAAAGAGCATAAGATGGGTCATAAGTAAATGGGGTTATTCTTAAGTCTATTGAATGATGACTTGAAAGACAAAATGTCAGCCATGCATCTTATTTGTGTATTATTAAGTTTAGCTACTGCTACTTATTTTGCCATTTATTACATCAGGTAAGGATTACTGCCTCCAATTGTGTGTATTTAATTTTTATTCAGTGTTTATATACCTGGCCATTTTGTTAAAATAGTCATGTGTAGAGAATAATTTAAACCCACTTATACCACTGAGGAAATAAAAATGAATTCCTGTCCACATTGCATTTATGGAAAGTCTAAATATGAGAAATGTATTTATTTGATTATCGACAGTAATGAATTTATCTGTGATTACCTTCAGCTTTAAAATTAATCAAATCATTTTTCACATTTTAGAAGCAGATTCTAATGTACAATTACTTAATTAAAGATAAAAAGCACTTATTTAGATTATAGATTGATTACAGATTCACTTTTTTGGTTTTCTTTAACTTTTTATTTTGAAATTTCAAACTTACTGGACCGTTTGCAAAAATAATACATACATCCTATAGAGAACTCTAAATTACCCTACTCCCCTAGACACCCAGATCCACCAATTTTAACAGCTTGCCACCTCTGGAGCTGGTTGTACACATCAATCCTTGAAGACATAAGACAAGTTCCTACAAACATGGATATTCACTTGAGTACAGGTACACTTTTTGTTTTTAATTTATTGTAGTTTTAACTTCTTCCCAATACCTTTTCTGCCAGAGGATCCTAGGAAATAAATATGCTGGGACATACTTTTAGAGACTCATAGGAAATAAGATAATATGAACTCAAAGATCATACAACTCCCACTCTTGAAAATGAAAGAAGTGAATAGTTGACACTTGATGGGACTTTGGCCTGGTTGCACTCCAAAAGGTGGTAGAAACTGGACCGAAACCCTGCCATACAGATTGTTGTTTGAAGTACTGATAGCAGGAGGCTAGGAACTCACAGTTTTCCATATACAGAATCCCATCACAAGTTTTCCTTCCCCCTGCAGTATGCAAATGACATTCACCATTGTCCCTGGAAAACAAAGGAAATTCAAGATCACGTTCAAATACAACTTTGAGTATGTAAGGATAATTTACACAAGGCAATGTGTCAATTTCCATATTATTTTTAACAAGTTTTTCTTTGTTCTGTAAACACATAACTTCTCTTATAATCATACATAATGTACAGGTTCCCCACATTACACCATCTTAGTAACAACTTGCATTGGTGTAGAATATTTGCTAAAATCAGTGACAGCAAATTTTTATTATTGTACTATCAACTATAGTCCAATGTTTAACCTAGGGTTTTCTGTGTAATGTAGGTCCAAGAATATTTAAAAAATATTATTCTCTAAACAAATATACCATCTAACGTTTTCCCTTTCACTCATATTCAGTTATACATTTAAGTAATACTAATTATGCTCACAATGCTATGCTACCATTACCACCATGTATTACCAAAACAGTTCCATCATTCCAAGGAGGAAGCCTGTACATCGAAACCCCTAACTTCCCATTCTCTATCCCTACCTGTAAGAAATGATGATTAGTTTAGTTTTCACATAAAGGAAGAAAATATTGATTAATGTCACCTGGCAGCCTACTGCCTCAGTTTCCCACTCCCGGGTTAAGCAGGAACAAAGGAAACCAGCTTAAGCCAGTCCTATAGGCAGTAAAAAAGATGCCCAAGAAAGAGCTAAGTCAATGCCAATTCAGCACTAAATTCCGTTCCTCATTTGGCAAAGGGGAGCAGGTAAAAACTAATGGTTGGAATGTGATGGGGGAAGCGGTTAATCACAGACTTTTGTGCGGGAAAGTTAAGATCTTCTCGGATAGGATGTAACCTCTGAAGTATCCAATCTATGGAGAAACAGAGGAAGAGCTTGCGTGCTAGGCTTAGGGGCATAAATTGTGTCATTTTTCTTTGTTTGGGGCACCAGCCACATTTTCTGGTTGTGCGCCCCTTCTTGCAAGATTTAGAATAAATTCTTTTCTTCTCCACAATTGGGTGAGCCTTATTTTCTTCCAGAAGAAGATTTCTTTCTAACATACCCCATCCCCTGGTACACTGTGTTCTAGATTTTGATTCTATGATTTTGCTTATTCTTATTTCCAATCAGAAAGCTAATATAGAAAAACTGTATGACCTGGATATCCCTGCTAGGTATATATTCCCAAAGAATTGAAAGCAGGTACTCGAATAGATATTTACACACCAAAATGTGCATATTTTAACATTCATAATTTCTGATTTTGGCATTGCCATCACCCACTTAATGGGAAAATGGTATTCAAATCACAAGGGATGTGCACAAAGTCTCCCCAATCCCAGCTATGAAATTTACTTCCAGGCAGAAATCAGACTAAAAATAATATATCCCAAACAAAAGCATTGGAACATAAAGGAAGCAAGAATTGTGGGGCAGTGGTGGGGATAGGGGTAGAAACACCTTTCTGAAATTATAAGAAGCCAGTCCATTTCGTTGGCTTTTTATAAGAGAGAGCCTGTAAGATTCTTGTACTTTTTAATGTTTTCTTTTTTTCTGGTGCTACTTTTGTTTTGAATTCTCTCTCGCTCTTCCTGCCCCCTTCCCATCCTCATTTGGTTATTCTTTAACTTTTTCTTGCTTCTCTCTCTCTTTTACTCTTCACCCCTTTCGTTTCTATATCTAATTATTTTCCATTTTGCAAACCTTTGTTCCTTAAGAACTTATGTATTTATCTTTTACAACCCGTCAGCCTAGGGGAATTCAACAGCTCTTGATAAGTACAAACATAAGTTCCTCAATTATGTGGTTTTCTCTGCTTGGCTATGCCTCTTAATTATTGTTCTTTCTACTCTTTGCCATGTTTCTTGAAAAAGTAATCTTTATTCCTTTATTTACATTTACACTTAAGCCCAGGAATATTTGGCTCAGAGTGTTACCGGATTCTATCTAGGTTCTTGGCTATGCTGCAGAAATGAATTTCAAAAGCACGCTGGGTGAGTTGGGCCAGTAATTTATTCAGGTAGGGAGGGAAGAGAAATGGGAAAAAAATAACAGAAAATAACAGAGCAGGGGTCCCAGGTAGAGAGGAAGAGGGGAGAAAAGGGATAAAGAGGGCTGATTTACAAGCTACAATTCCCCATTATAGATTATAAATACTTAGGGTTACTTGTGTGGCCACAAGACAGAGGGAAAATGGCAAAAGTGGTGCAAACAGAGCAGAATGGGTCCATAGGCAGAAGAGCAAGGCGAGAGCCCACTGTTCAATTTTTGCCTGGCTTTTAAACTGTTAATTATTCCACCCCTTTGCTAATAGCAGAGGAGGAGTTTCCAGTTGTTTGCTGTTTGGATTAATTACCCCACCCATCAATTCTTTAATGAGGACCCAATGATAAAATTTCTAGGAAACATCAGGGTTTTCCCTTGTTCTCAGGAAGAAGTCTTTGTTCTGGGTAGCAGAATCTTGGGGATGGAGTTCCTCCAGCAGTTATCGTGGGGGTTTCTGATGTCCATTTGTACTCCTTGTCCATTTACTAATTCCCTATCTTATTAGCCTGCCTCAAGAAAAACTAACAGATAATCTTTCTTAAATTTAAATATTTATTTTTTTATATTAATGCTACAAGTTACTTAGTCAACACAAGATAATAACTACAATAACCATAAATCTCCTTTGGTCTGTGGTTACACTCCCCTGTTACTTTTGTTCCTTCCTCAATCTTGAGTTCTTTGGGGCGATGTCCACTCAGAGTGCTTTGGGCTGAGAAGTGATGTCGATATTATAGGGGTGGAGGAATAGAATTGTTTCACTTGCAGTTAAAGATACTCCTTGCTTTGGGATGGGGCTGTTCCATCAGCATCATTTTGTTAGATATCCAGGGCAGGCACAAAGAAATGGAGAGTGGGTTTTGGCTGCTACTCTGTGGGAATTCAGCGCTCAACTGGCATAGGAAAAATCCAAAGCCTTTAAGACACTGAAAAATACACTTAACTGGTAAATTTTAAATTATGAGTCCAACTAAAAGGAGTAGAAGAATCATGATTATGGGATTTACAAATGAGAATAATTATGTTGCATTGGGGAAATGGGTTGTCATATATTCCAAGATAGAGCCCATGGAGGGGCTGTTGATTTCATGTGGCCATGTGGCTTCCCTAAAGTGTCCAGATGTCCCTAGGACCCTAAGGAGCACTTTTGTTTGAGGCTTTGTTTGCCGTGGCAGTTTGTGAAGTCTGGTTGAGACCTGCATAAGCATAACTTCTGGAATGACCTCCTGAGTCACTTTGAAATGCCTTAGCCATAAAAATTGTTTTCTTTAATATCTCCACTTTTGGTCAAGCTACTTCTCCAAACGCATCATGGGTTAATACTTGGCACTTCTGAAACATGTGCATCCATGTCTTCATAAGACTTGGGAAATTTTCTGCCATTATTTCCTCAAACACTCCTGACCCTTTTCCTTTCCTCTGTCCCTCTGGGATAACCATAATGCATAAGTTTGTGCACTTCTTGCTGTTATTCAATTTCCTGAGACCCTGTTCAAGTTTTTCCATTTTTTCAGATGTCTTATCTTCTATTTCACTAATCCTTTCCTCTGCCTGTTCAGATCTGCTCTTGTGTGACCCTACTGCATTTAATCTCTTCTGTTGTGACTTTCACTTCTGTAAGTTCTGTTTTCAATGTATGTTTATAGTTTTTTCTGTATGCTCACCCATCATTGTCTTAATATGCTTCATCTCTTCCTTCAAGTCCTTGAATTGATTTAGGACATTTGTTTGGGCATCTTTGATTAGTTGTTCCAGATTGGGTCTCCTCTGAATTTTTAATTTGTTCCTTTGATTGGACCGTCACTTTCTGTTTCATTATAAGGCTTGCAATTTTTTGCATCTGGTTATCTTAATGAGTTTACCCTAGTGATCTGTTTCTCACTCTTGCCTAGGGTTTTAATATGTTTGGCTCTGCGTTATGGCTCTTCATTGACACTGGGCTCCTTCTCCAGCTCCCAGCAGTGACCCCTTTCCTGGGCCCCTGGGTTGCTCCTTGGTCATCCCCATCACTCTCCTGGCAATGTGCTTTCTCTAAGCACTGCAAGCCTATCTGTCTTCTTGCTGCTTCTGGAGGACAAGTGTGCCCTGCCACTCCCCACTTCACCACCTTGGAACTCTATCTATATCCTTGTAATTGCCAAAGTTCTTTATTGCATTGCTTAATCCATCTCTCTGCACAACTGGATGCTCTTGGCCATCACCTGTTCATTTTATATAAATCATTCCAATTGTTTGACTCTTACAATCTTTTCTGCCCCTTTGCTTATTCACTTCCCTCAGCCTTCGATGATAGAGCTTCCTTGGGGTATGTACTAATTATTTTTGCATCTCTTATTATGACTCATTGACAATAAAATATACTCTGCATAACCACAGAGTAGAATAATCAGATATTTCCTCAACAGCTCATGTACATTGATGCGTCTTTTTCCTTTCACTATTTTTGCATTCATACTTCTAAAGCCACCATATATTCATACAGCATTTCACTTTTGAAAACTTTCCCAACAGATGATGAACTTAGTTATACCTTTACCGTGGCATTTATCACAAATTACTCCTATAGTCTGCCTCTGTGCCTGGGTGTCTCACTAGATTTTGAACCCTCAATACAGAATAAGATTCTAGTCTAATTTTTACTAAAAATTAGGGGTGAAAACTTGGAAATGCCTCTTAAACTTCCAAGTCCTCTTTTTCCTTTTTTTTTCCAGTTTTAAAATTGTTCCAACGCACAGTGCAATGTCTGCAACATATGAATAGCATTTATTTTATATAATTAAGACACAATTAATAATTAAATGGAGGAATTAATTGCTATTAATGTTTTGATATGTGAAGTGAAGATCATTTTTCCTCCACTCTTATACATTGCAGGTTATCTTAACAAAATTAACAATTTCTGCAAATCTACCAACAGTAAAACCTCTGATAGAACACACAAGTACGTATCCTGGGAAGTGAGTTCTCATGACAGAAACTTAAGGTGTAAAGGCACTCTTCCCACTGATGCCTTAAGTTCTATATTCTTTCATGAAATGATTCAATGAGGGCTTCCTTTACCCCTTGCCCTCTAAGAAAACACTACATGGGATTCTACAAGAGACATGTGGATATGCAAAGAAGACTTCTCTAAGAAGAGCTCTTGAGCATAAATCAGATATATCACTGCAGATATGAAAGTCTCACCTTGCCTCAAGGCATAACCAAGTTAGAACCTTGGTTATTGTAATTTTTACTTATTTGGTATAATAAGTGACCAAGACATTATTACCATCTTGACTTTGTGCAACACTTCTCAAAAGGACCCTCATTGGACTATTTTCATGTATTGCCTCTTGGTTGTTGGCTCTTATGTAACAGGTATGCAGTGTCTCTAAAATCTAGAAAGGAGACATCTTGTAAAAAATGCTATTAAGTAAGAGGTAGACACCTACTAGCCTATTTCCATTACCTGAAAACTGTTTGTTTGGAGAATTTTTGGCACAAACCATACCAAGTGCAAGGGTCAACACGAGAATTTTCATCTTGTTGGTGATGTCAGTCTTTCTTCTGGAATGACCAAGAAGGAGGAACTGAAGGCTACACTCTTTTTATATCACCTGACTCTAGATGTATCCATTTGTAAACCACTAATTAACCATAAGAATATGTTGACATGTGAGTCATCTTGAAACATCAGCAATATGCATCCTGGTTGGCAGTGGTAGGTTGTGAATCTCCTTAAGCTTTTGTCTTAATGAGATTAGTTTATAGCACAGTTGAATTTGGACTGAATATTTGGCCAAACTCACCAGAGACATTTCAAGGACAGCCACGTTTATTTTCTTACCCAAGCTTCCTGAGACATGGAAATTATCCTATAAGACATTCATCACCAAATAATTTATTGTAACTTGTGCCTCATGATTAAAAACCTGAAATTATGAGCTGCCTTAAGTATATGGTAGGAGAGCATGTTCAATATGGTGACCTAGCTACCAGGACATCTGTCTGAGGGGCCAATACTTGGGTTTCACAGACTTTTATCTGCAAAGCCAATATGGCTCTCCCTCCCTTGAGTAGGGGATTCTCCCACAGCTACTATTCTAGCTAGGACTTTGACAGAACTAGACAACCCAGACTTATCATTTATGATTTCCCTGCAATTTCCATGCCAGGATATCATAGAATTCTTATTTTCTTGGATACCACTTGAACAGCTCTCGTGACATTCAATCAAGAATACATGTGCAGCAAATCTGAAATAATGGTTGAAGTCATCAATTTTCTGTTATGACCAACAGAAAAGCCTGCTATTTCTTACCAGGATAGCCTAAAGTGGAGGCTAATGTAACAATCAAACCCATAAAAATAAAAAGAACATGATTGGAACTGAGCTTCTGAAGACCTTGAAAGGTCAGAAAAGAGGATGTTTTAGCTATCAGACATACTTTTTTTCTCTCTCTCTCTCTATATATATATGTTTATCTGTGCAGATACATATGCACATAGAGATACATGTTGTTATTTTATTTTTTATTTTTGGTTTGTTTGCATCTGCCTCACTCAACAATCCTGATTCCCAAATACCTTATAGGTTCATTTTATTCTCCATCCAATCTAAGCTGATTGCAAGAAATTTTTCCTCCTTCAAGAACATGTGCCCAATTAGGACATTGTGTCTTTTTTTAAAGTTCTTTTTATTATCTTTTTTTAAAGATACATAGATCATGCAAAATGTTACATTAAAAAATATAAGAGGTTCCCATATACCTCACTCTCCACACACCTCCCTCCTCCCACGTTGACAACTTCTTTCATTAGTGTGATACATTCATTGCATTTGATGAGTACATCTTGGAGCATTTCCACACAGCAAGGATTATAGTTTACACTGTAGTTTACACTCTCTCCCAGTCCATTCAGTGGGTTATGGCAGGATATATAATGTCCTGCATCTGTTTCTGCTGTATCATAAAGGACAACTCCAAGTCCCGAAAATGCCCAATAGCACACCTCTTTTTCCCTCTCCCTATATTCAGTAACTGCCATGGCCACTGTCTTCACATCAGTGATATAGTTTCTTCCATTTCTAGAGTCACAATAATTCTGTAGTAGAATACCATTAAGTCCACTCTTACTGGCTATAAGATTGTATATTTATGATCACTTACAAAGATTGACAGGAACAATACCCTGCTTTTTTTTTAATTTTTAAAAATTTCTTTACATTTCCTAGCATGTTTTATAGCATGCCTGTCATTCACTCTGATTTTTATGTCAGAAATAGAGCAGTGGATTGACATAAATGGGAGAGAGAAACTTTTAAACAAATAACTGAAATATATACTAGTAACTTTTTCTATGATGGGATAGACACAACTCTCCTCGTTGATAAGAAAAGAGAAAAACTTTGTTGAATTGGACAGGATACATTTTGAAGGAAAGAGATTTTTGAAGTAGGTCATAGCAATGAAGAGAAAAGTTTTCATGGGGAGATAAGGAAAATATTCTACATGAAGATTTCCAAGGCACCGAGATGCGTATGTTGTGTAGTGTCCACGCATAAATAAGTGTATCAGTATCAACCAGACTAGCTTTTGTAATGATACAGCTGGAAAGTAGAAAGACCCAGATGTTAATATCTTATGTAGACTGATAAAGACTTTAAACGGTCACATTTAGGCAACTGGGATCCCACAAGATGAGTGTTAGTTATTATTTTGTCTTGTCTTTATTTTGAAAGTGAGCAGCTTGAAAGATAACTGGCTTTAAAAATGCCAACAATATCCAAGTAGGATAAATTGTAGAAACCAAAATGAGCATCTGCAAAAGCAATGTGAAGGCACTGGTCCACTGTAGAAATAATGAACGCCCACAGATTGAGTGGAGATGGAGACGTGTGTTTGTATTAAAGACTTAGAGACTTGTAGATGAGGAGGGAAGTATCAGTACTCCATTGTGAGTAACTTTCAATCATTGCATTCTTCAGCCAGAAACACAGCTGCAGAGCACACAGCCTGAAGACTCACAATTAGCCAGAGAATTTAATTAGAGCAGATCTCTGAAAGCCAGAAACAAAAATCTCAGGCAACAACATGAGACCACGTTCTCATTTGCACCCTGGCATATATTCTTGACCTGTTTGTTTCCGTAAGAAATATTTCATTTCCCTTTGGTTCCTTGTACTTGGTTCCATTTGGAATTTGCCAGAATATAGACCACGAGGTGAGGGACTAAGTAGAAAGGTAGTCCTCAACTTGGGGCGGTTTTGTCCTACCAGTGGTACTTGGCAATGTCTGGAGACAATTTTGGCTGCCATAACTGGACAGAAGGTGCTGCTAGCATCTACTGGGTAGAAGTTATGGATCCAGTTACCCATCCTGCCATGCCCAAGACAAGCTTCCTTACAATAAAGAATCATGCATCCCAGAAATTCTGTGGGGCTGTGGTTGAGAAATCTTGTTGTGATAAGCAGACTCATGCCTCGCTCTCCAAAAATAGATGTCCATGTTCTAATCTATGGATCCTATGGATGTTACTTACAAGGAAAAAGTGACTTTGCAGATATGATTATGTTAAGGACTTTGCGATGGGGAGATTCTCCTGGATTGTTGAGTTGACCCAATGCAATCATGGGGACCTTATAAGAGAAGGCAAGAGGCAGATAAGTCAGGGGAGCGTGAAGACTAAGGAATTAAGCAGTGTCTAGAAGCTGAAAAGGGCCCCAAAGTGTTCTCCTTTGGAGTCTCCAGGATGAACCAGCCCTGCTAAATACTTTCATCAGTGAGACCCATGTGGACTTCTGAACTGCAGAAATGTCAAGATGATAAATACATTTTTAAAAAATTAATTTTTGAAACATATCACCCATACACAAACACACATAAACAACAAGTGTGTAGTAACTGTTGTGAACTTATAAAACAAACAAATATATATCACCATACAGGACTCTCGTAACTCACCCTACCACCACCACCTTACATTGTTGTTAAACCTTTTTAACTAATGACTAAAGAGCATTGCTAAAGCATTATTACCAACCAAAATATTTTCCCCCAACCTTCCCTATTATTATTATCTTTATGTCATTTATATATGAACATACATAAACAATTAAGTGTATAGTAAAAGTTGTGAACTTACAAAGCAAACATACATAACATCATACAGGGGTCCCATACATCACCCCTCCATAAATACCTTGCATTGTCATGAGATATTTATTACAAAAGAATATTTTCAAAATCTTACTACTAATTGTAGTCCTTATCTTACATTGGTGTGTTTCTCCCCCAACACACCTTATTATTATTTTGTAAATATGTATTTTTTATGATAGAAGTTGTAAACTTATAAAACAATCATGCACATATGCAGAATTCCCAAGCAACACCCCTCTATTAACACACCACATTGTGGTGGAACATTTGTTACAGATAACATAATATCATCTGATTGTTACCATGTTCATAGTATAATTTGGCTAACATTTTCCATATTGCCCTATTATCAGCACAGTACATCTTTGGCATAGATGCAAGAATATTATATTATTACTGCTAACCACAGCCCATAGGTCATTCAGTTGTATTTTTCCCATGTGTCCCCAACACCCTGGAGTAGTGATATACATTTGCTCTAGCTCACAAAGGACACTCTTGCATCTGTACCATCAACCACAATTTTCATCCAACTCTTAGTTTACTGTGCTATTTGGTTCCTAGATTATTTTCTAGCATTCTGTCAATTAGCATTTACTTCCCTAGACTACCATTTTCAGCCACATCCCTATTTATAAACTAGCTATTACTATTTTTACCATCCATTCTATACAATTCCACACTTTTACAGTAAAGCTAATTAAAACTTCTATATATATTAAACAACAGTAGTCCATCTCAGTCCTTCTGTTATCTTCATTAAGAACCCACCACCTACCACCAGGTCCTGAAGATATTTTCATAGAATTTCTCCTAGAAATTTTTGGTTCTTGCTTTTATTTTTAGATTTTTTATTCATTTTTGGATAACGTGTGAGATAGAGGTCCTCTTTCCTTCTTCTGGCTATAGATATTCAGTTCTTACAGCACCGTTTTGCTGAATGGACTGTTCTGCAAACCTGGTCTTTTGCTTAGAAATTCTCCCAGTTTCTGTTAATCTGTGAATATTCTAATCTCACCCTCATTTTTGGAAGAAGTCTTGCTGAATAGAAAATTCTTGGCTGGAAGTTTTTCTCTCATAATATTTTAAATATATCAGACCACTGTCGTCTTGCCTCCATGGTTTCAGGTGAGAAATCAGCACTTAATTGTATTGGGTATCCCTTATATGTTATGCATTGCTTTTCACATGCTGTTCTCAGAATTCTCTGTCTTTGGCATTTGACATTCTGATTAGTATGTGTCTCGGAGTTGGTCTATTCAAATTTTTTCAGATGGGAGTACATTGTGCTTCTTGGACAGGGATATTTATGTCTTCAATAGGGTTGGGAAATTTTCTACCATTATTTCTTCAAATATTCCTTCTGCCCCTTTCCCTTCTCTTTTCCTTCTGGGACACCCATGACACATATATTTGCACATCTCTGGCTGTCATTTAGTTCCCTGAAAACTTGTTCAATCTTTTCCATTCTTTTCTTCATCTGTTCTTTTGTATGTTCTCTTTCAGAGGCCATTTTTTCAAGTTCACCAATCCTTTCTTCTGCCCTCTCAAATCTGTTATTATATGATTCCAATGTTTTTAAAATTTCATTTATTGTGCCTTTCATTCCCATAAGATCTATTTTTCTATGCATGCTTTCAAATTCTTCTTTGTGCTCATCCAGTGTCTACTTAATATCCTTAATCTCTTTAGCCATCTCATTAAATTTATTAAGGAGATTTGTATGAACATCTATGATTAGTTGTCTTAATTCCTTTATGTCATCTGGAGGCTTATCTTGTTCTTTAATTGGGCCATAGCTTCCTGTTTCTTGGTATAGATTGTAGTTTTTGGTTGGTGTCTTGGCATCTGGATTACTAGAGTATCTATTCTGGGTGCACCTTTTCTCCTTAGTTTAGGGCTTCCTGTCCTTTCTCCCTTGCTGGTTGTGAAGTATGATCCAAGGATGTAATTGGTGCTATAAACTGTGGAGGCTCCATCTGCCCTCACTGCCTCAGAGATGGATGAAACTTCTCCCAACCTTCTCCAATTTATGCAGTCCAGGTCCAAGATGATCCTTATTTTCTGTTGTCAAATTCATCCAGATTTTGGTAACCTCCTCACTAGCCTACCTGTTACAGGCTTCAAATGGAAAGTCTTTATCAAAGTGTAAGTTTATTTCTGCATTTTTGTTTATGCCACCAAAATGTCCTTCAAACAGGCCTTCACACTTTCTGTTTCCTCTGTCTAAATGCCCTTCCTGAAGAAAAACGTTTATGATTCTCCAACCAATTCCAATTTTCTCTTCCTGTAAAGTTTCCCTATGTAAAAGAGCATGTGCAGTAAACATACATATGTCCATACACAATGCAAAAATATTTTGAGGAGTATTTTTATATCTATGCTACGAGGAACTTGTCTGTAGTTTTCTTTTTCTTTTTACTGTCTTCATCTGTTTATTATTATTATTTTTTTAATTTCTTTGTCTTTATTTATTTTTTATTGTTACATTAAAAAAATATGAGGTCCCCATATACCCTCCCACCCCACTCACCCCACTCCTCCCATAACAACAACCTCCTCCATCATCATGAGACATTCATTGCACTTGGTGAACACATCTCTGAACACTGCAGCACCACATGGTCAACGGTCCACATTATAGTTTACACTCTCCCCTAGTCCATCCAGTGGGCCATGGGAGGACATACAATGCCCAGTAACTGTCCCTGCAGCACAACCCAGGACAACTCCAAGTCCTGAAAATGCCCCACACCACATCTCTTCTTCGCACTCCCCACCCTCAGCAGCTACCGTGGCCACTTTCTCCATTGCAATGCTACATTTACTTCCATTACTAATCACAATAGTTCCAAAATAGAATATCAGTTAAGTCCACTCTAATCCATACTCTCTTCCTCCATTCTGTGCACCCTGGGATGGTTATGTCTGCTCCACCTCTGTATCAAGAGGGTGCTTAGATCCTGCTTGGATGATGGATGAAATTCTCCTGTTTGCAGTTGTAGGTATTCTTGGCTTCCTGGTGTGGTGGCTGAGCTTCTTTACCTCCCTGTTAGCTGGGGGTGCATAGTTGGGAGGGAGTTCTCCAGGCCATATGTGCAGGGTACAAAAAAAAATGTTTGAATATTTTCATAGCGGTTGCAGTTGGGAACAATTGCTGGGGAAGTGCTGAGTTCCTGGCTGGGGGAGCACTGTCGCATTTCCTAATGGAACAGCAACAATCCCCCAAGTGCAATGGCTAAGGCCAATAAGGAAGGATGGTCCAACAATGAGCCCTTGATGCTAATGACTATGCTTGTGAGCCTATATGCCTCAAGTAAGAACTAGGCCTACAGCTGCAGGGTGCCTAAGAGTTACCTCCTGAGAGCCTCCATGTTGCTCAAATGTGGCCAGTCTTGAAGCCAAACTCAGCATGTAAATACATTGCCTTCCTCCCAGCGTGGGACATGACTCCCAGGGATGAACTTCCCTGGCACCGAGGGATTACTACCAAGTACCAGCTGATAATGTGGCTGGAGAACAACCTTGAATAAAAGGGTCAACTCAGACCAGCAGACTATCTCGGCTTACATGTAACATCAGGAGTTAAAAATGCTTTTTGACCTTGAATAAAAGGGGGAAATGGAAAGGACAAAGGAGTTCATATGGCTATGAGTCTCCAAAAAAGAGCTGGGAGGTCATCAGAGGGATCACCCTTATGCACACCTCAGCAGAGTCCCAGAGACAGTTAAAGGAGATACAATCTCAGGTATTGGTTCTTCTGAGGGCTAGAGACCCACAGGTTCTATGGTCATGGCAGATGACTGTGGAGTTCAGTGCCATGTCAGTTGGCCTTACTTTGGAGTTTGTGTTCCTGAGTGTGATGGAGATGGACTCAGATGCGTTCTTTGTTCACGTTTACTGGGCCTGTGGTTGGTGCTGGGGTTTAGTGTATACTCAGGGGACCTGAATCTCTGGACTGTCCATGTGATAGCCAGACCCTGAGCCTCAACAGACTTGCAACTCTTATCATTTTTTTAATTTTTAGGAGATACCAGTGATTGAACCCAGAACCTTGTACGTGAGAAGCAGGTGCTCAACCACCGAGCTACACCTGCTCCCCATTCATCTGTTTTTGGTACCAGTGTATACTGGATTCATAAAGTAAGTTGGGAAGTTTTGCCTCTGTTTGATTTTCTGGAAGGGGCTGTGTAAAATAGGTGTTAATTCTTCTTTCAATGTTTGGCAAATTCTTCAATGAAATCATCTTGGCCTAAAAACTTCTTTTCTGGCTGCTTTTAAACAATGGATTCAATTTCTCTAACAGTTACAAGACTATTTATATTACCTATTTCATTTTGGGTGAATTTTAGTGATTTGTGGAATTTAAGGAATTGGTCTACTTTATTTAGGATTTGAATGTGTATGTGCCTAGATTTTTTTCACCATATTCCCTTGTTATTCTTTTAGTGACCGTGTGGCCATTTCTGAGAGTAGTATTATATAGGAAATTAAAGACAAGCTAAATTTCCCAAAATATGCCCCCCAAATCATTTTCAGAGTTCTAAATTTGCATGAGGGCCTTCATGGAAGTTAAGCTTTAGTTTTCAGGGTCTGTCACTCCTACTTTGTTATCTTCTTACTCCTAGAATCCATTGTATGCTTTGCTGTCAACCAATCATACTATAAAAAATGAGGTAACTATCCTATCAAGAATAATGGTGTTCTCACATGGTTATGAAATAGAATATTGTTTTTCTTTCAAAGACAAGGCTCGATCCCTTTTCTACCACATATATATCTTAAGCATAACACCTTAAATACATCTCCCCTTGATTGTGGATTTTAGTTAGAGTTGAAATTGTTGACTTAAATGACAGTGCTCTATTTGAAAGATAAAATCTGAATCAAGTTCTTACAGTGTTACATGGCTAATTCCTAGGCTATTAGAACCACTGGGATACAATTGTTTAATTAGAGTTAGTTAAATATAGTTGTGTCAGGAAACCAGAAGGTGCAAGTTGGTTTCTTGTTGTTGGGGGAATACTGCTTGGTATATCTTATGGGATAAATACTACCTGTGGTGGGAAGACCTAGGTGGAAATTATGGAAGACCTAAGATAGAAAACCAGTATATAGAACCTTAGGCTAATGGAATACGGATATGCCATTTACAGTGGAGGATTTTACACCTTCCAAAAAGTAGTTCCTGGTATACAACTTGGCTCTTTTGGAGAAAACAGTTGACCTCAGAACATCAATGGAACTTTTGGCCAAAGCTGACCATCATGAGTTGGATTCTGTCAAACACATCATGTCACAGAAAGCTCTAGTATGGATATGATTCCTTGGGAGAATGTAATGCCAATTGATAGGATGCAATAAACTCCTTAATCAATCATCCACTTGTCCAAAAAAAACACACAAAAAAACCCAGAGTGATTGGGTCCTGTAACCAAAACTGAAAGTAGCAGTCGCCCTGCTTGCCATAACTGCCAGTGATTGACTTGAGGGATTTTTAATTACCCTTGGACTCTCCAGGACAACAGGGATTGGGCTTCACATCTTTCCACTATCCTTATTCTTACAAGTCCATCGCAGTAAAAAGTCCATGGGGATGCACTAATGCAGTCCAGAACTAATGCAGTAAGTGGTTCTGAGTTGTATAAGAGGTGCCCCCCAAAAAAGCCTCCCCTGAAACCATGCACCCTGTCCTGGGAGCATCCACTATGCAGCATAAATCCAATGAGCCCTTTTCCAGGCTTTGGATGACTCAAAGACCATTCCAGCTCCAGAGCTCTCTGTGTGATTGGCTGTGGCTTCTCTTAAACTGCAGCACAGCTCAGTTTCTCACTCTGCCCAAATTCTGTTTCTTTCTCTCCCACAGTCTCCTCTGCCCTTACCCTCGACCTCAGAAATCCTGCTCAAGAAACTTTCTGAATGCTAACCTCATGCCAGACACTTTTCATGGGAAAATCAAGATCTAATCTCATCAACATGAAAGTCTTATTTTTATTTGTTCTTAACTTCTTTCTCATAGTAAATGGTGCCCCCTTTACTCTTATTTTCAATTATTTCTTACTGCTTTATATGTTTTTACTTTCCCCTCTCTTTTTAACTCCTCACTAGCTACTTTCCTTGAGTTTATAAACTTGGTTATTGTTTTCAAAGGTTGCTTTCAAATCCACTGCTTCATATTCAGTTGTTGCTTTGGGTCAATGTAAAATTTATTTACTTGTTAAGAAAGGAGGAGGTGATTTTTTAATCTCACCCCCACCTGTCAATGTCAGCTCTCCATGGTCCACTTCCATTGAAATCTTTGCTAATGGCTGTCATGTGATTAGTATGCCATTGTCCTTTGATTTAAAAATTATGGGAATATCACTATGCAAAAGGTTGAACCAGTCTCTTTTTACCACAACCACCCATCAAGATTATACCTTCCTTTTTTACTCCAGAAAGGTAAAATATAGAATCTTGTTGAACTCAAGTTCAAATCTGCTAGATAACACAAGATAATAACTATGATAGAAATAATTCTCTTTAGGTCCATGGTTAAACTTCCCCCTTGTGATTATTGAGTCCTGAGTCTTGAGGAATTTGGAATGGTGTCTGCTCCGACTTCTTCAGATTAAGAGGGAACTTAGATATTCTGGGGCAGATGAAAGGGGCTATTGTGCTTGCAGTGGTAGACATTTCTTGTTTTTTTTTTTTTATTTTTTTTTTTAAAGATTTATTTATTTATTTAATTTCCCCCTCCCCGCCCCCCGGTTGTCTGTTCTCTGTATCTATTTGCTGAGGCTTGTTTTCTTTGTCCACTTCTGTTGTCTTCTGTTGTCACGGGAAGTGTGGGTGGCGCCATTCCTGGGCAGGCTGCACTTTCTTTCCCGCTGGGCGGCTCTCCTTACGGGGCGTACTCCTTGCGCGGGGCTCCCCTACGCGGGGGACATCCCTGCGTGGCAGGGCACTCCTTGCGCACATCAGCACCGCACATGGGCCAGCTCCACACGGGTCAAGGAGGCCCGGGGTTTGAACCGCAGACCTCCCATGTGGTAGACTGACGCCCTAACCACTGGGCCAAGTCCGTTTCCCAACATTTCTTGTTTTTTGGATGGGTCATGTCTACCATCATTGTTTCGTTGGGTGTCCAGGGCAAACCCAAACTACTGGAGAGTAGGAGTTGGCTGTTACTCTGCTATGATTTAGGGCTCAACCAACATATTGAAGCAAGCTAGTAAGATAAGAAAGCAATAGATGGATCTGAAACCTGGCAGAGAGTCCCCATGGACATTAGTAAACCCCAAGATGGCTGCTGGAAGACCCCCACCCCCAAGATTCTGCTATCCAGAGCAAAGACTTCTTCTGGAAGCCAAGAGAAGCCCTGGACATTCCCCAAGGACTTTGTCATTGGGCCCTCAATGTGAATTGATGGGTGGGGTAATCAGTCAAAACAGCGAACAGCTAGAATCCCTCCCCTACCATTAACAAAGGAGTGGAATAATTAACAGTTTAAAAAACCAGACGTGGGGCCTGAACGAGTGCTCTTGTGCTCCGCTCTCTTGCCTCTGGGCCAGTTCCTACCCTCTGCGCACAGCTCTTGCCATTTTTCCTCTGCCATGTGGCCATGCAAGTAAACCTAGGAATTTGTAACCTATAATGGGGAATTGCAGTTTGTAAATCAGCCTGCTTTATCACTTTTCACCCCCTTCCTCTCTACCTGGGACCCCTGCTCTGTTATTTTCTTCCATTTCTCATCCCTTCCTACTTGACTAAATTACTGGCCTAACTCACCAGGCGAGCTCTCAAAATTAACTTCTGCAGCATAGCCAAGAACCTAAATAAAATCCAGCAACAATATGAACAATCCAAAAATTTAAGTCTCTGAGGAATATACTTAACAGGTATATTGATAGTTTTTCAAATAAAAGAAGTAGAATCATCATGATTAGGAAGATTGTAAATGAGCATAACAATGTCATATTGGAGAAATAGATTATCAAATTGTCTCAGCTACGACCCGCTGAAGGGAGGTTGATTTCATGTGGCTGTGTGTTTTCCCTGTATGCAGATGTCCCTAGAGTCCCAGGGAACTCTTGTTTGAGGCTTTGTTTACTGTCGCAGTTAGTGAAATCTGCCTGAGACCTGCGTAAGCATAACCTATGGAAAGACCTACCAGCTCACTTTGGAATATCTTAACCATAAAAACAGATTTTTATTGTTTCCCCTTTTCGTCAAGGTCTTTTTCCAAATGCATCACTGGTTGGCACTTGGTAATAATCCTTCAGTGCCATGGAGGCTCATCCCTGGGAGTCATATCTTACATTGGGAGAGAAGGTACTGTGGTTATTTGTAGGGTTTGGCTTAGAGAAGATCCTCATTTGAGTAACAAAGAGGTTTTCAGGAGGTAACTCTTAGGGGTTAATTGTAATTAGGCTAAGTTTCATTTTTTCAGGAATAACATTTATCCATACAAGTTTGTTAGCTGCTGTTTGGGTTTCTATCTATTGAGAAAACACATCTATGACAACAGGTGCATTTTGCCCCGTATGTCACCCCAGTGTCAATATCCTGTACTGATGATGTACCTTTGTTATAGATCCTGAAAGAATATTCTTATCTTTGTTTGCTAAAATACAATCCTTGGCCATCCCAGAATTCACTGAGTTATTCAGTCAACTGTTTTATCCTCTAGCTTTCCTTCTAGCCTCATGGACGGCTCAAAACTTCCCTTTTCAACCATGTACACATTCACAATTTAAAGGTATTAATTACACTCATATAACTGCTACACCATCACCCCCTCTATCCATTCCCAAACCATTACAATCCACCAAATTATAAATTCTGCAAAGATTAAGCGTCAGCTTACCCAACTCTACTTCCCTTCTATTTCCTAGTTACCACACTTAACCTTCAAAAGACTGCTCACTATCCTTTGTTCATATTGGTGAGATCATGCAGTATTTGTCCTTTTGTGTCTGGCTTATTTCATGAACTTAAGATCCTCCAGGTTCAGCCATGTTGTGACATGTGTCAAAACTTTATTCGCTCTTAAAGTCATGTGTTAGACAGCCAAAGGGGTGCTGATGCAAAATACCAGAAATTGGTTGGTTTTTATAAAGGGTATTTATTTGGCGTAGTAGCTTACAGATCCCAGGCCATAAGGCCTAAGTTACTTCCCTCACCAAAGTCTATTTTCATGTGTTGGAGAAGATGGCTGCCAATATCTGTGAGGGTTCAGGCTTCCTGGGTTCCTCCCTTCCCAGGGCTTGCTTCTTTCCAGGCTTAGGCTTCCTCTCTTCCCGGGGCTCCAGCTTAAGGCTTCAGTAGCAAACTCTAACATCAAAACTGCAGCATCAAAAACCCTCAACTCTGTTCTTTCCCATGACTTTTATCTGTGAGTCCCCACCTTTGGTGGGTGGGTACTCAATGCCCTATTGGCACAAGAGGTTTACATGATTACTTAATCAAACAAACTTCTGAATTCAATATAATCTAATATGCCCAGAGGAAAAGATCAGTTTACAAACATAATCCAATATCTCTTTTTTGGAATTCATCAATAATATCAAATTGCTATGAGCCAGAATTCAAATTATTTTAAAATATCTCTTTTTTTAAACTCTTGCATTTAAAGCTTATTGCTCAATCTCCAAATACTTGTGTATTTTCCAGCTTTCTTTTTAGGATATCAAGTTTAATTTCACTATGATCTGAGACTATTCTTTGTAGAATTTCTATTTTAAATTTGGTAAGATCTTTTTCAAGCTTAGATACCATGTATATGGGTGTCCCATGTGAATTTGAGCAAAATGAACAATAATGCTTTTGTTGGGTGGAATATTCTGTAAGTATCAATTAGATCAAGCGGGTATATTATGTAATTCAAGTCAACTCTTTCCTTACTGGTTTTTTGCATGTTTGATCTATTAATTACTGTAAGAGGTATGCTGAAATCTGTAACTATAATAGTTTATTTCTCCTTTCAATTCTGTTTTTGTCCATGGTTTGTTCTGATAGGTATATAAACTTTCAAGATTATCATAATTTCTTGGAGATTTGACTGCTTTAACATTATTTAATGTCCCTGTTTATCCCTGAAAATTTTCCTTATTTTGGATTCTTTTTTTGTCTGTAGTTTCTTTTTTAAAAAAATTTTTATTAGAGGAGTTGTAGGTTTACAGAAAAATTATGCGTAAAATCCAGAGTTCCCATTGCCACCCTATTATTAACACCTAGCATTAGTGTGGTATGTTTGTTGCAGTTGATGAAAGAAAATTTTTATAATTATATTATTAACTATAGTCCATGGCTCACTTAAAGTTCACTCTTACTGTTCCACAGTCTTATTCCTTTAGATTTTTTTCTAGTAACACATACAACTGCAAATTTCCCCTTTTAAATGCATTCAAATATACATTTCAGAGCTAATAATGACATTCATAATGTTGAGTTACCATCACCATGATCCATTACTGAAACATTATAATCAATCCAAATAGAAACTCTCTACAACTTAAGCATTAATTCTCCATTCACTATTCCCATTCTGGCCCCTGGTAACCTATATTCTAGTTTCTGACTCTGTGAATTTACTTATTTGTTATTTTGCATCTGGCTTATTTCACTCTTATAATATCCTTGAGGTTCCTCCATGTTGTTGCATGTATCAGGACTTAATTCCTTTTGATGATTGAATAATAGTCCATTGTATGTTATACTACATTTTATAAATCCATTCATCTAGTAATGCTTCCACCTTTTGGCAATTGTGAATAATATCACTATGAACATTGGTGTGCAGATATCTGTTTGTGTCCCTGCTTTCAATTCTTTTGGGAATATACCTAGAAGTGGAATTACTGGGTCCCATGATAATTTCATACTTAACTTTCTGAGGAATTGCTTAACTATCTTCTACAGTACCTATACCATTTCATATTGCCACCAACAAAGAATTGGTCTTCCAATTTCTCTTCGTTCTCTTCAAACAACTGTAATTTTTCATTTTCTTTCATAGTAGCCATTCTAGTGTTTGCGAAATAGTATCTCTCATTGTAGTTTTGATTTGCATTTCTCTACTGGCTAATAAGGTTTAGCATTTTGTGTGTGTGTGCTTTTAACTATTGGACTATTTTCTTGGGAGAAATGTCTATTCAAGACCTTTACTCATTTTTAAATTGGGTGTTTGTCTTTCTGTTAATGAGTTGTAGCATTTCTCTATACACCCCGGATATTAAATCCAGGTATGTGGTTTCCAAGTATTTTCTTCCATTTTGCGAATTGTTGTTTTACTTTTGACAAAGTCCTTTGCACAAAATGTTTGAATTTTGACAAGGTCCCATGTATCTGTTATCTTTTGTTGTTGCTTGTGCTTTGGGTATATAATCTAAGAAACCATTGCCTAACTCAGAAGAATCCTGAAGATTCTTCTCTTTTCTTCTGTCAGTTTTATATCTAGGTATTTTCTCTGTTTTGAGTTAATTTTTGTATATGGTGTGGAGTCAGGGTACACCTTCATTTTTTACTTATGGACACACACCATTTGTTGAGGAGATCTTTTTGTTGTTGCTTGTGTGTTGGCTATATAATCTAAGAAACCATTGCCTAACTCAGAAGAATCCTGAAGATTCGCACCATTTGTTGAGCAGACTGTTCTTTCCCCATTGAGCAGACTTGACACCCTTCTGAAAATCGGTTGGTGGTAAATGTGTGGCTTAATAGCTGAACTCTCAATTTAATTTCATTTTTCGATTTCTCTGTCCTTGTGCTAACACCATGCCATTTTGATTGCTATATCTTTGTAATAAAGTTAAGATAGTGAATCCCGTTTGTCTTTTCTGGGCCTGTGTCTTCCTAGTTGCCTTAGGAGTTTCCCCTGTTCCCAGGAATTTTAATTCCCCCTTCTATTCCCCAAGAAACAGAACTGTTCTCTCTCCCTAAGACTTAAAGGAGCTCAGCCTTTTCCCTGGGCCACTCCACTCCATTGTTTCTTACACTCCTTTTTGTTCTCTATCTCTTTTGCCTGGAGGGTGAAATCTGGCAAGAGGCATGCCAAAGAGGAAAAGGCCAGGGATACACAAAGGGAGTGCCAGCCAGCTTCAAATGACCTTGGGGAAGGATGAGAGAGAGGACAGGAGGTGCTCCAGGAACACTCTTGCTTGATAGTTCCTTGGGTAAATATGCCAAAGATACCTTTTCTTGTTAGCTAAGATTGAACAAACAGACATATACTTATGATCACCAATGGGGAAGTGAAAATACTTAGCTTTCTGACAAAATGAGCCCCACTCCAAGGACCTCTTGGAGCCTCAGAGGCAGTTTTGTAGTTTGGTGGCTTTGTGGCATAGGAGACTTAGCTGAAAGACGTCATCTTCAGGCTACTTCTTCAACTAGCTACTTGCCTTCTCACTCCGAAAGGACTTACACTGCTTGTTCAATATTTTTCTCATCTTTACTTTTATGACCTTGACTTCTGAGTCCATGTGTTTTTTCTCCCTTTAAGATACTCCTCTGTATTTTGTCCAAGAGCCTCTCCTATAGTGAATGATATGAAATAGACCATCTTCTAGCCAATTCACTCCAGTGCCATCTCTTGATTTGGATAATTTCAAGAAGAGCAATATTCTGTCCAAACATGGATTCAGCCTATTATTACTCTCTGGAGCTCGTCTCAAGTACTTTTCTTCCCCCTGGATCAGTTACTGTAGACCTAAAACCATACATCCCATAGACTGTGTCCTGAGATTAAAGAGTTGGCATGGTCATCCTAGCTGCAAAAGAAGGAAAAAGCAAACAGTAGTTTTTATGAGAGATGAACACAGCAGACTGACCTTTAAATCCTGTGAATCCTTTTCTTATTTTATTCCTAAGGGAAGTACTATGACCCTCAGGCCCTTACTCACCTGCGTTTGCAAATCCTTTGTAAGAGAATGATAAAAAGAAACCAGAAAAAGGCCACCTATGCTAAGGTGAGCATTTTGAACCCAACAAAGTGTTAGGTATTCTATGTAGATGGTCCCAGTCTTGCACCTCTCCCAGGAACCCCAGTTTCTATAACCCCTTTCCTTATCTCTCCCAGGTCATGTGTAGTTTGTCTTTGTTTTCCCCTTCTTAGATCTCATACATCCTTGCAAAATAGAGCGAGGAAGTCTCTTACCCTGGCCAGCAGTGAAGCCCTGTTGGCTCAATGATTTCTGACCAATGTCCATTATGCTTAGAATCTAAGATGTGACAAATAATCCAAGTCTGCTTTTTTGAGGTTTGAATCGGTTGAAATTCCCTAAAATGGGGCCTCATGGACATTAGCACACCCAACGATTCCCAGAGGAGTGTGTTCAAATAGAGATTGTGGTACACTGGGTATGGAATTGGGCCTGGAGCTCCCGTGGAATTCCATGGTCATAAGAGCACACGTCTCAACAGACAGGGCTTTCCAAGCTTGGCTGTTTAACAAGTGCTCTCTGGATCTGCTTAGGCAAGGAGATCCCTATGTCTAGATTCTCATGCTGGAGTTTTTCATGACTGATTTGGGTCAGGGGCTCAGAAACTGATTAAGGTATTGGCTCCCCACTGGACATAATTTTTTCAACAAGGGATATTGTAGAGGTTGAGAGGTTCAATTATTTGCATAGAGTAAGGCCAGGACTCAAGAATAATTTTTGGGAAGGAAAAATGATTTATTTATGACTGGCCAGGCTCGGAGACTCTCATTCTGAAATCCAAGGTCCAAACAAGATCTTTGAGTTCCTTTTATGCAGGGAGGAAGGGTCAAATGGTTCTTTTGTTTCAGTGCTCAATAGTCTTGAATTAGCATCTATCTTCCACATCCTAGGTAAGCTTTTAGCATGGACTTCATACATTCTAGATGAGCTTTTAGCACATTTGGTTTGCGTTTTCCCTGAATATTTAAAGTTTATAGAGTTTGCATTGCTAAACTGTTTCCTGGGACTGGAGTCGTTGCCATGGTCACCAAGGGCAGGACTGTAGCCTCTCACCATCCCACACCCACAAGTCAGGACACAGAGAGCTTAGGTTATCTACGAAGAGACCAATAGCCTCCCACCCATAGCCCACATCAGGGACATTGGGCAATGTCTTGAGGTATTTTTGTTTGTCAAAACTCTGGGTAAGGAGTGTGTTCTTAACATTTGGTTGTCAAAATTGGGTGGTGGGAGGAAGCCCGCTTCTCATACCTTTGAGAGTCCTTCTGTAAATGGACTTTTTCTATCAGCAGAAATGAGAGCAAGTTCAAGAGAACATGGTAGAATCCTCATATCTATTATGCTTCTTGGTCTCTCTTTTGGAGACATCAAGAATGGGTCAGCTGTTTGGGTTGATTCTGAATTTTTGCCTCTTTTTTATACCATCTCTCTGGGGACATGGCAGTTTGTGATCTACTTGTCAATCCTAAGAAATCTTTGAAATAGTGACAATAAATATCCTGGTTAGAGTCAAGTGCCACGCATTGAGCAAATTGCTCTCTTTCCATGCTTCTCTAAAGGAAGTTGAGGAACTGGGCTTGGGGGGTGATTTAGATCAATTTTTACATGTTCCAGGTGACATGCGGGCACCCAGATGTTTTGCTCTTCTTGTATATCTCCTTGATTTTCCTTTTTTACATTTCTGCCTAATTTTTGGCTCCAAATATTGTGATACATGCTCTTTCCACTCTTGCTACATGAACTCTGTGGTACCAACCTCAGGTACACCTGTAGATTTCTTAAGTGCATCTAGGCATTTTGTCCATTTCTCTAAGGCTCAGTTGTCTAGAGGACATGACATTTATCATCCCCATTCCCTTCTTCTCCTAAACAGCCTCGGTAATCCTCATGTGTGAAATAACTATTCTGGGCAAAGGACCTACCCACTATTGAAGGAAAAGCAGAAAAATAATTCATTTCCATTGTTCTATTTTTCTATCAGATTTTTAGAAACTCAATTAACAAAGCAACCAAGAAAGGGTGATAGATACCCCCCACCCCCATTTTTTAACATTGCCCTTGCTTCTGGTCTTGAGAGCATAATTTCTATTAGCAAGGGTTCAGAATAGTCTTTCCAGAGTGTGGGAGTTTGAGTATTTTGCAGATGACAGAAAATTATGTTCTTAAGTTTTCCATTACTGTGTGAAAAGCTATTGTAGTTGAGACCTTCTGATTAGATTTAATTCTGTAAATGGGCATTCGATTTGATTATTTTAATAATCCACCCCAGGGTGTTTTTATTTTTTAATGGGATGAATACACCAAGCTATAAGGCATAGAAGCAGACAAACCCCAAGAAGCTGAGAGGAAGCTGCAAGTAATGAGGCTGGGAAGAAAAAGGAGAGGTGAGCAGATGCCACCATGTGCCTTGCCATGTGCCATATGAGAGAGGAATCCAGGTCGACTAACTCCCATCCTCAGTAAGATAAGTGTTGCCCGATGAAGCCTTTATTTGGACATTTTCATAGTTCAGAACTGTCATCTTAATATTAAGTTAATAATCCCCCATTGTAAGAGCTAACACATTTTTGGTCTACTGCCTTGACAACACATAGCAGAAGAAAACATGGAGCTTGGTCTGTTTTATGAGTCCCCTGTGGAGTGGGTTATTTAAGAAGATATCTGGGTCTAGGTTTTTATCCTGTAGTTTTTGTTAGCTGCTACAGGACAGAAGCTCAGGAACTGAATAGGGCATCAGTGATCAGTTGGGGACAGTTTTAAAAGACAGAGAGCATTTGGCAGTGTCTTGATACATATTTGGCTGTCAAAACTGGAGGTAGTGAGTGCATTGTTACCATGTTTGTCAGAATTTGGGAAGAGGGTGGTCCACTCTAATGAATAGAGTCATGGATGCTGGTAAACCTCCTCCAATGCACACCACAACCCTATAAACACACCAGGAGGAATTACAATCTTAAAGAGGGCTCAAGCCGACAAGTCTTGAATATATGTGTGAGCATGCTCATCCCACACTGAGTCAAACCCTTATCCCCTACAATGCTCTGCCATTCCTTCCTGTTTTGGTTGTGCTCCTAATTCTTCCCCCAAATACTCTACCTCTTCATTACTTGGTACTGGACACACTAAGGCTTGCTGCAACTTACTTGCATTTATACTTGTTGTCCACACAATCACTGACCCCTACCATCACTATTTTCTATTCATAGAGAAAATATGCCTTATAGGCAATCTCCATAACCAAGAGAATAAACGTCATAAGGGGAGGACCTTTTTGTTTCTGTTTTTGCCTGGACATAGTGCTTAGCTTAATGAATGAAAGCTTAGGTTAATGAATGAAAGGTCGTGTCCACTGGTATTCTTTTAATTGGGAAATTTGAGAGAACACTGCTCTGAAATAGGTTGATGCCACACCACCTGTGAATTGCCCAGAATCTGGAATCCTGCCCAACAGTCATATAATGAGAAAGGTCTAACTAGAAGGGATCCTCACATGGATTCATAAGGAAGAAGCCACTATAGAGTAGGAGAGCTCATTCCATGGTGGGTCATGCTTAACATATGTGAGAAAAGAGAAAGTCATATCACACTGAACAAAACATATGGGAAAGCCTAATGAAAAAGAGAGGTCCAAGAAACTTACCTGTGAATCTGCCCTTTAGAAAGAAAAAGAAGAGGAAATAGTAAATAAGTATTAATACCTGAGTCCTCTACTTTAACATGGCATATGTACTTTAGCATAGCTTCTGTGGGGCCATTTAGTCTGACCAATCTAGGGGCTCTCAGTTTCCCACGAAAAATTTGGAAATTTTTCTGAGGTAGCAGGTAATCCAGATAAACCCTAAGACAACATCAGAAGCAAACTTCTGCAAGTTTTCTCAGTAGATACACTTTGTTTAGGGAGGTCTCTTGGCTCATGCATGCCTCGCAAAATCCCTCAAATCCATTCATGTGAACACAAAATTATATTTTAAATAAAGCCCCAATGTATTCCATGACATTCCTATCCCAACAAATGCATCTGGAAACTGCAGGCATGGAGAAATTTTGAAAGTGCTAGTTATGATGGCTTACAAATATCAGAGAGGGTAGTTTCCAGAGGGAAACTTACCATTGTCTCTCACCACTGTTTACCTTCACTTTTATGCTCATGTGTTAGTGTTATTTTTTGGTTGGTTGATGCTTCGTCTTTCTTTTGACTTAAGCCTGTGGGGTTGATTTACTGAATAATCAGCATTTCATTCCTTGGTGATAGTTTCATCAGAGTCAGCCACCAGACAGAGTCTTTTATCAAAATATTGATTGCCACATAGATAAGAGCGTTTTTTAAAAAATCCAATTTATTGTTGACTATTACCTTGTCCCGTGTTGAAAGGAAAAGCCATGGGCATCAGTAATGAATTGTTGAAATCATCCCTTCACACTCCTGGCACGCTATGGTCAAATTCATGCCAACTTTTTCAGGAGTTTTTTGATCTTTCTTGTTATCTTACAGATAAAGTATTGAAAAAAAAAAATACAGTACAGACCAAGAGCGTCTTTTACCGGACATACTCTCCAGATACATTTCCAGACCCTCTTTCTTATCAGAACTCCAAATGCATTCAGTCTTTGACACAAAGGAGTGAAACTAAACTTTGCCTTTGAGATCTGCTTCACAGCTACCTTAGCCTTTACAATATTGCTTAGGTCTAGTTTTATTTCCCAGCACAGTGGCCAGATCTCTTAATGGTGACACAACTCCTTGTCCATGTTGCTAGATCTCTAGGTGCTAAATCCTTGTTTTAAATTGTGGTATATGACGGATGTTCTTTGTCCACTTTAAAAAGAAAAACCATTGCCCTTCCCAGAAACCCTACTACCTGCTGCTGCTGCACAATGGAAAATCCCACCACCTTTAGGTCTGGCAAACTGTGTGTGAGCTGCATCTCTCTAAGGGAGCTTTGCACCTGATACTTCCCCTAGTCTCGACTGACTCTGCAACTGGATCTTTTCCTCTATTTCCACTACAGCCTTGTTGCTTCCTCTTTCCTCTAAAGTGAGTAACCAAGTGTTGCCCTCCCAGTTACAGAGGATGGAGGTATAATGGAAATTTCCCCTCCATTTTGTAAGTAGCATCTTAGACTTTCTCCATGGAAATCACCCTAAGCAGTACAGTGTTGCTTTCCCCACAACTGGTCTTTGGCAGACCCTTGCTTGTACCCCCTTATTGCAATATAGTATAAAGAGCACCTTTTCTGTCTTAGCTCCTTACCCACTTTCAACTTTACAACTTTTGGGATAATCTATTTGATCATTGTTAAAATTTTCTCAGGAGGAATGTGATTGCAGAATACATGGTATTCTTTAGAGCTGTATTTAAAGGGTAGATTTGTGTGTTTTAGATATAGGTGCCTTTCCCACAGAGATCATTGTATCTTGTGTGTATTAAAGAAATTTATTTAAACATTTAGAAATCTAGTGATGCCATCAGAAGTGGGAAAAGGAATAGGTCTCCCAGGAGAGAAAGTCCATGCTATGCAGGAAAACAGAATATTTTCTTCTTATTGATGATTCTTGTTCAATGGTGTAATGTGTGTTTCAATCTCTTGATGCTATTTCTTCTATCGAAGAGTAAAAACAGACATGTTTAGTTGAATTAACCATTTAACAGGCTAATAGGAATGAGCATAATAAATAAGGGTTCAGACATAGAGAATGGGAAGTTGATGCTTAATTTGTACAGAATTTCTATTTATATTGATAATAAAGTTGTGGATATGGATTGTGGTGGCTTTAACACATTATAGTGAGTATAATTAACAGCACTGAATTATATATGTGACTGTCATTGAAAGAAGAGATTTTGGGTCATATATATGTTGTTAGAACAAAAATGATAAGATAAAACATAGGACGGTATAACAGTTAACACCAGTGGAAATGATGGACTTACACTTGATAGTACATATAAAAATTTTCTTTCATGAGTTATAGCAAATGTACCACACTAACACAAGGTGTTAATAATAGAGTTGTATATGGGAAAAAAATATACCTAATGTGAACCATGGGCTATAGTTAATAGTGCAATTTTTTATTCTTTCTCACTTATATCAAAGGTACCACATTAATGCAAAGTGCCAAAAATGGAGGTATATGTGAATGCGGTGGTTGAGTTTTCATGTGGAAACTCATACACTGATTGCACAGCTATAGCATGGGAGCATCTATTGGAATCTTTTCCAGAATATGCAAATATATATAAATGTATTATACATATATGGTGGGTGTAGGATTTAGTTACACTCTTCTCCTTTAATTACAATTTTTTTGGGTAACTTCAATATATGATTTTAACCCCAGAGTTTGGTGGTTTTGTTTCATTTTTTTCTCCATTTTCCCTTTTTAACAAAAGAAGTAATTCATAATTTAGCACATATCAATGTCTTTTCCTGAGGATATCTCCCTCTAAAAAGTGTAAAAGTCACAGATTTTTTCCCGTTGGAAGGTCACCATGTGACTCACATGATCTCATAATTGGAAAGTTGTGTTTGCAGGAAGGATAACTTCTCCTTCACCTAATCCTCCTGGATTAGTGATACTTTGACAAAGGCAAGCCAAGGCTGATTGTATAAGACTGTGAATTGAGCCATAGCCTCTGTTACTCCATTGCCATTGTACTTCTAGTCAGCCAAATTCTGCTGCTTTCCCTAAATCGCCATTATGTGCATGGTAATACATTGTCATCACAACTGCTTCTACCCTAATTTTCTCAATTGATATTGCCTTTTAATATGCCAGTAGAAAAAAAGCTAATAGTTACATCAAAAATATGCTTCAGTGGCATAATTTTAGTTATTGACATAAGAATGTATGATAATTAAAAATATGGTCCTACACATATGGCACCTATCCAATCACAATATTTTCTTATTGAATTAGTTTATACTTTGACACTGATAAAAGGAAGGTTTAATGTACAGGTAAAAGAAAGCAAGTCTCAAAGTTGCTGCTTCCATTCACCTAGTCAGAGTTCTTGGGACAAATGTCTGTGAAAACATAGGAACAGAGAAGAATAAGCTATAGCACAGATTTTATATAGAAGATTATTACTGGAAAAAAGGAATTTGAAAGGAATATATTAGTTACTCAATAGTAGATGCATATATCAGCCATTCAGGAAAAGTATATTCACATTACCTTTTTCAGTGAAATTTATAATTTTTTTTTTTGGAATCCCTGCTTCCCTAGTAATCTCTTTGAACTTCTCAATATGTTTATCATCAATATGCTTTTCTCTGCCTAAAAATAGTTATGCAAAAGGAAAAATGTCCATTAAGATCTGGGAGAATTTCTGAGTAAATAAGACATAATTGAGTGCTAAAATCAGGTCTTCATGTGGTAGAATTCTACATTGTCTAAATATTTAACAAGTATTATGTCACAAATCTCATTTGCTTCTTTCATGTCTATAATGAAAAATGTTCCAAACCTGTGAACTTTTACTTGCCAATATCATCTGCTGGCTTCCAAAAATATGTGAAGAATTCCAAGAATTTTGGACGAAAGACCTTGAATCTCTACCTTGTCATTCTTCTTATTTTGTGGAATTTGCACCTAATATTCATGACCAAAATGAACTGTTCCTTTCTCAGGAGCTAAAGCGCTGACAACAGAGGTCATCGTAATGGTTACTTTAGCTTCTTTCCTTTCCTTTCCTTGATGTTATAGTTGTTACAATATGTTATCTGAGTGATTTGCAGCATTGCTTGGTAACAAACCTACCTCATCTTGTTTGAGTTCCATAAATGCCTAAATTCTTTTTTTTTTGGTAGGTAGGTAATTGTAATCTTTTTTTAAATTTTTTGTTTTTATTTGATTTTTTAATGTTACATTAAAAAAATATGAGGTCCCCATATACCCCCAACCCCCTCACCCCGCTCCTCCCCCCTAACAACAACCTCCTCCATCATCATGAGACATTCATTGCACTTGGTGAATACATCTCTGAGCACCACTGTACCTCATGGTCAATGGTCCACACCATAGCCCACACTCTCCCACAGTCCACCCAGTGGGCCCTGGGAGGACATACATTGTCTGGTAACTGTCCCTGCAGTACCACCCAGGACAACTCCAACACCCAAAAATGTCCCCACATCACATCTCTTCCTTCCACTCCCTACCCCCAGCAGCCACCATTGTCACTTTCTCCACACCAATGCCGCACCTTCTTCGATTACTAATCACAAAAGTTCATGAATAGAATATCAGTAAGTCCACTCTAATCCATACTCTATTCCTCCATCCTGTGGACCTTAGAATGGTTGTGTCCCTCAAGACCAGGGGAGAGTGATTTCAGTTTGGGATTCCTGTCTCCATGCTGGTAGACCTTGTATGAAAGCTCTGTCTTTACTCAAAATCCCAATGTCATGGTATTGAAATCTGTGTGCAGTAGAGAAGGCTCTTTCTCAGTAACAGATCCATTGGCTCTGACAAACATAGTGCTCAGAGACAACTTATTCTTATTAGCAAATTACTTTCCTTGTTCTCAAATTCATGTTCTTGCAGATTTGAACCTCATATCACAGAATACAGCACACCTGTCAATGGTTTTGTAATTGTTTTGGGTTTGCAAGTGCCAATGTGTATGAAATACATGGATTTGAAGGTTAATAATTATGAACATTTCTTTGAAACCCTGGAATCATTTTTAACGTCTGTCCAAAAAGGCAGAACTCAGGGTTGAATTGAAATATAGCCATGGCTTGAAATCAGTCATGATTAAGCTGTTTAATCCTTAGATATTGGGGTGTGATACATACCAAAGAGTGTGGTCGTCTCAGTGGTCAAGCCCTTCTTATTCACATTGAGAGCACTTGTTATCATAAAATCTCTTGTTGCATAAATAACTTGGAAAAAAGTTGTACCTGCATCTATAATGGGGAAAAAACATATTGAATTTTACCTTAAATGATTTATTCTAAATGAGCTTCCTCCTGGCTTATTGAGCATGTTGTTAAATGCTTAGCATACTAATGATGTCTATTTCATTTTATGTTTGCAGCAAATGTTTTGGCCAATTAGGAAAGCAAGGATTCAGGTCTTGCTTAGAGTAGCAGGACTTTCCCTTATACCCACTTTCAAATACAGGCCAACAGTATTACTGACTTACTACAGTATCTCTAAATCATGTATTATAATGGCAAAGATTTTGAAAGTCCATAGGCTATATTATAATGCCAAAGATTTTGAATCCATAGGTTGTACTAAAAATACAAGTGTAAACTTGCCTGTTTTCTAAAAGCATGAAACTGAACTGACTTTAACACTGAAAATTTACCATTCACAGCATTGCTGAAGGACTGTGTATGTATATTGTATGCCTACCCTCAACCAGACTATATTCTGGATAAGTGAGTAATTATGCCCTCTCCTCTGCACAAGACCCATGAATACTATTTCAGATATTAAATTCTGTCACGGATAAATTAATAGGGTCTAAAACAAATTTTACTTGTGAGAAGGAGCTAGGGTGACAATGTGACAGTTATATTAACAGATTTATTTAGATGTTTTAAGGTAACTTATTGAGTGTGATTGGTTATAGAAAATACATCTTGATATTTATACTCAAGATGGATGTTTCTTTAGTTTGTCATTTTAATTATTTCACAGCCCTTTCTTGATACCATTAAGAAATAAAAATTAACAGCACAAGTTCTTAGTGTCTTTTGGAACCGGATTCAAAGTTGTACGATCTCAGAAAATCTATGCTCTGCCCCCTTGCATATGACAAAATTATGTGCTTGAAAAATTACATGGATACTCTTTTAATTGACAGTTGAATGGGTATTCAGATATATGGAGAATTTGATAAGGAATTACATTCTGAATACTCTTTTACCAGGAAAACAGTCATACTTACATGCAAATTTATAAGCATTTTCTGCTATTTTTCTTCCAGTTGAAGTTTGTTCTATGCATTCTCCATTAACACTTGAAAACAAACAGCTTCATGGTAACTGTTATGATGTTATAATTTCCATATAAAGTAGTGTTTTCCTTGTTTAATCCTTACAAACCCTTTGTTAGGCATCATCTGAGTGCCTATACCAAAGACAATTCAAAAAAGAAACACTGTTGCTCTACTCATGGAATTATATCAGAGATCCCAAAGATAATAAGCAATCAATAACAGTCATGTTTAATGCAAAATAAACAGAGAAAAAAAGGTAAATTTTAGAAAAGAAGTATCTTCTCTTCCTTAAAAAAAACCACATTATACTGGGAATTTTAAAGGCATGTATTTTTCAATTTTCAACTTAAATGATACCTTAAGTAGGAAAAAATCATAAACCATGACAGATAAAAATAAAGCTTAATCTCATCAAAATCATTAGTTCATTTTCCTCTGAAAACTCCATTATGAAAATTAAACACCAAACTTTATATATATACACACAGATCTGTGTACTTGTGTGCATATACATATACAATAGAGTACATCTGGCAATTATACATGAAAATTATGTGATAAAATATTGTACATGTTTATATGTATATAAATGCACGTTTATATATATGTATGTATATATATGTTTGTGTCCATAATATATGAAGAATACATACAATAAAAATAATAAGACAAGAAACAACCAAACTAACAATTGGTATATATTTTGAACCTAGCTTTTGTAAGCACGGGTGTGGGGAGCCACCCGCTGTAAAACCTATTTACAACCTCCAACAACATGGCGGATATCACAACCCTGCCCCGCCATTTTCTCCTTCTTCTTCCTCCTTGTTTCTTTGTTCTCCCTTTCCCGCCACAACTCTGGTAACCACAGCATCACACATGCACAAGGCGCGAAACTCTGCAGACCCGGTGCGAACTTTCAGCCAATTCCCTTCCTGGACGTCTGCCATACGCAAGACCAACCTATCACCTGTGGACACGTTCCCTTCCCTCAGTATATATTCCCATGTTCTACCCCCAATAAATGAGGCTTGATCAGAATCCTGTCTTGCCTCCATTCTTCTTGTCCCCTACCCCTGCTCCTTCCCACAGGTCTTAGAACTCGCCCCCGCGGGTTCGGAGCACACGGGTCATATGTAACGATGCTTACCATTATTAGCCTTGAGGTAAATTCATAATCAAAACTCAGTGAGAAAGCACTTCATATACACCAGAATGGATACAATGCCAAACAATGGGGGTCTTAATTTGCCACAGGACTGACTACGTAAAGAACCAGATATGGGTTGACTTTTATAATGAGAGTGTTATTTAAGGGAAGAGCTCAGGGTTAGAAGGCTATGAAATGTCCAGATCAAGGCATTGGCAGATATGCTTTCTCACCAATGTCAGCTCCTGGGCATCCTGGCTTCCTGCCATGTCATGAAGCAAGATGGTGGCTGATTTCTCCTGAGGTCCCCATCTTCTCATCCAGGGACACTGTCCGCCGGAGATTGGCTGTGAGCAGTCATGTGTACCTCTTGGATCTCTCCAGGCCTCTTCTCTCAGCCTCGGCTGCTCTGCTTTTCCCCAACCCCACTGTGAATGATCAGGCACATGGCTCTTCTCTGCAGCCTTGACCTGCTCCATGGGCCCAGCCTCATGGGTCTTCATGCTGCAGCTTTGGCTCCTCATGATCCTGGAATCCTCTTTTACATGAGGCAGGGTAAATATGGGGATAGCTCTCTTTCTCTGTCTCTCTGTGTTCTCAATGTATATAAGACCCAGCAAGAAAGCAGGCCCTAACCTGCAACCTGCCTCAAAGATATGGTCCAATCAAATGCCCTAAAGTGCTGGAATTGGAAGTGATCAAATCAAAGGGAATCTAATGCAATCAAAGGGTACCACACCCACAGGAGTGGATTGGTTTAAGAACATAATCTTTTGGGACTCCTAAAAGAACTGCAAGCTGTCATCACATTTGAGAAAGAATGTAGGGAACCTAAATATTATCCATTACTAGTGATAATGTATGATGCAGTGACTTTGAAAGTTTCTTAGTGTTAAATATGCACTTAAACTGCAACATGCCATTTGAACTCCCAGATGTCAGCCCAAGAGAAATGTAAACATGGTGACACACACAAAAACTGCAGAAATATTCAAAGCAGTGTATTAATAGAATCCTCCTAACTTCCGCTTAACTGGAGATGGTTTAGACTGTGGTATTGACAAACCTCAATTCTATTGGGCAATGTTAACAGGATGGGCTAATGAGAAACATGTCCATGTAGACAAATTTAAAACGTTATGTTGAATGGAAGAAACCAGTTGCCAAAGATTAAATCCCCTCTAGGGATTTATAGAGGAGGTAAGAAAGGATAAAAGATGCTGTCCCTGTCAGATGTATTAGTCAGGGTTCTCTAGGGAAACAAAATCAACAAGGGACATCTGTCAATAGTAAGAGATTTTATCAGAATCTCTCATGTGACCATGGGGATGCACAAGTCCAGGTTCTGCAGGCAGGCTGCAACCAGGGGTGCCAATGAAAGTCCAACAAAGATCCTTGATGAGTTTCTGGGAGACATTGGCTGTCCAAAGATGAACTGGGAAATTCTTTGAGTGCTGGAATCACTTCCCTTTTTAGGGCATTCAACTGATTGGATAAAGCATCACTCATTGCTGATGACAATCTCCCTGATTGTAATCAGCTATCTATGCAGTAAACTCAGTGGTGACTAAAGTCCATAATTGCCCTCGTATTACAATTATGTCCAGTGCTTGCTTAACCAAACAACTGGGCACAATTACCTGACCGAGTTGGCTTATTAGCCTAATCATCAGAAATGGGGAGACATGTACTGGGGAGGGATGCAAGAGAACTTTCTTATCTGATGGAAATGTTCTACCTCTTGTTGGGTGGTGGTTCCAGGGGCATACATGTGTTTCTCAAAACTGACCTAATCACTCCAAAAGGTGAATTTTATTTCATGTAAATTATACCTCAATACATTAATTTTTAAAATGGGTGGTTATATGTAAACCTTTTTAAACATAGAAGGAAACAAAAATTATAGAAATGGAAAAGTAAAAGGTTTTGTGATATTCTTGAAAAATTACTGCAAAGAGAAATGTGTTTGTATTGGGAGAACTCTCCTCAATATAATAAAATCATGCTGATTTCTAGATTGATTTTTGTGTTTTTCTTTTTGTTCTTTGAACTGTGTGTCTGTGTTTTGATGTGTGCACATATGTATGTAGAAGAGGGGAGAATAAAAAGAGAGAAATTGTCCATTTCTAACTTAAATAATTAAGATCCTCAGAAATATACTTCACTCAATTCCTAAAACACACTTCTTATTTGTATCTTACTTTAACCCCTTTATAGTAAGAAAACACAATGATTCTCCTCAGTTTAATCCTGAGTTTTTTCCCCAATTCCTCATAAATTAACTTCGTTCCTTTCCAGATTTCACCACTTATATTCACTTTAGCTAATACTTTCACATGCAATTTACTAATAACAAACTAACTTTTCATTTCTTCCAACCAGGACATTTGCCCAGGTCTTTCAAATTATGAAAGTATTTCCTCACATCTGTTTCCTCCTAGAACAGTGCCCTGCAAATTTCCTCTTTTTTTAGTGCCAAGTTTCTTGAAAAAAATTTCATCAACTTCTATTTGTTTGAGTTCCTTCCAACATACCTTAAATAGAGTGAACATTTTCTCAAGATCATGAAAGAACTGAAAGTTTTAGTACATTTAATTTGAAATGATCCTGATTAGGTTTATTATGGTCAAGATCATTTCAAGTTATTTCTTCTATACCCAACTCTTTTGACCATGGTTCCCCTAACTTTGAACGTTTTTCAAAAAATCATGCCTGAAAGATTTGGCCGATGGTGAAAGACTTCATGATTTTAAGGACTCATCCTTGCCGCCTGTCCCTCGATTCCTTAAGACGAGCCAAATGCTGCTTCCTTGGCTCTTTGTGATTTAAGGAAATGTCCATGACATTCTTCAGGGCTTCCATCAATATAGAGGGCACAATCCCAGAGACACCTGTAAGCAAAAGCTCCTGCTTTGTGCTCTTGAGCATATTCCAGGTACTTTCCTACAAACATGGCCGCAGACCCTCTCTCAAGAGTCAGACATTTCTGTGGTGTTTGTTGTGTGCAATCACTACTTACATAACATAATATTTGATGACGGCTGTGTCACCTTTGTCTTTAAAATCAAGACTAGGGACACAAGGCTTGAGTGGATCATTGTCACTTATCTTCTCTTTGTTACTTGCAGCAATGAAAAGAACGTTTCAATGTCCTGAAACCTACAAAGTCGCCATAAGAATCTTAGTCAACCTTTTTATCTTTCCGAGATCACCCATCATGAGTTCTCCTTCGCTTTCATCTAAGCATGAAAAATATCTAATATTAGTGAACAGAGCTGACTTTATTAGTTAGTGAGAAGAACAAAAATCAATGGTAACAAGAAATCCAGAGACTCTTGATATAATTTAAGGTCAGTTCTCAAATGCTATGAGGAACTCAAATCTCTTGCCTGGGGTCTTTGGCTAATAACCCTAAAGACAAGTATAGTATGCAAGTATAAAACAGAGAATACCAAAGCTTCCTATGAAACTTAGTAGGAGAATGAGGGACAGCTGTTTTGGGATGTAGATGAACAGGCCAGGTGCCACAAAAGGGACACATATGTCCCTCCTGCTGAGTCAACTTCATTCACTTACCTGTAAGATTTCATGTGCAGATGCACATTTCTGGCCAGCCCTTATCAGAGCAAGTACTAGAGGCAACTGTAGAAGCTTCATATCCTTTTCGCTTATTTGGCTCTCTTCTGGAAGCACTAAGTCTGCATCAGCTTTTGGGCTCATTGAATTTCTGCCTTTTTATAACTCTCTCTTTGTGGACATGGCAGTTTGTGACCAGCTTGTTAATCTTAAGCAATCATCTTGAAATATTGACAGTAAACATCCTGCTTGGCAGCCAGGTGGCATGTCTTGGACACATTGCTCTATCTTCATGTTTCTCTAAAATAAGTTCAGGAATTGGACTTGGGGTGATTTAGATCAATTTTTTATGTCCCAGTTGGCATGCAGGCACTGACTCTTCTAGTATCTGTTTTACATTTTTATTGTGCATGGCCAGGATATATGGCTTTGAATATCACAGTTTTTTTCCTGTATGGAAAACTGGACAATTTAGTCCATATATTACAACTAATCTGGATTCTGAGTCTTACTGAGTTTGTTGTTGTGGCTGTTTTTTAAATTACATCTCTCTTTTCTTTTGTGACTGGTCTGTAGGAATTGTTTAATCTATACTTGGTTGAGTTTCTAAACCACATATGCAGCCTCTGCTGTGTGTGTGTGAGTTTTAATTGCTTTTTTCTTCTTTGCTAGTCCTGGATTCAGGGGGCCATCCCTGAGTCAGCATAGCTTATTATCCATGCAATGGTTTCTCATTGTCCCTTAAATACCTTGAGTCAACAAGATTCCTTTCTTACTGTTCCTTATGGTTTTAGCAATGTTTCTTTTTCACTGTTCCTTAAACACCTTAGTCAACGAGGTGCTAGCACCTTAGCCAAATGGACAAATGGAGGTCGACTGTCAAATTTCACAGAATCTACAGTTAGCCATTTATGGGTTGGTCACTGGTGTTGTAGAATTTGATACTGGGTTCGATTATTTGCGTATAGAAAGGCCAGGACTCAGGAATGATTTTGAGAAGGAAAAATGGTTTATTGATGGCCGGCTGGACTTGGGAGCTTTCTGTTTCAAAACCGAGCCCCGAACAAGATTTTTGAGTTCTTTTTATACAAAGAGGAAAGGCTAAATGGTCTTTTGTTTCAGTTCTCAATAGGTTTGAATTAGCATATATCTTCCACATCCTAGGTAAGCTTTTAGCATGGACTTCATACATTCTAGATAAGCTTTTAGCACATTTGGTTTGCATTTCCCCTGAATATTTAAAGTTTATAGAGTTTGCATCGATACACTGTTTCCTGGGACTGGAGTTGTTGCCATGGTTACCAAGGGCAGGGCTGCAGCCTCTTACCATCCCACACCCACAAGTCAGGACAGACAGCTTAGGTTAGGGTTATCTCCGAAGAGACAAAGGGCCTCCCACTCATAGCCCACATCATTGGGACATTGGGTCTTTCTTCAACAGACATGCATCCTGTCACATATGAACAGCTTTCCAGATCCTCAGGAATAAACCAGAGGTTTCCAAATCTTCCTTTGTTGTTCTCACTTCTGTACCTCCTTTACCACTGTTGGTTATTCTGTTGCTTGTTCCAACACAGAGTCCTCGGGCACTGTGATGGTCTCCTTCCCCATGGTTTCCCACCACTTAATTGCCCTAGCCTTCTCTAATGCCTCTGGGAACTGAGCATTCCTGCAGAACAACATTTAAGGGCGGCTCTCCTCAAGGGCCCCAAGATGCTGGCTGGCTCATGGGGGTACCAGTTGTAGAGCAGGGTGGGATGACAGCAGCTCCAAGTAAAACACACCAGACCCTTCCTCAATAAGGTCCAGTGGTATTACTTGTATGAAAAAAAAAATTAAATGATTGTATCTTTTGATTACTTGCCAGAGATTTGAAATGGTTGGCTTTGACCCTTTAGGTCAGATTCGAAATTGGGGGAGAGAATTTGCCGAGGTACTTAGCCTACCCACTGTGGAAGTCCAACCTCTATCCTTGAGTTTCGTATGCTGAAGTTGCTCCATTAACTAATGCCATTAGTGGGGTTTCATTGAAAAAGGGCACAATAAACATTTGGTTGTGCATGGGTAGGTAAGTGCGTTCTGTATACCCAAAAACATTAGTTTCTGTAGATATCCTAGTAGTTCTGGCTTACAACAGCATGGATATACCCTTTGGAACTTATGTGTTGTGTGTACAAAGAAAACCCTTTTGTCTACATCTTAGTTGGATCTGCTTCCTTTGTCTCAGCTACTCCCTCAATTTGGATGACTGATTATACTAATCTTAGGAAACACAAGGTACCCCACCCAAAGAACGAGCTAAAAGAGGCTGAGAGTTGTGTCAGCTACAGTAGCAGCTGACTCCTAATTGTGTCTCTGGATATATTATATCCTTTGTTCAAAAATCCCTCTCCTTACCCTCATGGAGCATGCTGATGTCCTTCAAATATAAAATGAAAATAATGTGTTGCTTGGTGTCCTTTAAGAAAAGAGAAGTGCCTGTTAAACACGGTCTGGCCATCCTGACTCACCCATAAATGATATTGAATGGAAAGCTTAAACCATATGATATAAATATCTTCCATGATCCTTTGCCTAATTTTCTCCTCTCACTATGACCTTCCCAATGATTCCCCTGTTGGTCCTAAATGGATGAGTTTCTCCTTCCATTATGGACATGCTATTCTGGATAGATATGAATAAATAGATACATTGTGGATAACAAACCAAGCATTGTTCTTCAAAGACGTCTATGGGTGTACAGGTTAAATTCATTTATTTAATCATATAGAAATCAACTCAACAAAACAGAAGTTGACTGGAAGAAAACTCCTGGGGTGAACGTCATTACTTCCTAGGAAGGAAGAAATAAGATTGGAAAGCAAAATGTATTTATCTTCCTATTGGTGAGTCCAAAATCATGGAGAAGATGATGGCGCTTCTCTTTTTGGTGCCATTGTCTTCTTTGACCTTGTAAAATAATTTAAAAATATAGCTTAAGTGAGGTTGATGATATGATAGTGGTGGGGGTGTCAAAGCAAGATAAAGCAGCTGTTAGGACCAAAAGGGGAATTTCTCATGCAAAATTTCCCTCACAGAACTCTGTGTATGTGCTGTAGAGTCTATTTGGAACCTTATAGCAGAACACTTGACTGGGGTTATTGGCTACTTTCTCATGACTCCAGAATATGAAAATTATTTTACTTCCTCTGGATGTCCTTATGACACTCCTGTTCTATAATCCTTGTTTGAAGTTATGAAAGATATTGTGAGTTTAACGTAATTTATTCCCACTGCCTCTCACCACAATTAGTCGTCTTTCACAATCCATGGCTTTCATTCCTTTGTCCCTGAATGTAGGATCTCTCTGTTTCACCTAGATTAATGTGATTTCTTTTATATTTTAAAATGTAAGGAATTTAGAAGCTCTGCCACACTTCAGATAATGCAGGATTGTTATTCAATACTTAAAATCAATAGCCCTAAGGACAAGGAAGTGTTAATGTGCCAAAAGCAGCACGAGGCACCGGCAGTCTAATTTCTGCTTACCTAATCAGCATCCTTTCGGCAGGTATCTATGAAAATGAATGGATAGAGAAAATAAAATCAAATTTTCTCAATACCATAGCAATTATTTAAATAGCAGGATTTTAAAAAGATGATTTGTGAGCAGGAATTCTTATGGTTCATAACTAGTTGTCCATTCTTTTTTGTTTTGCTTTTATAAAAAACAAATTTTTATATTAGAATTGTTTTTGATTTACAGAAAAGACACAAAGAATGGACAGACTTGCTATATACCATGGACCCAATCACCCCATAATGCCTTCTATTAATGTGAATGCATTTGTCTCCATACTGAACCAGTGTTTAGTCCATATTATGTCCAGACTGCTTTACTTTTTGCTTACTGTCCTTTATTTGCACCAAGATCCCATTCTGGCCACCCGTTTAGTCATCATGTCTCTTTAGGCCCTTCTGGTTTGTCACACTTTATCAGCTTTCCCTTGTTTTGGTTATCCTTGATGGTTCTGAAGAGAAACAATCAGTTATTTTGTAGAATGTCCCATAATATAGGTTTACTTTCCCCGGCATCATTTATTTTTTATTTTTTATTTTTTGCAGAGAGAAGTTATGGCTTTATGGAACAATCATGTATAAAATAGAGGAATCCCCTATACCAGCCCTATTGTGAACAATTTGCATTGCAATGCAATGTTTGTTACAGTTTATGAAAGGACATTTATATTATTGCATTATTAACTATACTCCGTGGTTTAACTTAGAATCCACTTTAAGGATGGGGCAGTTTCAAGGATTTTATTTTTTTTTTACAAAAATTAATTTTGTTACTATATATGCAACAAATCCTTTCTCTCTCTTTTTTTTTTAAAGATTTATTTATTTATTTTATTCCTCCCCCTCCCCCGGTTGTCTGTTCTCTGTGTCTATTTGCTGCATCTTGTTTCTTTGTCCGCTTCTGTTGTCGTCAGCTGCACAGGAAGTGTGGGCGGCTCTCCTTACGGGCGCACTCCTTGCGTGTGGGCCTCCCCTACACGGGACACCCCCGCGTGGCAGGGCACTCCTTGTGCGCATCAGCACTGCACATGGGCCAGCTCCACACGGGTCAAGGAGGCCCGGGGTTTGAACCGTGGACCTCCCATGTGGTAGACGGACGCCCTAACTGCTGGGCCAAGTCCATTTCCCTCCTTTCTCTTTTTAAGCACATTCAGACATGTATTGCAGTGCTGTTCATTACATTCGCAATGTCGTGCTACCACCATGACCATCCATTCCCAAAATATTCCCATCATCACAAAAAACAACCCTGTATGTTTTAGGCTTTAGCTACCCATTCCCTATCCTCGCCCATTCCCTGGAAACCTATAACATAGATTCTCATGCTGTGAGTTTCCTTATTCTGTGAATAGGAAGTCTGAACCAAGATTCATTATGGTTTCATAACCATTCAAAAATTTGATAACATGTAAGTTTTATATTCTAGGAAAAGTATAGTGAAGTTACCTGTATAATTGACTTTCAAGATGTCTTCTTTTGGAAGACCCTTCTTCATAGTCTCCTTTTCAAACCTCCAGTAGTCTTCGGGACTGATATTATTGCCTTTGGTTAAGTAAATATAGATGATAAGCAGAAGAGAGGCCATTGGTATCTTCGGGCAGTTCTGAATTTTCCAGGAACATGGTTCAGTACAGAATCAGGTCTTCTTCGGCAAATGTGGCAGAGTCCAAATATTTAACATTTCATTGTTGCCACTTCTTAGGACTACTGAGGAAATGAAAGACAAGCCCTCTTCCTCCTTGAGTACCCCCTTAGATACAGGGGCATGGAGACAGCTGAACATGAAGATTTCAGAATTCTCCAAGTGGTAGCTGTTCCTTTGTCTCTAACTACCCATTCCCTGGTGCTCTAAAACCCTCTTCCAATAATGGGTAAGAGGGATTTGAACTTTCCCATGTCACACAAAATGATAAGAAAAAAAATAACTCTTCACCCTTTCGTTGTAGAAAAGATTCATTCTCCATCTGTGTTTTATTTAGATCTTTTTTTTGTTTTGTTTTTATAAAGGGTATTTATTTGGGGTGGGAGCATGCAGATATGAGGCGATAAAGCATAAGTTCCTTCCCTCACCAAAGTCTATTCGGAGCAAGATGGCTGCCAACATCTGCGAGGGTTCAGGCTTCCTGGGTTCCTATGTTTCTGGGGCTTGTTTTTCTCTGGCTTCAAGGTTCCTTCCTTCCTGGGGCTGGCTTCTCTTTCCTCTGCATGCTGACTTCCCAGGGCTCCAGTCTTCCACATCAAACTCCAAAATCAAAACTCCAACATTAAAGGTCTCCATATTTAGATCTAATACCAGAAAAGATCAAACGAATGTATCAATATCTCTGTGGAGGTATATACTTAGAGGTAGAAATTGTTGACTTGAGTTAGAACATCAGATTGAAGAAGTAAAATCTGATTTGGTGTTTAATTGCCTACCGATTCAGTCTTAGACATTATTTTAACAATTGTGATAAAATGAAAGATTCGGGGTTGAGATGAACACATTCAAGACTGGAAACCAGAGGACCTGCTGAATTTGAATTTTAAATCTCAGTTCTCTAAGGTGACATAACCTGCCTATAGCAGTATGTGCTATTTGGCAACAACCTCATGGGCCACCCTGGAGTACTGCTGAATATCCAAGACAAATGAACTTAGTTTTAGAAATGTCTTCTGAGAGGACCCTATAGCAGATGTATTTTCCATCCCCTATTGACAACCTTTTGGCATCCCTGACTGAAAAATCACCAAGGTTGAATTCTCATGTGTGAACATTTCTCTACTATAAGGTTCTCGACTTTAGTGCACACCCATAAATCTCTTCCTCATAGGAAAATATACCTAACATAAATACAGTTTATTCTTCAGAGAATAAGCTGTTGTACATACCCATCATTTCAGTCAAATGCATGATTTTACCATTTTTATTCACATTGGCAGTATGAATTATCTTGACATCAGTGGTTGAATATAAAATTTCCATAAAATTTTTACCTCTGTGAAGGACAGAAAATATTTCAAACCTCATTTTTTAATTTTTAATTTTTGTATGTATTTTTAAGCATAACCTTATCTATTTTTCTTTAACAATGATTTAAGTCTTGGTAAAATTCCTCAAACAAGTTGGAATCAATTTTTAGAGCAAATGTGGTATCATGAAAGAACAAAGCTCTTTACCGGATGAGGAAGATGATGAAAGATAAAACAATTCTTCCATGATTTCCTAAATATGGTAGCAATATATATTTGCTAATGATGGCAAAGCTCCTTAAACTGCATGGAACCTGTAGTTTTATGGCGAATGGGACAGGAAGTCATTTCCCACCAACTTGCAAGAGCCAATTGGTAAGGTTTCAGGAATTTTGTGAGCCAATTATTAAGCGCAGCTATTTTTTCAAATTATAACAATAATTTGTCACTGAGAATTTGGAGTTGTTTTAGCTACCATATGGAGGCCACAGATGAATTAAAGGACTATGAATAACCAAATGTGTCAATAGCAATATTACTAAGTAGTGAGTAAGAAGAAAGATTTTAAAAATTGATGCACTTAGGTTATGATGAGAAATTGTATATGCCCAGGTTTGTCTTCTTGTCAAGGCTATGATTGGACTTGGGCTTGGTAAGGTACCCAATATTTCTTCTCTAACCACATTGACTAGAGGAAGTTTCTTTATTGTGCCATACACACAACAAAACCCAATAAAATAAATTTCTCATCACTTCTTACATAAATACCTGAAATTACAAGTAAAGAAATGGAAAAACCTAGCATGCATGGAAGGAAAGATGGGAAACAATTGTAGATGATGAGCATATAAAGTTAACAAAAGCAATGAAATCAGAAGAGAAGTAGTACAGTAAGTAATTAAAAGAACATGCTACAAATACAAGTATCCACAAAAACTTGGGTATGTATTGAATGCAGTTTTATTCCCAGTATGGTCTGCTGATTATTCATTACAAAATATTGTCAGCCAATATATGACCTAAAATTGGATATTTTTCTTAAAATTCAAGCATTTAGAAATCTGATCATTTAATTTTATGGTACTTGTATGTGAAACAAAAATATCATTTTGGTTTTTTTTAACTATTATGGATAGAAATTCGTACTCACTAATTCCACCTGTGCTTCCAGCTAAAACTCAAATTATGACAGGCTTGTTTTGGTATTTTAATTATACCTATACTTTAAAAAAAATTTAAAATTAAGCAGATCATAATTCTTAAACAGCTCATTCATGACTTCTTAATATTTAGATTATTTGGCTAAAGGCAAAAGTAATCTTGCTGACTGAATGAGAGAAAAAAAAAAACACCGTAGAAATAGTTGGTATAATTTTAAGTAGCTTTAAACAATTTGCATGAGGATCATATGACATCAGTGTACTTGATCATGTTCTTAGATACACTGAATAACTGCATTTCACACATGGACCTTGTTATATAATATTTATTCTGACTTTTTAGAAAAAAATGAATGTTTGCAAAATTAAGCAAATTTTCAGACTGGATTTAGAATTAGTGTAGGTATTACACTAAAATCCAGACATGTGGAAATCTTGGACAGAGCTCAGACTATGAATTTGAACACCCACCATCGTTTGAGACATTTACTCATAAGAGAACAACACCTACTTACACAGAACACAGAATTTGTTTTTTCCTGTTCTCCTTCCCTCTGCTGTGTGCTTCTGGCATGCACCATCATCCCGAAAAATAAATGAGCAAAACATTCCTGATTACTTGCTCACTCATCAACACTTTTGTTTGGCCTGAGGGGTTGTCAAGTTTAAAAAAATGGCAATTGCTAAAGTAGATTTTTCCATCTCGTGCTTATTTGCTCTCTCCAGGAGGTGTTGGGACAATCTACTCCAGGGTTTTTCCACCTCAGCTCTTAACTGACATTCTGAGCTGATGGTTATTTACTGTGAGGACTACCCTGTGCTTCCAAGGATGTTGAGCATCTTTGTTCTCTATCCACTAGATGCCAGGAGCGACCACTTACCCAAGATGAGGCAATGAAGACGTCTCCCATGCAACTCATATAACTCATGTGAAGCAAAAAACATTCCAATATATCGTAGAGAGATAGAGAATGGACAGAGACATTTGACCTCAAAGGGGGAGGTAGATATCCTTTTGGGTACATCACTGCACATTGGAGTGTGAGTTAAAATATATTTGATATAACTTATTTCCAATACTCATAAAAACTCCTAAGCATGAACCACATAGATTCTTCATAGACGACTATCACTGGCCAACTTTTCAGACTTTTGAGACAGGAGGTTTCCTCACTGACGCCAACTCTCCATTTTCGAGGACAGTGTTCCAACTGGGCTATTCCCCTCCTACTCCTCAAAGAAACCCTACATGGCCCCCCACCCCCCCGTACTCTACCAATCCAAGAACACACATTGAAGATTAAAGTTCAGAGGCATAAATCTGTGAACGAAAAAACCCTGACATTTCAACACAAATTTGAGGCCAGACCCTATCTGAGATGGCAACATTTTTGTTGCTTTAATATTTAGTCATTTGTGCTTACTTGACATAAAAAGTGAACGATATATCTTTGCCTTCTTTTTTCAGGTCCCTTGAAAGGACGAAATCCCCAAGTGGGCCATCTTTATCTACCATGCTAATAATATCATCGGCTGCTATGAGCACAGTATCCTGTGACCTTAAAATCTAAAAGAGAACATTTCCATAAGAAAGGCTAATCTGTATCTATTGTAACCCAAATCTGTCTTTAACACTGCTTCTACTTTATTGCAGAAGAAAAAGAAGTCATATCACTCTTGAGCAAAGAAGGGTTCTTCTCACTGACTTATAGAATTACATAACATGAAATAAGGATCCAAATTTAAGTATGAAATATTGAGTCTGGAGTTTCTTGAAGTAGTTAAAACAGTGTCCTCAAATGCCACAGGAGTTTAAAGCCAACCTTTGGGTGATTTGGCCTTTACATTTATAGACACGTTGGATGGAGACTTGGAATGAATCTGTAGATGAAGCTAATGAGATTCAGATAGCTTTGAATACATGGGTATGTAGCAGAAGACTGAGAAACACACGTTGCCCCTCAGGAGAGAACAAGGCCTCCTCCCAGGACAGAGTGCCCCCAGCACCTTGTACATGTCTTCCTCACATGAAAGGTCCTTTGCAGCACAAACCAGACCCAGAATGAGAGCAACCAGCAGAACCTTCATTTTGTAGATTTGGTTGGTGCTTGTCAACCTATCTTGTGGAGTGGCATGGAGTGAGCTCCTTGCCTGAGAGAATCTGAACTTTCCCTTCATTTGATATTGTTTGTCTGTTGGCATCACCCATATATGTCATTAATCACATAACATCCTGGTTGGCAGTGATAGGCTTTGCATGACTGTATTGCGTTAATGAGAAGTTTTGAGAGAAACTTAAACCTGGCTGGATTCCTGAAAGCACATTTCATCAGAGGTGTTCAAAGGGCAAAATATTTACTTTCTATTTTATCCTGAGTTCAGAAATGGGGTATACAGGAAAAGACACGATTCCAGCCCTCTGCATTATTTCTTTCACTGAGGAGGTACAATCAAACTAATTTCCTAAAGCTAAAAATTACTCCTTGTTTAACAACATTAAAATGAGGCACCAAAACCAAGAATCACCATTTTCAACACATCCATCAAAGGGGTCTATATTTAAATCTAACAAAATGTTTTCAATGAGAATGTATTTTTTGTTTAAGATTTATTTCAACTTCAAAAAAAGAATATCAGACAAGAGAGCATAAATTATGGAAGTATGACTTTAGAAAATCCTACTGAGGCAAATTTTTTTAGTTCTAAAAACAAACACAATTGTTTCTCCATTGATCTGAAAGAATAATAAATGGGTAAGGATTAGTGGAGTGGCATGCCTGGGTTCTCAAGGTTAAGGAAGAGAATGAAAAAAATTGCTTTATCATATTATGGGGACCCAGGCCCCGCTAAGTCTTAGTACATAGCCACCTGTAAACCTAGTCATTAGTTAAAGGTTAACAACCCTTCCCACAGGGAAGAGAATGTATTGATGTTATCGTAAACTATGATCTTCCTAAAGCAGTAAACGTCCTTGGTAAATGTCCAGAATGCTATAGTGAAAACATCACTACACCTCATATCTGTTCTTCATATGACCTTAGAGGAACTCTACATTCATACCATATGGAATGTCCTTGTTCTGAGACCCCTTATATATCCCTTTCATTTTCTCATCTCTTTGCAGAGCGCTAATTTCATTCTTTGACTGGCCACCATCAAAGAGTCTCTCTGTCCGTAAGTCCCAATAAAACTTATGCCTGACGGAATGCCAGGCGTGTTCTTTGGTCTTACAGTCGCACCAAATCGTGCCCTTCAGGAACTGAGCTGTAACACAAAATTACATCTCATACAACTAAATCCCATATTACTTTTTTTAACTTTAGCCTTGATTTGGTACCTTCTTTCCCTTTGTTGCAAAAATATTACAATATTAATGTTAACCATAGTCTATACGTTACAGGAGTTGTGTTGTTCCCATGTATCACCATATTCTTAACACCTTGTGATGGCAGAATGTTCTTATATTTGTATTATTAACCAAAGCCCTCGCACATGCTTAACTCTTACCCTAACATGGAATCACTCCCAAACCCATCTATGCAGTTTCTGTTTGCCATGCACAGACAACTAAAGCCCCTTGATTTTACTTTTCCCATTCCTGGCTTATTTATGGCTCCAAATACTGTGACACAACTTCTTTCCACTCATCTTCTTAAACTCTCCATGTGGTACCAACCTTGAGTCTATTTGCACATTTCCCAAGTGCATCCATGCAAGAAGGCTCAGATGTCTAGAGGACAGACATTTATCACCCCACTATTCCCCCAAATAGCCTTTGTCAACCGAAAGAGTGTGATAACCATTCTGGATAAAAGACATATCCCTTATTGGAGGAAAAGCAGAAAAATAATTTCCATTGTTTATTTTTAAACAAATTTATTAGAAATTAATGTTTGGCTACTATATATTCATTGATTCTGTTAATTGTCCAAGCAATCAAGAACAGGTGTTAGATTCTCCCCAGTTTTCATGCTTTACATAGCAAGGGTTTGGAATGATCTTTCCAAACTATGGTAGTTTGAGTCTTTTGCAGACCCCATAAAATTATGTTCTATAATTGGCCCATTGCTGTGGTTGTAAATCCTTAGTATGTGGCACTGTTTGGTAAATTCAATTAAGGTAAGGGTCTATTGATTAGCTTACTTCAGCAAGGCTTAGCCCAAGGTGGAACTTAACCCTTTTACTGGTATCCTTTATAGCCTTTATAAACTAGAAGAATATCCAGAGATATAAAGGTTCAGAAACAGAGAGAACCCCTAGAAGCTGAGAGAGAAGGCTCCAGGAGCCAGATGCTGAAATCAACAGAACACAGAGGCATGAGAAAAAGCCTCTAAAGCCAGAAGTTGAAAGCAATAGAGTTGAGGGGATGCCACCATGTGCCTTGCCATGTGACATACGAGAGAGGAATCCAGGACCATCTGCTGCCACTCCTCTGGGAGAAAAGCATAGCCTGATGATGCCTTGAGATGGACATTTTCACAGCCTAGGAACTATTCGCTTATAAGGTAATAAATCCTCATTGCAAAACCAACCCGTTTCTGGCTTAATGCTCTGGCAGCCTATTGCAGGCTAAAACACAAAGATTGACCTGTTGTACCAGTCCCCTGCTGTACTGGTTAGTCAAGAAGATTTCTATGTCTAGGTTCTTATACTACTTTTTTTTTTTTTTTAATTACCAGATATGCGACAGGGTCTCAGAAACTGAATAAGGCATCAATGCTCAGCTGGAGACAATTATACCAGGGAGAGACCATTTGAAAATGTCTTGCGATAGGGTTGGTTGTCAAAATTGGGAGGAGTGTGTGCATTGTTACTTTCTGGTAGTTAGAATTAGGGGAGAAGGTAGTGCCTTTACTGAACAGAGTCAGGGATACTGGTAAACCTCCTCTTGTGCACACAGACCACAAGGAGTCACACGCTTCAACAGGGCTCAAGTTGAGACGCACTGGTTATATGTGTAAGCATGATTATCTCACACTGGGTCCAAACCCACATCCCCACAGTGTCCTGCAGCTCCCTCGTGTTTTGCTTATTCTTCTAGCTCCTCTCCGACTACTCTACCTCTATTTCACTCTTTTCTGGCTTGGTTCAATGTGACCACATTTGCACTTGTCCCCTCAATCACTGACTCCCAGAAACAGTAACTCTTTTCTCTTTGTTTTCTTTTTCTCCCTTAAATGCAATCTCTATGCCTTAGAGAATAAACTCCACAGTGGCCTGTCTTCTATGTTTTTCTTTTTGTCTGTATCCCCAGCTCCCAGAACTGATTGAGGAATGAAGGAGTGTATCTGTGTGCATTATTTTAAAGGGGAAATTAGATAGAGAACTGCTCTGAAACAGGTTTGTTTCCTGGTGAATGAAAAATGCCAAAACATCTGTAAAATGTTCAGAATCCAGAGACACACCCGACAGTTCCATGAAATAGAAAAGACCCTTTGCATGCAGAGTGAGTTGGACCATGACGCTTGGCTGTCAGTAGAAGTGTGCCCAGATCCAGGGGTGTTGAAGAAGTAGTTGTGGAGTAGGAGTCCTCCGTTACTGGTCATAGGCAACACACAGGAGGAAAGAGAAAGTCGTGTCACATCCAGTAAAACACAAGGGGAAGCATAATGATGAGTGGCACAAGCATCCTTACCTAATGAATTGGCCACCTAGAAACAAAACAAAAGGATTAAATAAATACCTGTGCCCTCTGCTTTCACACAGCCCCCATTGGGGCATTTATTCTGAGTGAGTCTAGGGGTCTTGATTTCCCCATTAAATATCATTCATTTGGAAAGGTTCTGAGGTTGAAAAAAACTCTGGTAAACCCTCAAACAGTATCTGAGGCAAAACTGCTTTTCTCATGTTTTCTCACTAGAACACTGTATTTGGGGAGGGTCTCTGTAGCTCCTGCATGCAAAGAAAAATCCCCCAAATCCATCCATGTGAACAGAAAAATATTTTTTCCATGACATTCCTATTCCAACAAAATCATCTGGAAGCTTTTAGATGTGTACATACTTGGAATGTTCTAGCTATGGTATCTTACAAATGACATAGAGGGTAGTTTCCAGAAAATCAGGTTTACTGGCTTTCTCCATTCTTTACTGTGTTAGTGTTTTTGTTTGTTTGGTTTCTCTTTCTTCTTTGTTTTGACTTAAGCTTGTATATTTTATTTACCAAATGACTGGCATTTCATTCCTTGGTGATATTTTCATCAGAGCCAGCCTCTGGACATCGTTTTTATCAAACTATTGATTGTCACTTAGATAAAAATTTCTTACCCAGCTTATTGTTGAATATTCTATTATCACATGTTTGAAGGGAAAGCTGAGGCACCAGCAATAAAATTATTGAGATTGACCCTCCTCAGTGAAGAAATAAATGGCAGCACTTTCCAGAATGAGTCGGTAATTCCTATATTACAAACTATTGAAAAATGTGGTATAGACCAACATTGTCTCTCATCTGAACACACTTTGTGGTATTTGGTATAATCACATACTTGAGCATTCATCACCTCAGTCATCATTAGAGCATTTTCATTATTTCAATAATGATAATAATAAACAAGAAAATTCTTCACCTCTTGATCTCTCTATGCTTTCCATGCTGTACATAGCTGCTATTTCTGGCTATCTGGCTATTCTTGCAGTTATTTATTTATCTATCTATCTATCTATCTTTCTATCTATCTATCTATCTATCTATCTATCTATCTATCTATCTATTTATTTAGGTGAATACTTTTTTTTGGTCTTTATTAATTTTAATGTTACATTAAAAAAATATGAGGTCCCCATATACCCCCCACCCCCTCACCCCACTCCTCCCATAAAGACAACCTCCTCCATCATCATGGGATATTCATTGCACTTGGTGGATACATCTCTGAGCACTGCTGCACCACATGGTCAATGGTCCACATTATAGTTTACACTCTCCCCCAGTCCACCGAGTGAGCCATGGGAGGACATACAATATCCAGTAACTGTCCCTGAAGTACCACCCAGGATAACTCCAAGTCCTGAAAATGCCCCCACATCACATCTCTTTTTCCCACTTCCTACCCTCAGGAGCTACCATAGCCACTTTCTCCACATCAATGCTACATTTACTTCCATTATTAATCACAGTAGTTCTAGAATAGAATATCAGTAAGTCCACTCTAATCCATACTCTATTCCTCCATCCTGTGGACCCTGGAATGGTTATGTCCACTCCACGTCTGTATCGAGAGGGGGCTCAGATTCCACATGGGTGATGGATGCAATTCTCCTGCTTTCAGTTGTAGGCAATCTTGTCTTGCAGTTATTTATTAAGCAATTTTATTGAGATATAGTCATATACCATTCAATCTATCCAAAGTGTATAATCAATGGCCTTTAGTATAATCACAATGCTGTGAATTCGTCACCACAAAAAATTTTAGAACCATTTCATTTCTCCAAAAAGAGAAACTACATACCCCTTAGCAGTCCTTCCCCAGCCCTGCCTACCCACTATTCTAACTTCATCTTTATAAATTCATTTATATTTACATTTTATATAAATGGAGTCACACAATATGTAGTACTTTGTGTCTGGTTTCTTTTACTTAATGTAATTTTTTCATCTGATATTAACATCTTGTAGTATTAACATACATTTGCTCAATTTCAAAGAAAAACGGTCTTTTATATGCAAGCTTATCCATATTCATTTTTCACATGTGTTTTTCCCCCTTTATTTTAGCTTTCCTTTTAGTAATATACGTGACAGTGTTAGCCTGCCGAAGGGATGCTGATGCCAAGGATCAGAATTCTGTTGGATTTTATAAAGGGTATTTATTTTTGAGTAAAAGCTTACAGTTCCAAGGCTGTGGAGAGTCCAACTCATGGTACCATAAGACTAAGGATTCTTAACAAGGGTCCATGAGCTTGAATTTATATTAAAAACATAATAAAACAAAACATTATTCTTATGGGGATGTGTTGGTGCAGGTGTGACATATTTATTGAATAATACATAGTATAGTGTCGATTTAGTAAGGGGTCTGTGGTTTTCACCTGACTGGCAAAGGGGCTCATGGGACAAAAGATGTTAAGAACCCCTGCTTCCGAAGAGTTCTCACCAAAGTCAACTGCCACATGTTGAAGCAAGATGGCCATGATCTCTGCCTCATCTCTCAGGGCTTCCTGTATTACTATTTAGCATGGGGCTCATTTCTTTCCAGGACTTCTCAACTGCTCAGCTGATCCCTTTTCTTCAGCTGCAAACTCTCAGGTGAATGGTTCATCTGTCCCCAGTGCCCCAGATCAAACATGAGAGAGCTCTCTCTTCTGGTGTCTTCTTGAGTGAGTGCCCATTTATATCAGTCCATTAAGGCAGTGGGGAATCAACCTGAGTCATACCTCACCGACTGGTCAAATCAAAATCCCTGAACTGATTTTATCAAGTAAACTTGAAACCTTTGAATTTAAAAGAACAAAGGTATCACACCCACAGGAATAAATTAGTTTAAAACCAATCTTTCACTTTTTGGGATTCACAAATAATTTCAAATGACCACAAATGACCTTGGATTTTCCCTTTAGACCCCTTTCATACTCACATGATAGCACTGCTAGTTGCAGACATTATGTTGGGCTTTCACCTTTTCTATTCATTTCCAGTGATTAACACACATCCTTTTCACCAGTTCTGTATGAGTTAATGCTCAGATTTCCATTCCGTAACCTCATTCTGTTTTCTGATGACCCAAATTCAAGTTATTAACTCCATGAGATTACACAATACATTTAATTCATAGTAGTACAATCATACAGTATTTGTCCTTTTGTGTCTGTTTTGCCTAACTCAAAATAATGTCCTCCAAGTTCATCAATGTTGTCATATGTTTTATGACTTCCTTTCAGCTGCATAATATTTCAACTTGTGAATGCACCAGTTTGTTTATCCATTTCTCAGTTGATGGGCACCTGGGTTGTTTCCAACTTTTGGCACTTGTGTATACCACAGCTATAAACATCAGTGGGCAGATGTCTGTTTGTGTCACTGCTTTCAGCTCTTCACGGTATATACCCAAAAGTGATATTGCTGGATCATGTGACAAATCTATGTTCCACTTCTTTAGGAACTGCCAAACAGTCTTTCACAGTGGCTACACCATTCTACATTCCCATCAAACAGTAAGTGTGCTCTTATCTCTCTAAACTTTGTAATTCTGTCTTTTTAATAATGGCCAATCTAATAAGTGTGAAATGATATCTCATGATAGTTTTGATTTACATTCCCCTAATCACTAGTCATATTGAACATTTTTTCATGTGTTTTTTTTTTTTTTTTGCCATTTGTATTTCTTCTTTGAACAAATGTCTATTCAAGTCTTTTACCCATTTTTTAATTTTCTTTTTGTTGTTGAGTTGTAACATCTCTTTATATATCATGGATATTTAACCCTTATCAGATATGTCATTTCCAAATATTTTTCCCATTGAGTGGGCTGCCTTTTCACTCTTTTGGCATAGTCCTTTGTAATTTTCTGCATATAGGCACTGTGCTTCTTTGGTTAAATTGATTCTTATATATTTAAGTCTTTTTGATGCTATTGTAAATGGAAATTTCCCCCTCATTTCCTCCTCAAATTGTTAAATACTAGTGTACAGAAACTACTGATTTTTGCATGTTGATCTTGTATCCTGCCACTTTGCTGAATTCATTTATTAGGTAAAGTAGCTTTGTTGTAGACATTTCAGAATTTTCTAAATATAAACTCATGTCATACACAAGTAGAGTTTTACTTCCTGTTTTCCCATCTGGATTCATTTTATTTTTTCTTGTCTAATGGCACTAACTAAAACTTCTAGCACAATATTGAATAACAATGATGACAGTGGGTGTGGCAGTTTGCATTTATTTATGAATCCCCAAATGAAAGATTATGTTTTTAAACTGGTCTATTCCTCTGGGCATGATACCCTTTGGATGCATTAGATTCAGCTGGCATATCTTGATTAAACTAACTGTTATGATTGGACCATGTCAGTAGGGCATGCCTCAGGGTTGAGTCCATGCCCCCTTGGTCAGCTAGTAGTAACATTCACTCAAGAAGACACACAGAAGAAGATACAGAAGACAGAAGAAGATACAGAAGACGGGGGAAGAAAGAGAGATCATAGATTTCAGAAGAGAGAATTTTGTTAGCTTTGATCTTGTGGTCCCTGGACAAGAGATGAGCCATTTACCTGATTGTTACAATTAACATTGTGAAGAGACCTGAGCAGCTGAGACAGCCTGGAAAGTAAAGAGTCATAAGCCAGCCTAAAGCTGAAATTGGAAGAAGCTGGGAACATGGAGCCTTAAGAGGAAAAAGGAAGGAGAGACCAGGCAGAGATCGCCTGCCATCTTGCTTCTACACATGGCAGCTGACTTTGGTGAGAAAGCAGCCTTGAGTTGGACTCTTTAGGGCCTTGTAAATATAAGCTTTTACCCAAATAAATACCCTTTATGAGAGCCAACAGATTTCTGGTACTTGGCATCAGCACCCCTTTGGCTGACTAATACAGTGGGATTCCTTGTCTCATTCCTGATTTTAGAGAGAAAGCTTTCAACATTATGTACAATGTTCACTGTGAGTTTTTCATATATGCCTTTTATTATATTGAGGAACTTTTATTCTTATCTTTCAAAGTGTTTTTTTATCAAGAATTTTTGTTGAATGCCTTTTCTGCATCAATAAAGATGATCATGTCATTTTTCCCCTTCAGTTTCTTAATGTGATGTATTCCATTAATTCATTTTTTTATGTTGAACAAACCTTGCATAATAGAAATAAATCCCACTTGCTCATGATGTATGTTTTTTGATATGTTGTTGGATTCAATTTGCAAGTATTTTGTTGTGAATTTTGTGACTATGTTCATTAAAGGGATTGGTCTATAATTTTCATTTCTTGAAGTGTCTTTATCTGGCTTGGTATTAGGGTGATGTTGGCCTCATAAAATGTGTTGGGTAATTTCCCCTCCTCTTCAATTATTTGGGAAGAGTTTAAACAGGATTTGTGTTAATTCATCTTGAAATACTTGGTAGACTTCACCTGTGAAGTAATCCAGTCCAGGACATTTCTTCACTGGGAAATTTTTGATGACTGATTCAATCTCTTTAAATGTGATTTGTTTGTTAAGTTCATGTTAAGTGTGTTTGTATTATTTCATCTAGGCTGTCTAGTTTGTTGGCACATATTTCTCATAATATCCTCTTACAGTCCTTTTTTATTTCTGTGGGTTTAGTCTTAACTTCACCTATTTCATTTCTGATTGTATTTATTTGCATCTTCTCTCTTTTTTTCTTTGTTAGTCTAGCTTGTGGTTTGTCAATTTTATTGATCTTCTTGGAGATTTGGACCTGAAGGGTATCGGGAATGAAAGAAACAGAAAAGGGAGAAGGAAACAAAGAGAAAGAAAGAGCGAGCTGGGATCAGGGGGTCTGAGAGTAATAATTCCTCAGACAACTTTATTGTTTACAAGGGGCTCTCTATATACTCCAGTTTACATGACAACAAGCAGGAACACGTAGCCTATGTGACAACAAGCAGGAACATGAAGTTTACTATCAGCATTACCCATAGTCTAAGGAATTTAAAAAAATCTTATCTCAAGTTACAAAGTCTAAATGTTCTTTTCACTACAAAAGGTATGTGTTCATCTTTTCTTTCAGGCTTTAACAGCTTCATCCCATTTGCCAGGAACTCTTAATTACCACATTCCTTAGGGTGCAAGTGTAGCCATGGAGACAGCACATCTCTCCTTGTGAGGCCACTGTGCCTCAGTTTCCAACATCTCCCCCTTTTTGTTTTTGTCAAGGTGACTGTGCCTGTCTTGGGTTGCCCTCCTCTGAGAGTCTTACCCGTCATTGACTACCAGCCAAGCTCTTCGACTTGGGGAAATTATTGAAGTGCTTTTGCTAGCACCAGATTATTCACATGTCCCACAGCTGTTACGCTTTGCAATTTTCTTCAAGAGCTCTGTCCAGCACAGGCGAGAATCATGAGTAACAGAACAAATATGATAAACCTTATTCCTAAAGCTGACAGGAAATGCTGTGATTTCCACCAATTAACTGGGTTAAATTTTGTAATATGGGAAATCATATCTGAGAAAATATCCTTATCATTGGCTACATGAATTTGATTTTGAGACTTTTCTAATATTTTTCTTTGTAATTCCATTATTCCAAAGAGACATTATTTTTATGGCTTAACAAGTGATTCTTAACTTTCCCCCATTCTATGTCAGATGAGTTATAGGCAAGAGGAGTAACACAAAAGTTGCTTTCATTCCAATCACATTTCAATCCCCTTAACAAGTTTAAATTATACAATGATCTCCAATATGCAAAACAGATTCTAACTCATTAACCCAATTATTTAAAACTGTTCATCAATGTGCTCTTGGCTATGCCACAAATCACTAGCATTTTCATGCCAATCATGTACATGTTGTTATGTTTGTACTTTCATGTAAAGCTGCCGCCACAGTAGCAGCAGCTGTAATGATACCAGTCAGTACCAAAATACTTATATAAGCAGTCCAATAAAGTATTTAGTCTGTTTCAAGAATTCTTATGTAGCAATAATTGACTTTCAGAAGATGACTGCCAAATCTGTGTCATTCTCACCAGTATCCAGATGCCTTTTCTTCTGGCCATGGCTCATCGATGTTCACCTTTTCAGTGGATCTACTTTTGCCTTTTCTCAGGTTTCAGTGGTAGGGCCCTGGATCTTCACAAAGGCATCTGCATTAACAGTTCTAAAAGGGATGTTAGTGGAGTGGGCAAGGACATGATAGTCACCTGTTACTATTAGCAGGTATCCTGGATGTTTTTTCATAATCTGAGGGTGATTTACAACAGTCCATCATTTCTGTCTTACTTTTAGTATTTTCAGTCTACCCCTGGATAGGCATGGCAGTCTTTAGAGTGACTAAACAGTATTGGGTTAAGTCTTTCACTTTTAGCAGGACATCCTATGCTGCACACAATCGCCTTTTTATATTGTACTTTTGGCCTCCTTCCAGAATTGTGATTAAAACCCAAGGAGTACTTGTTTAGAATTTTGCTTTTACCACAAACTCCACCCAAAGCCAATATGGGTGTTTGCTACATCCAATTCTTAGGCTAAGTTAATGTCTACAATTTATCTTCCTTTTATTATTATTAAAAGCAGCTTGCTGGAGGTTTTCCTACTTTCATGAAGGACTTTTCCCAATTAATACATACAATGGGTTTAATATTTGAGACTAAGTGAGAGATGAAAGATTTTCAGTATTTCAACAATATTACAAACAACATTAACATGAGAAAACATTGTACTTTATCATTTACATCAGGTTATAGTTTTGCTTTACCGAACTAAACATCATTGAAGAATTTGATAGAGCAGCAGGGACCCTGCAGCCTGTCCCAATTATTTGCTTAGTTCAGGCTTTTAAGAGAAGATACTATTATCTCTGATGTTTCTTTTAATTCTGAAAAAGGGATTACTGGTTAACATAATGTCATCAATAGAGTTTCAGCCACCGATTTTATGCAGCTAGATTATTATCACCATGCCAGGACAGATGGTTGGGCTATGCACACAGCCTTGGGAAGGCACTGCAAAAGTCCATTGTTGACTTTTCTACAGGTAGGAGAATGCAGGCTAGCTTGACTTGCCTAAGGAAATACTAAAGAAAGTCTTAGCACATTTTAAAACAAAGTGATAGAGACACAGTTGGATATTAACTTCTTGCAACAAACTAGCAATATTTGGGACTGCTGCATACTACAGTGTTGTTTTTTTAATTTATGATAAGAGGTTGTTTCTGTGACACATACCTTTTTATAATAATTAAAACCATAATTAACCACATTGTACTTAATATTATGCTGAAATATTGGTAAATTTATACACTCTTAAGTATTCATTTGAAACTTTTACTCATACAACTTTAATTAACAGGGGGTTAAAAAAACTGTAAATTTTATAACACTTTAAAACACCTTGCATGCAACTTATAGCATATTAAATGAACTTAACTATTTTATTACCTTAATTTTTCCTTCAAGGTAAAAGAACAAATTTCTTGTAATTAGTTTGGAATAAAAAGCTACTTTTCAGGATTTGATTTTTAGAAAGGAGGTTTAAACATTATTTTCCTTTAAAAGAGATAAGACCCTTTCTCCTTCAAACACTGAAGAAATAATGAGGTTAAAGCACAAGAAGCTGTTTTGATAAAACAGACTTTCTTTGTATACTGATTATTCAGGATAAAAACTTTTCATAGGGAAACAGACTTGGCCCAGTGGTTAGGGCATCCGTCTACCACATGGGAGGTCCGCGGTTCAAACCCCGGGCCTCCTTGACCCGTGTGGAGCTGGCCCATGTGCAGTGCTGATGCACGCAAGGAGTGCTGTGCCACGCAGGGGTGTCCCCCGCATAGGGGAGCCCCACATGCAAGGAGTGCACCCATAAGGAGAGCCACCCAGTGCGAAAGAAAGTGCAGCCTGCCCAGGAATGGCACCGCCCACACTTCCCGTGCCATTGATGACAACAGAAGTGGACAAAGAAACAAGATGCAGCAAATAGACACAGAGAACAGACAACGAGGGAAGTGGGGGGAATTAAATAAATAAATAAATCTTTAAAAAAACAAAACAAAACATCAGTTCCTCATCTAGGAGGCTGCTCAGCAATTTAAAAAAAAACAAAACAAAACTTTTCACAAACTTTTACCATAATGGACTAATGACTTGAGACACTTTGAAAAAGGACAAAATTTTTAACTTTGATACATTCTACTTGATACTAAAGCTTTTAAAACTTTATAGACAGACCCATCAAATCTTCCTCAACTTTAATCATAAAAATTTTTTTCCATGAACCTTCTACACTTTCAGTATTCATTCAGGTTTTGTCCCACACTCTACTCTTTCCCAATAATCAATCATTTTATCTTAGGACAAAATCATCTCCTGTTTCCTTAACAATAAAAACACATTCCATATATCCCACATACTAAGTTACCAGGCAAACTTCTTACAACATATAACTGCCATCAACACTAAACAAACTTGTTAAAATAATGAACTTTTCTTCACTTTAAATACTTAGTAGCATGCAATACCAGAAACAGTCTTTTAGAAGCAAGTTGGCAGGGGAGGCTGGCTACCAACAAATTTTCCTGTTATAAAATTACCTTTTATTATTATTATTATTATTATTATCAATTCAGTTTTTGTTTAATAATGACTTTTTTGGAATTAGCCATTTAAATACCCTAATTTAAATAATGCTTCATTAAACTTCTTATAATTATTTATAATTTTAAGACAAATTTTACCTTCAGAGAAAACATTCCCTTACTTAAAGTAACCACAATACCTTCTACAACTCGCCACATGCATTTAAGTTTCAAGAGTTTATGAAAATTAGCCATCCTACTTTAGGACAAAACACACCTTTAAGAAAAAACTTGTTAAATTTCAGTCAGCATTCCCACAAACTTTTAACCATTTTAAATATTTATTTAAGTTTTACATCCTTCATTTTATCCTGTGAAGAAAAATAAGCTATTCATTTTAATCTAGGCAAGAACAACTTTTTATGAAAAGACTTATAATAATTTTGTTAATAGACTATGGGTAACTTTGTTAATCAAGACTTACAATTTTTATCATTGCAGATATCTTATCAACATTTAAACTTATGTATTAATATAAATGCTTATTTAATTTTTGGCCATTTGAATAGAACTCTTCTAAAAATTTTTACTTATTAATTGATATCACCATCCAGAGATATCTCAAAATATACACTGACATTGAACAAACAACAAACACAAAACAATTACAACACATTAACAGAAACATACAGTTTACAATTGATTCAATTCTTACTTTCTTGGTATAGCTGCTTTTAAGTTCTCCGTTATATCACATCTTAGATTGTACTTTTTATGATTTCTTCTGGAATCCATGTTGCCTGTAACATGCAAGCTTGTGCTTGGAAACATTTTTATTAGTTATCAGCAATCAGTTAAGATAACTTGAGCCACATAAATGTAGCTAAGCTCTTATTTAGCAGTTTAGGCAGACCATTAACACACATTTTTGGATTACTACTCTGTAAGACTATACTGAGACTTGAAGTTCAGGAGTAAACTATTGATTTAAAACTGAAAATTCCTTTTAACACCTTGATAAAAATTTTGTACTAATTTTATTATCTAAGTTAAATAGGCCCAATCACATTTAGCATGGGAACAAAACAGAGCAGAAGGCAATTCAGTAGGTTGTACTGGATACACAGAAGATATTTCATTAAGACACTTCACTGAGCTTTTATTGATGAAAGTGTTAATATCAGGATGAGGGGAAAAACCTAACAGTTCCCCATTCACCTCAAGTTCCTGTTCTTTTTCCAATTTACTTTCTTTCATTTGAAATTTAATTATGGGCTTAGAAAACATAGTAATTTCAACTTTCTCTCCTTCTTCAGACTGCAAAGGATCTAAAGCTACTGCTATCTGATGGCATAAGGCCCATACTGATAATGGAATGAATTCCCTTTTTTGATATGCTCTTCATAAAGCTTTCATTACACATCTCCACTGTTTCAAATTTAAAACATTACCCCCCTGAGGCTGAAGCCAGCAACAATGCTTTTGTATTAGAGCTAACAATTCTAGTAATTCATAGGTTTTTACAGGCATCCCATTAACTTTCAGTAAAGTTTCTAACACTTGTGAATATGCTTGCACATGTCCCATTTGATTACCCATTACCCTGATGACTTCACAGAAAATGTTACTTACTTAAAAGAAGACTCAAGTCAAACTGCTTTGGACATCACACGACACTCAACGAGGTCTTTTCAGCGGTTCCCGATACTGATTTGGAAGACTCACTAACTTCTTTGGGCCCCACGTTGGGCACCAGATGTTGGAGATTTGGACCTGAAGGGTATCGGGAATGAAAGAAAGAGAAAAGGGAGAAGGAAACAAAGAGAAAGAAAGAGCGAGAGAAAAAGAATGAGAGAGCTAGGATCAGGGGGTCTGCGAGTAATAACTCCTCAGACAACTTTATTGTTTACAAGGGGCTCTCTATATACTCCAGTTCACATGACAACAAACAGGTACATGCAGTTAACTATCAGCATTACCCATCATCTAAGGAATTAAAAAAAATCTTATCTCAAGGTACAAAGTCTAAGTGTTCTAGTCACTACAAAAGGTATGTGCTCATCTTTTCTTTCAGCCTTTAACAGCTTCATCCCACTTGCCAGGAACTCTTAATTACCACATTCCTTAGGGTGCAAGCATAGCCATGGAGACAGCCAGTCTCTCCTTGTGAGGCCACTGTGCCTCAGTTTCCAACACTTCTCAAAGAATCAGTTTCTGGTTTATATTTTCTCTGTTGTTTATTTTTTCTCAATTTCATTTATTTCTGCTCTAATCTTTATTATTTCTTTCCTTTTCCTTGCTTTTGGAGTGGTATACTGTTCTTTTTCTAGTTTCTCCAGTTGTTCAGTTAGATCCTTGATTTAGGTGTGTAGGGCTATACATTTGCCTCTCAGGACTGCTTTTGCTGTATCCCATAAGTTTTGGTAAATTGTGTTCTCATTTTCATTTGTCTTAATATATTTACTAATTTCACTTACAATTTCTTCTTTGACCCACTGATTATTTATGAGTGTGTTGTCCAGCCTCCATGCATTTGTGGATTTACCTCTTTCATGTCTATCATTGACTCCCAGTTTCATTCTATTATGATCTGAGAAAGTGCTTCATATAATTTCAATCTTTTTATATTTATTGAAACTTGCATTGTGACCTAAATGTGGTCAATCCTGGAAAAAGATCCATGAGCACTTGAGAAGAACATATAAGCCACTAAGTTTGGGTGCAATGTTCTGAATATGTTTTGACAGGTCTAACTTATCATATTGTTCAAGTTCTCTGGTTCTTTGTTGATTTGCTATCTAGTTCTACCTAATGATGGGAATGGGGTATTGAAGTCTCCAAATACTAGTCAAGAGATGTCTGTGTCTTCCTTTAATTTTGCCAGAGATTGCCTTGTGAATTTTGGGGCATCCTGGTTAGGTGCATAGCTATTTATCACAGTTACTTCTTCCTGGTGGATTGTCCCTTTTATTACTATGTAATGGCCTTCTGTATCTTTTATAATTTTTCTAAATTCAAAGTCTGTTTTGTCTGGTATTAGTATAGCTATCCCTGCTCTTTTTTTGTTGTTGTTGCTGTTTGTGTGGAGCATCTTTTTCCAACCTTTCACTTTCAGGTGGTATGTTTTGCTGGGTCAAAAATGAGTTTCTTTTAGGCAGTATATCAGTGGCTCATATATTTTTAATTCATTCTATCAGCCTATATCTTTTTTTAAAATTTTTATTTATTTCTCTCCTCCCCCCCCACCCCATTTGTCTGCTTTCTGTGTCCATTTGCTGTGTGTTCTTCTGTGACTGCTTCTATCCTCATCAGCAGCATCAGGAATCTGTGTTTCTTTTTGTTGCATCATCTTGTTGTGTCAGCTCTCTGTGTGTGTGGTGCCATTCTTAGGCAGGCTGCACTTTCTTTCGTGCTGGGTGGCTCTCCTTATGAGGCACACACCTTGCGCGTGGGGCCCCCCTATGCGGGGGACACTCCTACATAGCATGGAACTCCTTGCGTGCATCAGCACTTAGCATGGGCCAGCTCCACACAGGTCAAGGAGGCCCAGGGTTTGAACTGTGGACCTTCCATGTGGTAGGCAGATGCCCTATCCATTGGGCCAAGTCCACTTCCCAGTTTTGAATGGGGAATTTAATCCATTCACATTGAATGATATTATTGTAAATGCATTGTTTACTACCACCATTTTATTCTTTGGTTTTCATGTTATAGCTTATTTTTGTCTGTCTTTTCACTCTTATATTTATCTTTTCTGTTATTATCTCTTCTATACTCTCCTCCAGTTTTGCCATTGTGATTCCTTTTCTTTGTCTCTCTCTCTTCTGGGTGGTGTCCAGCCTTCCCTTGCTGTCCTAAACCCTAATAGATTTTTTCCAGGTTGTTTCTACCTGTCCTTTAGCTATTTTTCTAGGAGAGAAGAGAGTTTCATGTCTTTCTAGTCCACTATCTTCTGCTTTCACTCTTTTATGCAAAAGGGTGAATCTAAACCTTGCCTTGGAGATAACCTTCACTATTCTCTACAGCCAAAAAAATATTTCTCATGGATGTTCCTTTGGTTTTACAAACCGTAGGCTGTATGGAGGTTGTGTCTGTCTCAGTAACTAAAGCAGTTATTTATTCGCTTCAATGTTGGTTAGGATTAGTTGTATTAAACACCATAGTGCCCAGATCTCTGAAAGTTGACCCAATGCTTTGGATAAGTCTATGTCCTTGTTGCCTGATCTCTAGGTAGTAAAGACCTTGGCATCATGGTTCTTGATGGATGTTCTCTGTCCATTTTAAAGGTAGACCATCACCATTCCTTAGAAACCCTACTGCCTGCTGCTGCTGCATAGCAGAGATTCCCCCACCCATAGTTCTTGCATACTGTGTGTAACCTGCATCTCTCTAAGGGAGCTCTTCACTTGATATCTCCCCCAGTGCCTAATTGACCCCATGACTAGATCTCATCCTGTATCTCAGCTGCAGCCTCATTGCTTCCTCTTTCCTCTAAGGTAAGGAAATAGGGTTTGTCCTCCCAATTTCAGAGAATGGTGGTGTAATAGGAGTTTACCTTCCATTTTGATTCATAGCATCTTAGCCTATCTCTATGCAAATCACCCAAAGCAGCACAAAGTGGTCCGTTCCCCAAAATGGGTAAGATGCTTCCTAGAGACTCTTTGCCAGAGACCTTACCACACCCCCTCATCTCTGTGTAGCAGCAATAGCATCCTTTCTGCCCTAGATCATTTACCCACTTTCACCACCCCTCCTGGAATAATCTCTTTAATCATTCTCACAATTGACACAGGGGCAAAGATGATTCTATAATGTACCATTACTTGGAGGTCTACATGTAATGGGGAGATTTGTGTGTTTTTATGATTTTCCCCACATAGACAAATGCATCCTGTATATATTAAATAAATTCTTTTAACACTTAGGAATTTAGTGATGCCATCAGAAAGTGAATAGGGGAGATGAAATGGGAAACGAATGTGTCTCTCAGGAGAGAACGTCAGCGCTACAGAGGAAAAAGGAAAATACTATGATTGACAATTCCGATTCAATGGGAAGTGCATGTTTCCATTTCTTGATGTCATTGCCACCTATAGCAGAATGAGAAAGGACAAAATGTTGAGTTGCCTTGGCCCTTTAACAGCCTGGTAGGATTGATTGTAAAGGTTTGGATATGGATGGTGGTGATGGTAGCACATTATAGCAAGTGCAATTAATAGCACTGAATTATAAATATAAATGTCATTGAGCAAGGAGATGTTAGGTCCTATATATTTTACTAGAATAACAATTAAAAGATAAAACATAAGACTATAACACAGAGATCCTTAGTGTAAATGATGTACTATACTTAATAGTACAGGTATAAAAATGTAATTTCATGAATTACAACAAATGAACCACATGAATAAAAGGTGTTAACAATAATGTGGTTTATCAGAAAAATACAACTAATGTGAACCTTGAACTATAGTTAATAGTACAATTTTATATACTTTCACCAATTGTAACAAAGATACCACATTGATGTGGTACATGGGAACACTGTAATTTTTACATGATTGTTTTACAAACCTTACAAAAACTCTAAAAAAAATTCAAAGACATAGGGTTCCATGGACTGGAGAAGCTGTTAGTCTCCTCCTACTTTGGATGAATTTTCATGGAGAACTTAATACATTTCATATCTATAACATGGATGAGTCCATTGGAATATTTTCCAGGATATATATATGGTGGGTCTAGGACTGAGTTATACTCATCTCCTACAATTACAAATTTTTGTATTTTTGTGACTTCAATATATGATTTTAATGCCAGATATAGGTGTTTCAGTTTGTTTCATTTTTTTCCCTCCATTTTCTTTTTTTAACCAACAGAAGGAAAATTCATACTTTAGCATAGATCAATGTCTTTTTCTGAGACTAACTCCCTTTAAGTAGAGTAAAAGTCCCACCCTTATTTTCCCATTGTTAGGGTGATTTCATTAAATGCAGTGTGTATATAAGGGAGTAGTTGGAGGGCCACCATGTAATTCTCATGATTACAATGAAAAGTGTGTTTGTAGGAAGGACAACTTCCCCCAAGTCTAATTCTATGGCGTTAGTGCAACATGGACAAAGGCAAGTCAAGGCCAATTGTATAATGCTTGTATAATGCTTTGAATTGAGCCTTTGCCTCCTTAACTGCTTTGCAACTGTTCCCAGACTCAGCCAACTTCTGGCACATTCTCTAAAACATCACTGTGTGCATGACAATGCTTTCTCACCAAAGCATCTTCTGCCCTCCTTTCCTCAATCAATATGGCCTTGGAAGGTACCAGTAGAAACAAATTTAGCTCTTATAGAGAGAATATTTTCCAGTGCCATAATTTCAGCCAGTGGAACAAGAAAGTACATTACTTAAAAAAATATGGCATCTATTCCATCACAATATTTGCTCACTGAATTGCTTTATACAGTGTCAGAGATAATAGGAAAGTTTAACCTATTGACAAAAGATAACAGGCCTCAAAGTCACTGCTTCCAGTTACTTAATAATCAAAATTCCTGGGACCAATGGAATGGGGAAACAAGTGATTAGTACAGGCATTTTATAGAAAATAATTTCTGGGAGAAAGAAATTTGAAAGAAATAAATATGTTTCTTGTCAGAATATTTATATAGCATCCACTCAGAAAAAAGTATAATCATTTTACCTTCTGTAGTGAGATTTACGAGATTTTCTTCTGGAATTGCCTCTTTCCTAGTGAACCCTTTGAACTTCTCAATGAGTTCATCAGTATGCCTTTCTCTGTCTGAAAATCCTCCTGCAAAAAGAAAACTGTTTTTCATTAAGATCCAGAAGAAATTCTGAGTAGCTAAGTGACATGAATGAATTTCAAAATCAAGTCTTCATGTGGAAGAATCCAACATTGTTTAAATACTTAACTAATATCATTCAAGAAATCTCAATTGCCTCACTTAGGTCTACAATGGAATTTAAACACAATCTAACCCTGTGAACTTTAACTTGCCCACATCATCTTTAGGCCTCCAAGATACACCAAGACCTCTACGAACTTTGATCCCAACTTCTGGATTCTCCACTTTTATTTTCCTTTTAATTTTTGGTATCTAGGCTTGATATTCATGTCTTTTCCTTTACCCAGATTTGCAGTAATGTATTACTATCTTTCCTCAGAAACTGAGTAATATATGTTTCTATCTTTAGTAACTCCTGACGATAGCACTATTACTTGTTACTGTAAGGCTTAACTTTAGCTTATTTCCATTCCTTTACTTGACATTGTAGTTGTTTCCGTAAATTAATTGAGTGATTTTTACCTATTATTGTAGTGATTACTTTAGCTTTTTCCTTTCCTTTACATGATACCATATTTTTTTCATATTTTTTTATTGTGCTGATTACTTTAGTTTATTTCCATTCCTTTACCAGATATTATAGTTGGTATCTTATATTAACTGTGTGATGTCACACTGCTGGGTAACAACTCCAACTTCCCTAGTTTGAGTCCCTTAATCCAAAACTCTTTGGACTTGGAGAGACAGATTTCAGCTGAGGGGTCTCTAAGCTGGTCAAACTTATGGAAATTCATTTTTTTCTCAAAATGCTGAAGCTGTGGCACTCACTTCTGTGTACTTCAAGAAATTAAGCCCTTGTCAGGTAAGAGAACCATAGTGATTAGGTAATAACTCACCTTATTAGCAATGCACTTTCCCATTCTCAAATCCCTGATCTTGCAAATTGGAACCCCAGATCATAGAACAGAGCACATTTAGCAGTGGTCTCACAGTTATTTGGGGTTTGAAGATGACAATGCGTAAGAGATAAATGGACTTAAAGGTTAATATTTATGAAGGTTTCTATGAAATCTTGCCATCTGTTTTTAAAATTGTCATAAAATAAGAATATAGGTTGACATGAATTTTACCATGGCTTGAAATCAGCCATGATTAAATTGTTTTTAATCCTCTGAGGCTGCAATGTGATACATACCAAAGATGGCAGTCAATTTCATGACCAAGCCCTTCTCATCCACACGTGTAGTTATAACTTCTTTTGTTGCATACATTGCTTGGACAAAAGTTATACCCGCATTGTAAGGGAAAAGTAAAATAAATAGATTTTCACCTAATTGATTTATTCGGGCTTATTAAGCATAATTTTGACAATGAGTATGATGTCAATGAAGTATATTAATTTTGTCTTTGAAGAAAATGTTAAATGTAAGAGCAAGGACATGAAACTTGCTTCTGGTGGCAGGACTTTGGCTTGAGGCCACATTCAATTACAGGTCCCCTTTTCAGATCTCGTAGTCTTACTACAATGTCATGTGTTCTAATGATGCCAAAGATTGTTAAAAAACAGGAACACTTTGTTATATTATAAAAATAAGAGTCAACTTTTCTGTTTTCCTTCCCCTTATATTAGCAATGAAATTGAACTGAATTTAGGTCTGAAGTCAATTTACTATCCATGGCATTGCTAAAGGGCTGTGTAAGTATATTGTTTGCCTAGCCTGGACCAGACAATGCTCTAGATACTTGACAGTAATTATTGTCTTTTCTCTGCACCAAACCCAGGAAAATTATGTCACAGGTTAAACCTTGTCCCTAACAAAGTCATATATATAAAGCAAATTTTGATGAGAGAGGGCAGGGATTTACAATGTGACAAGTACCTTAATGGGTCAAGCAATATGTTTAAAGGATATTTCTTAAGTGTGCTTGGTTATAGAAAAGAGCACCATTTATATTCAAGAGAGATGGTATTCTTTAGTTCTTAATGTCATTTTAAAATTATTTCACAGCCCTTTCCAATAACCTTATTAAATAAAAATTCTCAGCACATGTTATTAGGGACTTGTTGAATTGCATACAAAGGTGTACAGGACTCAGAAAACCTATGAATATTGTCATATACAGTGATGACCCCAGTTTACCTTGAACATTTTCCCCAGTTCCTCACAAATTAACTTTGTTTCTCTCCTGATTTGAACCCCTTACATTCATTTAAACTAACACATTTTTTTCATAGCTAACTCTATTTTTTCTTTCCTTCCAACTAGAATGTTGTTCCAAGCCTTTCAATTTATTAAAAAAACATTTCCTTCAAATTTCTTGTCTCCTAGAGTAGATCCTGAAAATTTCCTCTTTTTTTTAAACACCAAATTCCTTGGAAAAAAATTCTTCATCTTTCTTTTAGTCATTGGAGTTCTTTTGGAAATGCCTTAATAGAGTGAGTAATCATGATTTCATTTGTAATCATAGAGGACTAGAATAATTTAATACATTAATAATTGAATTTAAATGAACATGATTAAATTTATCATGGTTGAGATCATTTTGTGTTTCTCCTTCTCCACTCAACTTTTTGGAGCATGAGTCCCCTAATTTGGAAACTTCTTTTAAAAATCATACATGAAAGATTTGGCTGGTGGTGAAGGACTTTAGGATTTTAGGTCATTACTCTTTTTTGCTGAATTCTTTGGTGAGATGAGTCAAATGCAGTTTCCTTGGTGCCTTGTCTCCTAAGCAAATGCCCATGGCATTCTTTGTTTCTTATACCAATATAGCGGACACAACTCCAAATACTCTTCTTAAAAAAAAAAAACAAACAAACTCCTGTTTTGTGCTCTTGAGACTAGTCTAGATATTTCCCTGTAAACATCCTCTCAAGTGTCAGACAGTTCTATCGTGTTTGCTCTGTGCAATCTTTACTTACACGATATAATAACTCTTCTTAAAACAAACAAACAAACAAACTCCTGTTTTGTGCTCTTGAGACTAGTCTAGATATTTCCCTGTAAACATCCTCTCAAGTGTCAAACAGTTCTATCATGTTTGCTCTGTGCAATCTTTACTTACATGATATAATATTTGAAGACGATTTTCTCATCTGTGTCATTAAAATCAATACTACAGATGTAAGCGTTGAATGTAACATTTTTGCTTATCTTCTCATTCTAGCCACAATGAGAAGCATGATCCTGGACCCTGGAAACTATACACAAAGTACCTGTAAGAGTCTTAGTCACACCTTTTTATTTTTCCGTAATCATCCACCATGATTTCCCTTTGCCCTTTATTTTGCAATAAAAACGTTTAATATTAGTAAACAAAGCAAACTTTATAGAATAATGTGAAAAAACAAAATCAGTGGAAGCATGAATTTGAGATTCTGCTTCTATAACTTAAGGTCAGTATCAAATGCTGTGCACACTCAAATCTCATGACTGGGCTATTTGGCTAATAAACCTAAAGATGAGTATAAGCCATAGGATTCATAGCTTCCTGTGAAACTTAGTAGCTGAATGAGGGACAGCCGGGTTGGGAGGTAGATGGAGAGACCAGGTGTCCTTGCATAGAAAATTACATAAAAACCACAAAGGGGACACACGCATGCCTCTTAACAGTGGGCCCCCTCCTCATACCTCTGAGAGTTCTTGTGCAGATGTGTGTTTCTGATTAGCACAAACCAGAGCAAATACAAGATGCACACAAGAATCATCATCTCTTTTATGCTAGTCAGTCAGTCTTCTGGGGGTACTAACTATGGATCATCTTGCCGGGTGAGTCTGAATTTCTGTCTCTTTTCATGCCCTCTTTCTTTTGACATGGTCATTTGCTATCAGCTTGTTAATTCTAAGAAAATATCTTGAAATATCAACAATAAACATCCTGGATGCAGCCATGTAGCATGTCCTGGGAAAATTGCCCTCTCAGTGTTTCTCTAAAACAAGTTCAAGAACTGGGTTTGGGAGGGGTGATTTAGATCAAATTATATATCCCAGGTGAGGTGCAGGCTGGGATATATAAATTATCTTCTTCTATTGCCTGGCTCCCAGCTTCTTCCAGTTGATATAACTTTTGTCTTCCTGCATGGAAAACTAGATGATTTAGTCCATATGTTGTAACTAATCTGCATTCTAATTCCCGCTGGGTTTGTAGTGGTGGCTTTTTGCATTATGTACAAAAATATGCTATTTTCTGTCTTGTTTCTGGTCTGTAGGAATTGTTACGTCCATGCTTCCTTCAGTGTTTACACTCCCAACAGTGTTTGCAGCCTCTGTGTGTGTGTTTTAATTCCTTTTCCTTTTTTCATCCTGGCTTCAGAGGATCATCGCTGAGTTAGCATGGCTTAGTATTCACACAGTGATTTCTCACTCTTCCTTAAACATCTGACTTGGTGCTAGCACCTTGGCTAAATGGACATCAGTGTGTGTTGAGGCAGACTGTCAAACTTGAGGCAGTCTAGAATTAGCCTGGGATGGGTTGGTAACTGGGGCCTTAGGTTTTCCTCAACATACGTGCATCCTGGCAGGTGTGCGCAATTTTCTAGGTCTTCAGGAAAAAATCAGATAATCCCAAGGCTTCCTTTGAAGGTCTCATTTTCTACACCTCTTTTTCTGTTGTTAGCTAGCCTCTTCCTCGCTTCAACTCTGATGTAGTCTTAGGTGGCTGCAATGTTCTCCTTCTGCATCATTTGCCAACAGTCGATCCTCTTGTTATTGACAATGTCTTTGCACATGAGTCATGTAACTGTTTGATATTATTTATGAATTCTGAAAAGAAAGATAGATTATGTTTGTAAACTGGTCAGTTCCTCTGGCATCATAGCCCTGTGATTGTATTAGATTCAGCTGAGATCTCTGATTAAATTATGCTAAGATTAGGGCTCTGATCCAACTATGTCATTAGAGTATGATTCAGCATCAAGTCCCAGCCCCCTTGGGGAAAAACAGATGCTCCCACAGAAGTAAGTACATAGAGAAGGAGAACACATGGAAGCAGATGTTCAGGAAGAGAGAGTGCTCCATAGACATGTCCCTGAGAGAAGAGATGAATCTGATAGTCTATAGTTAACCTCATGAAAAGAGCAGAGTCTGGAAAGAAGTGAGCCTCAGGAGAGATACAAGCTTTATCCCAGCCTACAGCTGAAATGGAAGGAGCTGGGACCACAGAGCCTTAAGAGGAAGGAGGAAGGCTGAACCCTCACAGACATCACCCGCCATCTTGCGTCAACACATGGCAACAGACTTTGGATGAGAAAATACCTCTTATGGTACCTTGAATTGGATCCGTTAGACCCTGGTAACTTTAAACTTATACCCTAAATAAATACCCTTTATAAAAACTAACAGAGTTTTGGTATTTTGCATCACCCCTTTGGCTGACTAATACAGGGCATTTCTGCAGAGCTCCATATAAAGTCATCCCTCTTCAAGGTCAGCAAGATGCTTGCTTCCTCACAAGTACCAGCCGTAGTGCTGAGTGGGATGGCAGCAGCTCCAAGTAAACCACAGCAGACCCATTCTTCTCAACAAGCCCCAGTTGCATTTCTCGTGTGAAAAATTTTCAAATTATTGTATATCTTTGGTGTCTTGCCAGCCTTTTAAATGGTTGTTTTTGGCCATTCTGCTAGATTTAAATTTGTTGTCTGGGGGAGATAATTTTGTGAGGTTCTCTTTCTACTGCTGTGGAAGTTTCACTTCAGTCATTGGGTTTTGCCCAATGAAGCTGCTCCTTCAACTCACCTCCATAATGGGGTTTCATTAAGAAAGTACACAATAAACATTGTGTCAATATGGGTAGGTATTTTTTTATGTATTCTGTCCACCTAAAAACCTGTCTTTATTTTCTGTAGATATCCTAGTGGTTATAGCTGTCTGAATCTGTTATAGTAGCATGGATATGACCTTTGGAATTTATGTATCATGGGTGCAAAAATTCTCTTTTATTTGCATCTTAGTTGGATCTCCTTCCTATATGTCAAATACTCCCTCAATTTTGATGACTGATGATCCTAATATTAGGAAACATGAGGTCTCCCACCCAAAAAAGAAGCTAAAACAGGCTGAGCAGTATTGTGTCAACAACAGTAACAGCTTCCTCTAAATTATGACTTGGGCATATTATATCATCTGATGTTAAATCCCTCCCCTTACTCCTCAGGGAGAATGTTAATGCTAGTCAGTCAACAATGAAAGATTTAAATGTTTCCTGATGTCATTTAGGAAAGGAAAAGTGCTTTTTAAGCATGGTCTCGCCATCTTGCCTCATCTCATAAATGACACTGAATGGAAAGTTTACACTATATGCTATAAATACCTTTCATGATCCTTTACCTAATCTTATCCTCTCACCATGACCATCCCAAAAATTCTCCTGTTAGTGCTAAGTGGAATTGCTCCTCCTTCCACCATAAACATGCTTTTCTGGATGTAGCATACAAGTAGATACTTTCATGCATTACAATCCAGGCACCGTTCTTCAAGTACACATATGTGCTGTATAGATTAAATCAGTTTATTTAATCATTGAGAAATGATGTAAAAAAACAGATCCTAGAAGTTGTCTGGAAGAAAAGTTGTGGAGTAAACATCTTGACTTCCTAGGATGGAAGAAAATATGATTGGAAGGTAAAGTTTATTTATCTTCTTATTGATGAGTCTGGTGCCCTGGAGAAGATGGAGCAGCCTTCTATTCTTCATGCTGTTATCTTCTGTAACCATGTAAAATAATTTAAAAATATACATTAACTGATGTAAAGGATATGATAGGGGTGTTATAGAAGTTTGATATTGTTATGAATTCCAAAAATAGATATCAGATTATGTTTGTAATCTGGTCTGTACCTGGGCATGATTGAGTTATGAATAGGGCTTTGATTGGGCCACATCATTAGGGCATTGAGTCCCCACCCACCAAGGGGTCCCCACCCTTGGTGGGTGGGGACTCACAGATAAAAGAAAAGGCATGGAAAAGGACAGAGTGGGTGGTTCTTAATGTTGGAGTTTTGATGTTGGAGTTTGGTGCTGAAGTCTTAAGCGGGAGCCCCAGGGAAAGAGACAGAGTCATTTGCCTGACTACAGCTGACTTTGTGGAGAAAACAGAGGAAATGAGCTCAGAGGAACCCATGAAGCCTGAACCCTTGTAGATGTTGGGAGTCATCTTGCTCTAACATGTGAAAATAGACTTTGGTGAGGGAAGTAACTTATGCTTTATGGCCTGGTATCTGTAAGCTCCTATGGCAAATAAATACCTTTTATAAAAACCAACCAATTTCTGGTATTTTGCATCATCACCCCTTTGGCTGACTAACACAGGTGTCAAAGCAAGATAAAAGCAATTGTCCCAAACAAAGGGAGAATTTCTCATGCAAAGCTCATCTCATACAACTCTGTATGTGCATGTGTAGGGTCTATATGGAAGCTGACATCAGGACACTTGCCTGCAGTTACTAAGCTAGTTTCTTATGGCTCTAGAACATACAAATGACTTCCTGTTTATGCTCTTATGACAGATCTTTTCTATAAATCTTGCTTAAAGTTCAGGATGTTGTGAGTTTACTGTAATTTATTCCCACTGCATCTCACCTGAATTAACTATGTTTCAAAATCCATTCCTTTAATTCCTTGTTCATGATATATAGGATCCCTCTCTTGAACCTAGATAAATGTTTGTTTTTTCATGTTTTAAAATCAAGCTTGTTTGGAAGTCATAAGCTTTGCCACCTTTCAGGTAACACAATATTATTCAATAGTTAAAAATCAATAACCCTAAGGAAATGAAATTGTAGAGAATTCCTGCTATGTATGTTTGATATAAGCAATTCTACTCACTCTGTTTTCTGTTCCACAGTCCATTCCTCTGCCTTTATCCTAAATATCAGTGCTTCCTTAGACTCTAAAATGCTCACTATTTCTGAGCTAAGTCTACAATTCTGTGAATTAGGGAAACACTTATTAAGCAAAAATATTCAAACATATCACATAGAGATAGAGAAATGGACAGGGGAATTTGACTTTAAAGGGTCATCTAGACATTCTATTATGTACAGAACTTCACATTAAAGTGTGTGTCAGGCACTCTTGGCTCCCTGGTGTGGTGGTTGACCTTCTTCATCTCCCTGTTAGCTGGCTGGGGTTAGTCCAATAAACCAAAGGGCAGGAGTTGCAAGTCTGCTGAAGCTCAGGGTCTGGCTGTCACATGGACAGTCCAGTGATTCAGGTCTCCTGAGTATATAACAACCCCAGTGCCAACCACAGGTTCAGTAAAAGTGACAGAAGAGGCATGTGTAGAAAGGTAACATCTGAGTCCAAATATATCACACTCAGGAATACAAGCTCCAGAGTAAGACCAAATGACATGGCACTGAACTCCAGAGCCATCTGCCATGACCCTAGAACCTGTGAGTCTCTCTAGCCCTCAGGAGAACCAGTACCTGGGGTTGTATCTAATTGGCTGTCCGCCACACCAGGGATCCAAAAGTGCCTACAACTGCAAGCAGAAGAATTGCTTCTATCATCCATACAGAATCTAAGCCCCCTCTTGATATAGAGGTGGAGTGGACATAACCATCCCAGGATCCACAGGATGGTGGAATAGAGAACAGATTAGAGTGGATATTCTGCTATGAAACTATTATGATTAGTAATGGGAGAAATTGTAGCACTGATGTGGAGAAAGTGGCCATGGTAGCTGCTGAGGGTAGGGAGAGCGAAGAAGAGATATGATGTGGGCACACTTTCAGGATTTGGATTTGTTCTGGGTGGTACTACAGGGACAGATGCTGGACATTGTATGTCCTGCCATGGCCCACTGCATGGACTGGGGGAGAGTGTAAACTACAATGTAAACCACTATCCATGTGGTGCAGCAGTGCTCCAATGTGTATTCACCAAATGCAATGAATGTGCCACGATGATGAAAGAGGTTGTTGATGTGGAAGTAGTGGGGTGACGGGGGTGGGAGGTATATGGGGACCTCATATTTTTTAATGTAACATTTAAAAAAATAAAGAGGGAAAAATAAATAAAGATTGTGTTAGAATTAATTTGATGCAAATTGTTTCCAATACATGTATAAACTCTGAAACATGAACCAGATAGATTCATGGTAGATAACTACCGTTGGCCTATATTTCAGACTTTTGAGGATGGAGTTTTCCTTACTGACTCCATCTCTCCATTATTAATGACAGGGTTCCAACTAGGAATTCTCTTCCTTGGTCTATAAGAAAATGCTACATGACCATACTAGGTGGTTCATTTAGATATTTGTGATTGGCCACCACCTGAAGGACACACTTCTAAGATTAAACGTCAGAGATGCAAATCATTACACATAATGATGACATTTCAATGCCAATTTGAGTTCACATCCTATCTGAAATGTCAGTAGCTTTTTACCTTAATATTTAGTAAATTGTGTTTACATGACATAAAAAGTAAAGGACAATATTTTTGGCTTTGGTATCCTGATCCAATGAAGAGATGTTACTCCAAACTGGATCATCTTCATCTATCAACTTATGTCTTCAGCTGCTAAGTAAATGTTCTCCCATACTGCTAAAATCTAAAAAGAAAATATTCTCATAAGAAAGGTTAGGCCATATCTGTTCTCACCCACACCTATCCTAAACATTGCTTTTACTTTATTTCAGAAGAAAATAAAATCATAATTTAGCAAACCAGGATTTAGCTCACTTACTAGTAGAATTGCATAAAATGAAATGATCCAACTTTATATTTGAAATATGAAATTAGGAGTTTCTTCAAATAGCTAAAACAGCATCCTCAAATGTCATGTGAACTCAAGGCCAACATCTGGTTATTCATTTTTTTCATTTGCAGAAAAATAAGTTGGAGACATAGAAAGAGCTGGAATAGCAAGAATTTTTTTATAAGAATGTATAGATGGAGAGAAGGAGATTCAGATAAGTTTGGATACACCCTATGTAACAGAAGACGGAGAAACACACACTTGGCCTATGAGAGAGGACAAGTCCATCTCCTGAGCCCAGTAGTCTACCCCTAGTTAGTAGGGGTAGTAAATGGTACAGTACTAGGGCCTAGTACCTTATACTCCACTTCCTCAGATGGAAGGCCTTGGGTAGCTCAAACCAGACCAAGCACAAGAGTGACAATTACTGGACACTGTATGTCCCCCCATGACCCACTGGGTGGACTGGGGGAGAGTGTGGGCTATGATGTGGACCATTGGCCATGAGGTGCAGCGGTGCTCAGAGATGTATTCACCAAGTGCAATGAATGTCTCATGATGATGGAGGAGGTTGTTATAGGGGGAAGAGTGGGGTAAGGAGAGTGGGAGGTATATGAGGATCACATATTTTGTGAATGTAACATATAATAAAATAAAGAAAAGAAATAATTAAAAAAATAGAGTGAGTAGCAAATCCTTAATTAGTGGATTTGGTTTATGGATTTCAATTCTTCTCTGGAGGGGCAGACAGCGAGCTACTTGCTGGAGAGAATCTGAATTTGTTCCTCATTTATGCTCCTTGTTGGCATAGGCTGTATCTATCATCAATCCCATAACATCCTGATAACAGTGATTATTTGATTAACAAGATTAGTTCTAAGACAAGGTTAACCTGGCATGATACTTATCTTGAATGTGAGAAAGCATATTACATCAGTTTTTCAAAGGGCAATCATTTTTATTTTCTCTCACATGCTGAGTTAAGAAATGGGGTATGTAATGTAAGACATATGTTCCCAACCTCTGGATTATTTCTTTCACTGAGGAGGTACATTCAGACTAATATTATGAAACTATTACTCCCTGTTCTAATAACTTAAATGGTGGCACCTAAACAATAACCATGATTTTCAAGATGTCTATCAGAGGGGTCTATATTAAAATCTAACAATTTTCGAAAAGAACATATTCTTAAATCTTATCCTACCATGGAATCACTACCAAATCTCTATAGTTTTGGTTTGCCATAAGTGGACATTTAAATTTCTTTGTTTTTCCTTTTTTACATTAGTAACTTATTTATGACTCCATATGTTATGATACATGCTCTTTCTACTCATCCTCTTGAACTCTTCATGCAGCACTAACTAGATTTTCCTTGTAGATTTCCTAAATGAATAGTTGTCTATTCTCTCTAAGACTGAGTTGCCTAGAGGACATGATATTTATCATCTCCTTTTCCCCTAAACAGCCATGGTCATCCTCATGAGTGAGTGGGATAACCATTCTGCACAAAGGAGCTACCATATTGAAGGAATCCAGAAAAACAATTCATTCCCATTTTTCTGTTTTTCTAACAGGTTTACTAGGAACTAATTTTAAGCTATTATGTATTCATTGATTCAATCAATTTTCTGAGCAACCTAGAAATGCTGATAGATATCACTTCAAGATTTGAGAAATATTATTGCTGGTTTAAGAGCACACTTTTCAGTTGCAAGTGTTTAGAACCGTCATTCCAAAATTTGGCAGTTGAAGTATTTTGAGAGCCACAGAAAATTATGTTTTAAATTGTTCTATCCCTCTAGGTGTGAACATATTGTACTTGGAATCCTTTGATCAGATTATATTCAATTATGGTTCATTTGATTAGATTACTTCACTAAGGCATAACCCAAGGTGGGTTTTAATCCCCTTACTGTAATCCTTTATAAAACTGATGCATATTCAGAGAAAAAATGCTACAGAAACACAAAGAAACCCTAAGATGTTGAAATCAATAGAAAACAGAAGCTGAGAAGAAGCCCCTGAAGCTAGAATCTGAAGATAATGAAGGGGTAGAGGAGGGATAGAGTCGGGTGGATATTGCCATGTGCTATATGAGACAAATATCCAGGACTACCAGCAGCCGATCCTCAGGGAGGAAACGTCTTCAGATGCGGCCTTGATTTGATATTTTCACAGCCTCAGAACTGTAAATTTATAAGTTTATAATGCTTCATTGTGAAAGTCAATCCATTTCTGGTATATTGCATTGTCAACCTTTAGCAGACGAAAATACAAAGCTTGGCATGTCATGTGAATCCACTCTGTGGCTGGTTAGTCGAGAAGATTCCTATTTCTAGCTTCTCATCCTGCAGTCATTTTATTAACAGGTTTGGAAGAGGGACTCAGAAACTGAATAGGGTACTGGTGCTGAAGTGAAAGCAATTTTACCAGACAGAGAACATTTGGCAATGTCTTGGGATAATTTTGGCTATCAAAACTTGGGGTAGGGTGTACATTGTTACAGTCTAGTTGTCAGAATTGCCGGAGGGGGTGCTCTTGTCTGGTTACTAGAACCGGGGATGCTGGTAAACCTCTTCCAAGGCACAGTACAAACTTATAGACACACCTCAAGGAGTCACAGTCTTCAAGAGCGCTCAAGTTGAGAAGCACTGGATATAAGCGTGAGCATGATCATCTCACTCTGTGTCCAAACTCAAGTCCTTCATTTTAGCATCACTGACCCAGTCTCAATGGCCATCATTACCCTATCAAAAATCACTCATTTGACAATGCTTTGAGGTGGCAGACAGCCCAGATAAATACTAAGGCGATATCTGAGGCAGAACCCTGCAAGTTTTTCATGTTTTCTCACTAGAAATACTTTCTTTGGGGAAATTCTACGAAGTTATTGCCTGACAAAAGAAATTCCCCATATCCATGCATGTGAAAAGAAAAATGCATATTTTTATAAAGCCCCTGATGTATTCCATGACATTCCTATTCCACAAAAAGAATTATCTGGAAACTTTTAGGCATAGACAGATTTGTAAAGGACTAGTTATGATATCCCACAAATGTCAGAGCTGAAATTTCTAGAAAGATAGCAATCACTATTTCCCTACACTGTTCACCTTCAGTTTTATGTTCATGTGCTAGTGTTTTTGTTTAGTTTCTGTTTCCTTTTTGTTTTGACTTACAAGTGTGAGTTTGATTTACCAAATGATTGGCATTTCTTTCTTTGGAGATATTTAAATCAGAATCAGCCTCTGGACATTACCTATATCAAAATATTGGTTGCCACATAGATATGATTTTTTTGTAAACTGAAGTTATTGCTGAATATTGGCTCATCCCATGTGGAAGGACAAGCCAAAGTCACCAAAAATGAATTGCTGAGATTGACCCTTCTCAGCTTTAGTATTCAATGATTAAATGAATGGCAGTTCTTTTTGGAATGATGTGAGCTTTCTTGATATCTTACAGATAAACTATTGAAAAATATAGTATAGACCAACGTAGCTTTTTATCTTAACACACTTTCCAGACATATCCAGGCATTCTGTAATATCAGAAGCCCAAACACATGCACACTTTTATGCAAATGGGAGAAACTAAATCTTGTCCTTGATATCTGCTTCATTACTATCTACGGCCCTAAAAATATTTCTCATTGATTTTGCTTTGCAAACTGTAGACCATATGAAGGCTATGCATGTTTTATTCATCAAAGCACTTATATTCTCCTATTTATTTCTTAGCACCAGTTTTATATCCAAGCACAGTGTCCAGGTGTCTGAAGACTGACCTTATCCTTTGGACAAGTATTGTCCATGTTGCTAGCTCTCTAGTTGATAAATACCTTCTTATCATGGTATATGGTGGACATTCTTCTATTTTAAAGGAAGACCTTTGCCATTCCTCAGAAACCCTGCTGTCTGCTGCTGTCAGATGCACAGTGGAATTTCCCAATTCCTGTAGATCTTGTGCGTGGTGTGTGAGCTGCCTCTCTCTACAGGAGCCCTCTACCCGATACCTCCCCCAGTCCCCAACTGACCCCATGAGTAGATCTCATCCTGTATCTTGGTAGCAGCTTCATTACTTCCTCTTTCCTCTAAACTAAGGAAACAAGAGTTGTCCTCCCAATTTCAGAGGATGGGGGTGTAATAGGAGATTCCCCTCAATACTGACATGTAGAAACTTCAGTTTTCTCTGTGTAAATTGTTCTGAGCAGCACAGATGGTTCCAATCCCCACAAAGGATAAGATGCCCTCTGCCAGACTCTTGACCATATCCTTCATCAAAATTCAGAAAAATTGGCCTCTATCTGATTTAGTGCCTGTCTCTACTTTCACCCTGATGCCTCCTAGGATAATCTATTTAATTATCACTAAAATCATCTCAGGGAGAACGCTGATTCCATGAGAGGTATCATAGTCTCTTGGAGAGCTGTATTTAAAGGGGAGATTTGTGTATATTTAGTTTTAGATGACTTTCCCACAGAGACAAATATGTCTTGTGTGTGTTAAAGTAATTTATTTAAACATTTAGAAATCTAGGGATGCTATGGGGAAATGACTAGGGGAGATGAGATGGGGAAAAAGTTCTGTCTTTCAGGAGAGAAAATCAATGCTACTTAGGAACAACAAGTGTTTTCTTGTTGGCATTCCATGGAGAAGGTCATGTTTCTTGATGTCATTATCTTCTACAGGGGAGTGAAAACAGGACAAAATGCTTGGTTGGGGTAACCTTTTAATAGCTGATGGGGTGAGCTCAAGAAGTATACAGTTTCTAGCATAGAGTATAGGGAGTTACTGGTTATTTTGTCCAAAATTTCTATTTGGGTTCATTGCAAAGGTTTGGTATAGATTGTGGTGATTGTAGCACATTTCTGGGAGTGCAAGTAACAGCACTGAACTATATATGCGAATGTCATTGAAAAAGGAAATTTTGGGTCCCATATGTGTTCCTAAAATGGAAAAGAAATAGCATGACAGTAGAACTCAGTAAACCCTACTATATATGATGGATTATACTTTAAAGTGCAAGTATAAGAATGTTCTTTCACGAATTATTACGTGTACCACACTAATACAAGTTGTCAATAATAGGGTGGTATAGAGGGAAAATATACTTAATTTAAACCATAGCCATATGGTTTAATAGTACACACTTACATTCTCTCATCAATTTTAACTAAGTTACCCTACTAATGCCCATTGTCAACAATAGTGGGTATATGTGAATGCTGTAATTTTTACGTGATTGTAATGTAAACCAACAACTTCTCTAATTAAAAAAAAAATTAAAGTCAGAGAGGTTCATGTTTTCAAGGAGAAGTTAGGCTCCACTTACACTGGATGAATATTCTTGTGGAACTTCATACATTGCAAATCTATAATATGGGAGGGCCCGTTAGCAACTTTTCTGGGTTTATATGACTATAAAATAAATATTCATAAGGTAGGTCTAGGATTGAGTTATACTCTTGTCCAATAAGGACAACTTTTTACATTCAATCTATGATTTAAATCCCATTTTTTGTTGTTTCTGATGTTTCATTTTCCCCTCCATTTTATTTTTTACCAACTGGAAGAAAATTTACCCTTTTGCCTATGTAAATGTCTTTTTCTGAGGATATCACCTTTTGAGGAGTGTTAAAGTCATGCTCTTATTTTCCCATGGTTAGGAAAATTTCATTAAATGTAGTTAATATTTAAGGGGGTAGTTGGAAGGCCACCATGTGACCCTCACGATTATGTAAAGTGAAAATTGTGTTTGCCGGAAGGACAATTTCTCCTAAGCCTAAATCTTCATCATTAGTGAAGCATGGACAAAGACATGTAAGAGCTAATGAGATAATACTGTGAATTGAGCCTCTGAATCCTTTAGTCCTTGGCAAGCATACCCTTACTCAGATTTCTGTTACTTAATCACCACTATATGCATGATAAAGCTTTACCACCAAATCTGCTTCTCTCCCAATTTCCAGTATTAACACATTTAACTGTTACAGAGAAAATATTGTCCAGGGGCATAGTGTCAGTTATGGGCAGAAGAAAGTAAGGTAGGTGCTTTAAAAAAGATGGCACCGATTCAGTCACCATATTTATTTATTGAATAACTTTATACAATGGCACTGGTAAGAGGAAAGTTTAAGCTACTCAGAAAATATAGCAGGCTTCAAAGTTACTGCTTCCAATCATGTAACATTAGGCATTTTGGGGACAAATGTCTATGACAAAATAAGAACAGAGAAATGCAAGCAATCTGCACAGATCTTTTTATAGAGGGAAATTTCTGGAAAAAGAAAATTGAAAGAAATAAATTGGTTTCTTGATAAGATAGGTATATATCAGCCATTCAGGAAAAAAGTATAGTCGTATTGCCTGCTTCAGTGAGATTGATGGTACTTTCTTCTGGAATCCCCTCTTTCCTAGTGAACTCTGAGCTTCTCAATGAGTTCATCAATATCCTTTTCTCTGCCTTAAAATCCTTCTGCAAAAGGAAAAATGTCCATTAAGATCCAGAAGAATTTTTCAGTAGCTGAGCCACATGAATGAATGTTGACATCAGGTCTTCATGTGGTAGAATTAAACAGTGTCTAAATATTTAGCAAGTATGTCACAGATGTCAATTGCCTCTCTTAGGTCTATAATGGAAAACAACACAATCCAAAATTGTGAACTTTCACTTGCCAACATCATCTGCAGTCATCCCAAGTGAATTAAGAATTTCATGAATTTTGGACCCAACTTCTCAAATCTCCTTTTTCCATTTTTTTTACTTTGTGAAATCTAGATCTAATATCCATATCCTTTTTTTGACCCAAATAAACTACAGTGTATTTCTATCCTTCATCAGAAACTGAAACTCCTGACTGTGGCAGTAGTACTTATTACTACAAAGGTTAATTTACCTACTTTCCATTTCTTAACATATGATATAATTTGTATCATATGTTACTGAGTGATTTATAACACTGCTTGGTTACAACTCCACTTCTCTTTGTATGTATCCCATAAAAACCTAACTTCTTTAGACATGGGGCACATATTTGGGCTGAGACATCTGGTCTCCACACTGACTGACCTTGTAGTAAAATCCTTTCTGTTCTAAAAACTTGGATATCATGATATTGAATTCTGTGTGCATCGGTGAATGAGCCTTTGCTCAGTAACAGACACATTCACCCTTACAAAATAGTAATAAGAGACAACTTACTTTTATTAGAAAATTGCATTCCTTGTGATCAAATTCATATTCTTGTAGGTTTGAACCTCATATCACAGGTTATAGCATACCCTTCAATGTCTTTACATTTGGTTGGGGTTTGCAAGTGTCAATGTATAAAAGATGAATGCATTTGGATCTGTACAGTAATTTTTAATATAGGAAAATTTCTGGAAAACTGTCCTAAAATGAAGAACTTGGGTTAACTTGAAAATAGCTATGGATTGAAATCAGCCATGATTAAGCTGTTTACTCTTTTGAGTTTGGAATGTGATTCATACCAAAGATTGCAGTCATCTTCTCCTTAACTGCTTTGCCAGGGTACCCATACTCAGCTTCTGTTACTTATACCTAAATCATCACTGTGAGCATTATAATGTTTTGTGACTTCAACTGCTTCTGCCCTCATTTCGTCAACCAAAATTGCCTTGGAAGGTGCCACTAGATACAAAGCTATCTGATGTAGAGAAAATATCCTCCAGTGGGCATAATTTCTGTTATTGGAACAAGAAAGTAAGTGGCCTTAAAAAATATGGCACCTGTCCAGTCACAATATTTGCTTATTGAGTTAGATTACAAAGTGGTAGGGGTAAGAGGAAATTTTAACTTACTGACATAATACGTAACAGACCTCAAAGTCACTTCTTCCAATCACCTAATAATTGGAGTGCTTAGGACAAATGTCTGTGAAATAATAAGGACAGGGAAAAATCCAAGTGATCAGTACAGATTTTGTTTGTAGAGAATGAGTTCTGGCAAAAGGAATTTGAAAGAAATATGTTTCCTGACAGTATATTTATTTATATATCAGCCATTGAAGAAAAAGTGTAATCACATTACCCTTTTCAGTGAGATTTATGATTTTTTCTTCTGAAATCAAAAGCTCCGTATTATACCTTTTGAACATATAATTGAATTCATCAGCAACGTGTTTTTTCATGTCTGAAAATCATCATGCAACAGTAAGGTTGTTGTCCCGTAAGATCCAGAAGAAATTCTCAGTAGCTAAGTGACATGAAAGAATTTCAGAATCAAGTGTTCCTGTGGAAGAATTCAACATTGTCTAAATATTTAACAAATATTATTCTACAAATCTCAATGAAAATTAAACACAGTCCATCCCTGTAAACTTTTACTTGCCCTCATCATCTGCAGGCTTCCAAACGTACATCAAGAACTCTATTAACTTTGATCCAATCTTCTGGAATTTCTAGTTTTTCAGTCTTTTTACTTTCTGGAATCTGGACCTGATGTTCATGCCTTGTTCTGGATCCAATTACACTGGGATACACTTCTCTACTTTGCCAGGAAGTGCAGCTGCTGATTCCAGAGGTATTACTTGATACTGTTAAAAGTACTTTAGCTTATTTTCATTCCTTTATTTGATATCGTAGTTGTTAAAATTTATGTTAACTGGGCGACTTATTATTGTAATTTTTTTTTTGATGCTCAAACATTTATTTCTTTTTTAATTTTTTAATTTATTTTTTCATCATGGCACATTCATTGCATTTGATGAATACATTTTGGAGCATTGCTGTACTGCATGGATTATAGTTTACATTATAGTTTACACTCTTCCCCCAGTACATTCAGTGGGTTATGGCAGGATATATAATGTCCGGCATCTGTCACTGCAATATCATTTAGGACAACTCCAAGTCACAAAAATGCCCCCACATCTCAGCTCTGTTTCTCTCTCCCTGCCCTCAGCAACTACCTTAGCCACTTTCTCCAGATCAGTGCTACAGTAATTATTATTTTAGCTTATCAGTATGTCTGCTTTAGGCAATGATTCCTTGGCCAGTAACAGAAACAGTTATCAGAGACAACTTATTCTTATTAGCAAATGATATTCCTTATTCTCAAATTCATGTTCTTGCAGATTTGAACCTCATATCACAGAATACACCACACTTCTCTATGGTTTTACAGTTGTTTGGGGTTCAAAAATGTCAATATACATGAGATCAATGGATTTGAAGGTTAGTAATTATGAAGGTTTCATTGAAACTCTGGAATCTATTTTAAAAACTGTCATAAACGGAAGAAACTAGTTTGACATGATAACAGCAATAGTGTTTTAGTCAGCATTCTCTAGGGAAACAGAACCAAAACAGGAGATATCTGTAAATGATATTGGATTTTATAAAATTTTTCATATGACTGTGGATTCACAAGTCCAAATTCTGTAGGGCAGCCTGCAAGCCCGGGGCTCTGACGAATGTCTTTGATGAGTTCTCCAGGAGACGCTGGCTTTCTGAAGCAGAGATGGGAATTCTCTCCCTGAATGCTGAAATCACTTTTCTTTATGGCCTTCAATTGAATGGATGAGACTTCACTCATTGCTGAAGGCAATCTGCTTAGTTGATTGTAGATGTCATCAGTCATAGAAGGAATCAACTCAGTGATGATTGAAGTCCATGAAATGTCCATGTATTACAATTAGCCCAGTTCTTGCTTTACCAAACACCTGGGCACCATTACCTGGCCAAGTTTGACATAATAGACAACCATCATGCATGTCTTGAAATCAGCCATAATTGGACAATGTAGTCTTTTGAGATTGGGATGTGATACCTAACTATTTTTGTGATCAAGCCATTGTCATCCACATTGAGAACTATTATAATTATTTCTGTCAGATAAGGTATGCATAGGTAAGTTGTACCTTTATGTGTAAGGGGAAAAATAAATTGAATTTCCCTTTCATTGATTTATTGTAGATGAGTTTTATCCTGGCTTGTTGAGCAAATTGTTGACAATGATTCCCATATCAATAGCATCCATCTCATATTTGCAGCAAGTGTTATAATTAATTGTGAGAGCATGGAAGCAGGACTTGCTTATGGTAGCAAGACTTTAGCTTAAGGCCACTTTCAGATACAGATCTCCATTTCAGATCTTTTATTCTTGCTACTATGTCTCTAAAACTTGTATCCTAATTATGCCAAAGATTTTTAAGCAACAGGGGCCCATTGTTATATTATAAATATGATTGGTCAATTTGTTTCCCTTCCCCTTATATCAGCAAGGGTTTTAGGACCAAAGTTAATTTACCATTCATGGTGTTGCTGAAGAAGCATGTACATATATTGTATGCCTATCCTTGACCAGACTGTGCTCTGCACAATTGACAGTAATTATGGTCACAGGAATCTTTGTCTCAAATTGAGCCCTGTCACTAACAAAGTAATAGCTATAAATTCAATTTTGATGTGAGTAGAGGCAAGGGGTGACAGTGTGACAATTTTCTTAACAGATTTATTAAGATGTTTAAAGGTTATTTGATATAACCTCATTATATTAAATAAAATGATATTTATACTCAAGACAGATGTTACTCTTTAGTTCTTAATGTCATTTTAATGGTCTCACAGCCCTTTCCAATAACCTTATGAAATAAAAATTTTCATCACATGTTCTTTGTGACTTATTGAATTGCTTTCAAAGTTGTACGGGCCTCAAATAATCTGTAAATGCTTTCATATGCAATGGGATAAATATGAGCATAGAAAATGATATTGTTGCTTTTCTAATTGCCAGCTATACAGGTATTCAGATAAATGCTGACCATGTAAGATTTTGACCAGGAATTCAATTCTGAATATACTTTTTACAGGAAACAGTAGTACTTACATTCAATTGCATAAGAATCTCTCCCTCATATTATGTTTGAAGTTTTCCTGTGCATTTTTCATTAATGCTTAAAAATAAACAGCTTCATGTGAATTGTTATAATACTACAATTTCCGTAGAAATGAGTGTTTTCCATGTTTAACTCCAACAAAGTGTATATTAGGCCTCATCTCAGTACCTGTACCGCAATACCTTAAAAAAAAAAAGAAGTATTTTCTGTGTGTGTATTCATGGAATCAGAGCAGTGGTCCCAAAGATAAGCAGCAACCAAACTAACCATCAGGTTTAAAGCTAAATAAACATACAAAATAGGTAAAAGTTTAGAAATGAAGGATAAAGAAGAATCCTCCATTCTTTAAAAAACAAAACAAAACTTTAAACTGGGAGTTATAGTTATAAATATAGGTATTTATGGTTCTGAAGATCAATATTTCTTCATACGCAAAAATCATAAACCATGATGAAAAAATGAATTTATCTCATCAAAATCAGCAAACTTACTTTCTCCTAAAAACACCATTAAGAAAATTACATACCACACCTTTTGCATACACACATAGAACTGTGCATTTGTATGCATTTACATACACAATAGAGGACATCTGGCAATAATATATGATAATTATGTGGCAAAATACTTATATGTGTTTATGTGTGTATTTATGTGCTTATGTTTATATATAGGCAAAATATTTGTGTCTGTAATATATGAAGAATGCATACAATAAAAATAGAAATTAAAAATTGGTATATCTTTTTTTCCTTTATATACTTGATGTTTTTCTTCTTTATTTTTCTTTTAAATGTTACATTAAAAAAATATGATGTCCCCATATACTGCCTACACCCGCACCCCACCCCTCCCACACTAACAACCCCTTCCATCATTGTGGCACATTCACTGCACCTGGTGAACACATCTCGGAGAACCACTGCACCACGTGGACAGTGGTCTACATTGTAGTCTATGCTTTCCCCCAGTCCACCCAGTGGGCCATGGCAGGACACAAAATGTCCAGCATCTGTTCCTGCAGCACCACCCAGGACAACTCCAAATCCTGAAAGTGTGCCCACATCATATCTCTTCAACCCTCTCCCTACCCTCAGCAGCTACCATGTCCACTTTCTCCACATCAATATTACAATTTCTTCCCTTACTAATCACAATATTCCCCAGCAGAACACCAGTAAGTCCACTCTAATCCATATTCTGTTCCTCCATCCTGTGGACCCTGGGATGGCATATCATTTGAACCTAGTCTTTACAAAGGTGTATCACATGTGATGATGCTCATCATTATTTATCATGAGGAAAGCGCAAATTAAAACAAATGTAAGATAATACTTCACAGACACTAGAATGGATAAGATTGCAAACAATGGCAAAGCCACATTCAAGAAAAAATGTGGAGTACTTGATTACTATCCATTGATGGTGATAATGGAAAAGGATGCAGTGACTTTGAAAGTTTCATATTGTTATATGGGTACATAAGCTGACATGCCATTTGCTTTTCCTCATGTTTACACACAAAAAAATGAAAACCTAGGTCATCATGAAAAACAGCACAGAAATACTCATAGCAGAGTGTTAGTGGAAGCCTCCTAACTACCTGTTAACTGGAAAATGTATACATTGTTATATCCACAAACCCTAAATCTATCTACATGGATGACAGGATAGACTGCTGAGAAAGGTGTCCATGTGGACAATTTGAAACATTATGCTGAATAAACAAAAGACAGTTGCCAAAGATGTCATCCCCTGTAGGGAATTCTAGATGAGAGGAGAAAAGGAGAATAAGATGCTGCCTTGTTAGATGGGGAGGAGTGTGATGGGAAGGGAAATCAGGGAACTTTGTTTCTGATGGAAATGTTCTACCTATTGATTGGGGTGGTGTTTCCAGGGGACAAAATGTATTTCTCAAAACTGACCTAATCATTCCAAAGGATTCATTTTATCTAAGGTACATTATACCTCAATACATTAATTTTTTTAAATGGTATCTTATTGTGTTTTTTTTTAAAGATTTATTTATTTATTTCTCTCCCCTTCCCCCTGCCCCCCACCCCGGTTGTCTGTTCTCTGTGTCTATTTGCTGCGTGTTCTTCTTTGTCTGCTTCTGTTGTAGTCAGCAGCATGGGAATCTGTGTTTCTTTTTATTATGTCATCTTGCTGTGTCAGCTCTCCGTGTGTGTGGCGCCATTCCTGGGCAGGCTGCACTTTCTTTCACGCTGGGGGGCTCTCCTGATGGGGCGCACTCCTTGCACATGGGGCTCGCCTACACGGGGGACACCCCTGCGTGGCAGGGCACTCCTTGTGCACATCAGCACTGTGCATGGGCCAGACGGATGCCCTAACTACTGGTCCAAGTCTACCGCCACATTAATTTAAAAAAAAAATAATGAGGACATCCAAAGACATTTGAACATAGATGGAAACAAAAATCATAGAACTGGGAATGAAAAAGATAATGTAACCCTGTAGCAGTTTGATATAGTTATGAATTCCAAATATCAGTATTGGATTGTGTTTCTAATCTGATCTGTACATGGGCATGATTGAGTCATGAATAGGGTGCCATGAAAAGGCATGGCAAAAAACAGAGTTGGGGGCTTTTAATGTTGGAGTTTTGATGTTGGAATTTGATGTGAAGCTGGAGCCCCTGGGAGAGAAACAGAGCCATTTGCCTGATAATTTACAGCTGACCTTGTGGAGAGAGGCAAAGCCTAGAGAGCCTCATAGTCTACAGCTGACCGTGTGGAGTAAACAGAGGGGCTGAGCCCAAAGGAACCCAGGAAGCCTGAACCCTCACAGACGTCAGCAGTCATCTTGCTGTAAAAATAGACTCTGATGAGGGCAGTAACTTATGCTTTATGGCCCGATATCTGTAAGCTCCTATCCCAAATAAATACCCTTTATAAAAGCCAACCAATTTTTGATATTTTGCATCAGCACCCCTTTGGCTGACTAATCCAACCCCCTTTGCTTATAGTCAGAGTTCAGATATATGATTTTATTGTTTTTCTTTTTACCCTTTGAACTATGCATCTGTTATTTGATGTGTACATGCATTTGTGTGTGAACAGGGAAGAATGAATGAGAGGGAGAGAGGGAGAGAAATTGTCCATTTCTTTCTTAAGTGTGGTTCTCAGAAATCTACTTCATTCAGTTTCTAAAACACTCTTATTTGTATCTGACTTTAATCCCTTTATAATAGAAAAATACAATGATCCTCTCCCCCAAATTTATCCTGAACTCTGTTCCTCTCCTGATTTCAAACACTTACATTCATTTAAACTAATACTTTGACATATAATTTCTTCATAACAAACTCAAATTTTTCTTTTCTTCCAACCAGGATGTTTGCCCAGGTCTTTGAAATGATAAAAATGTTTTCTTCAACTCTGTTTTCTCCAGGAACAGCTCCCTGCAAATTTCCTCTCTTTTTAACACAAATACCTTGAAAAAATTTCATCTTCTTTCATTCATTTGACTTCTTACCAAATTGCCTTTAATAGAGGGAGCATTTTATTAATAATCATGGAGGAAATGATAGCTATGATACATTAATAATTGACTTTAAATGGTCATTTTTAAGTTTATCATGGCCAAGATCATTTTGTGCCTCTCTTTCTATGTCCAACTTTTGGGATCATGGGTCTCCTAACTTTGAAACTTGTTTTAAAATTTATACATAAAGAATTTGGCCAGTATTGAAGTACTTTGGGATTTTAGGTCACTACTCATTTCTTGCTCAGTTCTTTGGTGAGATGAGTCAAATATAGCTTCCTTAGCTCCTTGTTTCCTAAGCAAATGCCCATAGCTTACTTTGGCTCTTTTTTTTTTTTTTTTAAGATTTGTTTGTATTTATTTCTCTCCCCATCCTCCCCCCATTTGTCTGCTCTTTGTGTCCATTTGCTGTGTATTCCTCTGTGTCTGCTTGCTTTGTCAGGTGGCACCAGGTAATTGTGTCTCTTTTTTGGTGCATCATCTTGCTGTGTCAGCTCTCCATGTGTGTGATGCCACTCTTGGGCAGGCTGCACTTTTGTCATGTGGGGTGGCTCTCCATGGAGGGTGCACCCCCTGCATGTGGGGCACTCCTACGTGGCAGCACCCCTGCGTGGCACGGCACTCCTTGCACACAGCAGCACTGCATGTGGGCCAGCTCACCACATGGGTCAGGAGGCCCTGGGTATCAAACCCTGAACCCTTCATATGGTAGGTGGATACTCTATCAGTTGAGCCACATCTGCCTTCTCTCTTTGGTTCTTATACTAGTATAGAGGACACAACTCCAAATAAACCTCTAAGAAAATACTCCTGGATTGTGCTCTTGAGAATAATCCAAATAATTTCCTGCAAATGTGCAGTCAGAAATCCTCTCAGAGTGAGACATTTCTGTGATATCTTGTGAAATCTTTACTTATATGACATAATATTTGATGATGACTGTGCCTTTGTCATGAAAATCAGTACTATGAATGTAAGAATGTAAACCCTGCCATATAAACTCATTTGTCTTTACCATTTCCCCCTTTTATTCAAGGTCTTTTTCCAGTTGCATCACCAGTTAGTAATTGGTAGTAATCCTTCAGTACCAGGAATGCTCATCCCCGGGAGTCATGTCCCATGGTGGGAGGTAGGTAAGGCATTTACATGCTGAGTTTGGTTTAGAAAGTGGCCACATTTGAGCAACATGGAGGTTCTCAGGAGGCAACTCTTAGGCACCCTGCAGCTCTAGGCCTAGTTCAAATTTCAGGCACGAAGGCTCATAAGCATAGTCATTAGTATCAGGGCTCATCACTGGAGCATCCTTCTTCACTGGTCTTTTCCCTTGCCCTTGGGGGATTGTTGCTGTTCCATTGGGCAATGTGACAGAGCTCCCCTGGCTAGGAACTCAGCACTCCCTCAGTTGTCATTTGTAACTGTAACTACTATGAAAATACCCAACATATATTCAAACATTTTTATGTACCCTCTATACATGCCCTGGAGAACTTCCTCCCAATCATGTGTCCCCCATGAATAACACCTCACACCAGCATTCCTCTCCTGCCATAGTTGAATCCCTCTGTGGTCCAAAACTTCTTCAAAAAAGAAGACTAATATATTGCCAAATTCAATTAATGGGAAAATGAAATAGTAGTGATAGATTTCAAAAAAAGAGTCTTGAGGTCATCAGACGGGTCATGCTTATGCATGCCTCAGCAGGATCCCTGAGACAGCCAAAGTAGATATAACCCAAGGTACTGGTGCTTCTGAGGGCAATGGAGACCCACAGGTTCTACAGTCATGGCAGTTGGATCTGGAGCTCAGTGCCTTGTCAATGGGCCCTACTTTGGAATCTGTGTTCCTAAGTGTGATGGAGTTGGACTCAGATGTGACCTTTCTATACATGCTTCTTCTGTCGCTTGTACTGAAACTGTGCTTGGCACTGGGGTTGGTGTATGCCCAGGAGACTTCAATTTCTGGACTGGCCATGTGCCAGCTGGACTGTGAGCCTCGGCAGAGTTGCAACTCCTACTCTCCAGTTTGTTGGACTTGCACAGGTCAGCTAACAGGGAAATGAAGATGGTCAACCACCACACCAGGGAGACAAGAGTGCCTACAAATCCAAGTAGGTGAATTGCATCCATCAACCATGTGGGATCTAAGCCCACTGTCAATAAAGAGGTGGAATGGATATCAACAATCTAGAGTCCACAGAATGGAGGAATAAAATGTGGATTAGAGTGAACTTACTGGTATTCTACTATAGAGCTATTGTGATTAGTAATGGAAGAAACTGTAGCATTGATATGAAGAAAGTGGCCACAGTAGTTGCTGAGAGCAGGAGAGGGAAGAGGACATGCAATGTGGGGGTATTTTTGGGACTTGGAGTTGTCCTAAATGATAATGCAGGGACAGAGGCTGGACATTAGATATCCTGACATAACCCACTGAAAGTAATGGGGGGAGTGTAAACTGCTATGTAAACTATAATCCATGCAGTGCAGCAGTGCTCCAAAATGTATTTACCAAATGCAATGAATGTGCCATAATGATGAAAGAGATTGTTGATGTGGAAAGAGTGGTGGAGGGGTGGGGTGTCAGGTGTATGAAAACTTTTTATATTTTTTAATGTAACATTTTTGTGATCTATGTATCTTTTTTAAAAAAAAGACAATTTAATAAAAAAGTAAAATTAAAAAAAGAATGTAAACCGTGAATGGACCATTTTCACTTATCTTCTCTTTCCTATCTGCTGCAATTAGAAGTGAATTCCAGGCACTGACTCCTATAAACAATCATAGTCAAAATGTAAACTATAATCCGTGCTGTGTACCAGTGTTCCACAATGTATTCATCAAATGCAATGAATGTGCCACACTAATGAAAGAGGTTTTTGATGTGGGAGGGTGTGGGGTGTGAGTTATATGGGAACCTCCTATATTTTTTAATGTATCATTTTGTGTGATTTATGTATCTTTAAAAAGAAGGATAATGATAAAATAAAATAAAAATTCAGAAGGAAAAATGATGTAAAAAAGAATCATAGTTTATTTTTTTTTACACAATCATCCATCATGATTTACTGTTGCACTTTATATTTGCATTCAAAATATCTAGTATTCGTGAACAAAGCAAACCTTATAGGTTAATGTGAAAAACCAAGATCAATGTTAACAGGAAATTGAAATACTCCTTACACATCTTTAGCTCATGTCTCAAATACCATGAGGAGATGTGAGAGCAATCTGGCCATGGCATCTGTCATCTCATTGATGCACTGATCTGGCTAGCCAGGTGGGTGTCCCCTTCCTAACTGCATTTCTCCTGAAGCTGTACCCTTGGTTGAGGTGGATGACCTGCCCTGCTAGAGAAGGTATAGTCTCCTGTCAAGGTTATACCAGTATCTGTGCTCTCCTGCTAGAACCTCTAAAGAAGCTCTTGAAGGCTATGAGGGACTCAAATTGCATACCTGGGGCCTTTGGCTAATAAGTCTAAAGGCAAGTGTAGTAGACAAGTATAAACTAGAGAATTCCAAAGCTTCCTATGGCACATAGTGGCTGAATGAGAGACAGCGGTGTTGGGATGTAGATGGCCACACCAGGTGACCCTACACAGATGCCCATACCAAAAACACAAAAGGATTACACACCCTTCTTCCCCAACCAGCCACCTCTTCATACCGATGAGAGGTCTAACACAGATGCAAATTTCTGAGTAGCACAAACCAGAGCAATTGCAAGAGGCAACAGTAGACTTTCATATCCTTTATTCTTGTCAATCTCTCTCCTGGACACTCAAAGCATGGGTCAGCTTTTGCGTGGATTCTGACTTTTTGACTCTTTTTATATCATCTCTCTGTGGACACGGTAGTTTGTGATCATCTTGTTAAACCTAAGAAATGATCTTGAAATATTGACAGTAAACATTCTGGTTGGCAACCTTGTGGCATGTCCTGAGCAAATTTTTCTCTTTCCATATTTCTTTAAAAGAAGTTCAGGACCTGGATCTGGGGGGTAATTTGACTAAATTTACATATCCCAGGTGATATTCAGGCTCTTGACTGTTCTAGAGTCTCTTTTATGTTCTGTTTCTACAGGTCCCACCTATTCTTGCTTTTGATATCACTGGATATCAGTGGAAAACTGGATGTTTTAGCCCATATATAATAAATAATTTTGATTCAAATTCCCACTGATTGTGTTGTTGTGGCTGATTTGTTCTATCTCTTTTCTCTTTTGTGTCTGTTCTGTAGGAATTGTTTAGTTTATACTCCTTTTAGAGTCTCACCTCTCAACAGCATTTGCAATCTCTGCTGTGAGTTTACTTTATTAATTTATTGAAATATATCACCCCCACACAAACATACATAAACAATAAGTGTGTAGTAATAGCTGTGAACTTACAAAACAAACGCATATAACATCATACAGGACTCTCATACCTCGCCCTACCACCAACACCTTACATTGTGGTTAAACCTTTTAAACTAATGATTAAAGAGCATGGTCAAAATATTACTACTGAACAAAGTATTTCCCCCCAACCCTCCCTATTATTATCACCTTTATGTCATTTATATATGAGCATGTATAAACAATTAAATGTATAGTAAAATTGTGAACTTATAAAGCAAACATGCATAACATCATACAGGGGTCCCATACATCAACCCTCCACCAACACTTTGCATTGTCGTGAGATGTTTGTTACAAGTTATGAAAGAATATTGTCAAAATCTTACTACTAATTATAGTCCTTATCTTACATTTGGTGTGTTTTTCCCCCAACACACATTATTATTTTTTAAATATACATTTTATGACAGAAGTTGTAAACTTATGAAACAATCATGCACATGTGCAGAATTCCAAAGCAACACCCCTCTATCAACACAACACACTGTGGTGGAACATTTGTTACAGATAAGATAACATCACCTGATTGTTACCATGTCCATTGTATACATTTGACTCACATTTTCCATACTGCCCCATTATCACCACAGTACATCTTCAGAATAGATGCAAGAAAATCATATTATTAATGCTTAACACAGTCCATAGATCATTCCAGTTGTACTTTTTCCATGTGTTCTTGCATCTGTACCATCAGCCCCAATGCTCATCAACCTCTTGGTTTACTGTGCTATTCAGTTTCTAGATTATTCTCTAGCATTGTCAATTGGCATTTACATCCCTAGACTACCATTTTCAGCTACATACCTATTTATAAACTAGCTATTACTATTTTTACTATCCATTCTATATATTTCCACACTTTTACAGTAAAGCTAGTTAAAACTTCTACATACATTAAACATCAGTAGTCCATCTCAGTCCTTCTCTTATCTCCATTAAGACTCTACCACCTACCACCAGGTCTTGAAGATATTTTTGCACAATTTCTTCTAGAAATTTTATGGTTCTTGCTTTTATTTTTAGGTTTTTGATCCATTTTGAGTTAATTTTGGGATAAGGTGTGAGATAGAGGTCCTCTTTCCTTCTTTTGGCTATAGATATCCAGTTCTTTCATCACCTCTTTGCTGAATGGACTGTTCTGCCTGAACGGTGTGGGTTTGACAGGCTAGTCAAAAATCACTTGACCATACATGTGAGGGTCTGTTTCTGAGCCATCAATTTAGTTCCATTGGTCTATGTATCTGTCTTTATGCCAGTACCATGCTGTTTTTACCACTATAGCTTGGTAATATGATTTAAAGTCCAGAGATGAGGGTTTGCTTTTCCTTTTATCATGTTTCTGGCTATCCAGGACACCATACCTTTCCAAATGAATTTGCTACTTATGTTTTCAATTTTTTTTTAATGCTGTTGGAATTTTTATCAGTGTTACATTGAATCCATATATCAATTTGAGTAGAATTGACATCTTAGTGATATTAGTCTTCTAATCCACGAGCATGGAATGTTCTTCCAGTTATTTAGGGCTTTTAAAATTTGTTTTAAAATTGAGTTGCACTTTTCTGAATACAAGTGTTGCTGTGGGGGGAGTGGGGGGCGGGGGCGGTGGGGTTGAATGGGACCTCATATATTTTTTTTAATGTAATTTAAAAAAAAATAATTAAAAAAAAAGTTTATTCCTGACTATCTGAGTTTTACCTGTCATATTTTATTTTCACCACTCTTTTGACATTTTAATTACTTTTATTGATCTAATCTTTATTTCTAGATTCTCTTCCAGGCCCCTCTCTCCTGTCTTTTCTTTTCAGGCTCTAGCACACCCTTTAGTATTTCCTGAATTTCTGGTCTCTTGCTTAGAAATTCTCAGTTTCCATTTATCTGTGAATATTCTAATCTTGCCCTCATTTTTGGAAGATAGTCTCACCGGATATAAAATTCTTGGTTGGAAGTTTTTCTCTTGTAGTATCTTAAATATATCAGACCACTGTCTTCTTGCCTCCATGCTTTCTGGTGAGAAATCAGCACTTAATCGTACTGGGTATCCCTTATAAGTTATGCATTGCTTTTCTCTTGGTGTTCTCAGAATTCTCTCTGTTTTTGACATTTGACATTCTGATTAGTATGTGTCTTGGAGTTGGTCTATATGGATTTTTTTCAGATGGGAATACGCTGTGCTTCTTGGATGTGGATATCTATGCCCTTCAATAGGGTTGAGAAATTTTGTAACATGATTCTTTTAAATATTCCTTCTGCCCCCTTTCCCTTCTCTTTTCCTTCTGGGACACCCCTGATGTGTATGTTTGCACATGTCGGGCAAGTTCCCTGAGACCTTGTTCAATTTTTTCCGTTCTTTTCTTCATCTGTTGTTTTGTATGTTCACTTTCAGAGACCATTTTTTCAAGCTCCCCAATCCTTTCTTCTGCCTCCTCAAATCTGTTATTATGTGACTCCAATGTTTTTAAATTTCATTTATTGTGCCTTTCATTCCCATAAGATCTGCTATTTTTCTATGCATGCTTTCAAATTCTTCTTTGTGCTCATCCGGTGTCTTCTTAATATCCTTAATCTCTTTAGCCATCTCATTGAATTTATTAAGGAGATTTGTTTGAACATCTTTGATTAGTTGTCTCAACTCCTTTATGTCTTCTGGAGACTTATCTTGTTCCTTTAGCTGGACCATAGCTTCCTGTTATTTGGTGTGGATTGTAATTATTGGTTGGTGTCTTGGCATCTGGATTACTAAAGTATTTATTCTGCATGCAGTTTTTCCCTTTAGTTTAGGGTTTCCTGCCCTTTCTCCTTTGCTGGTTGTGCAGTAGGAGCCAAGGATGTAATTAGTGCTATAAACTGCGGACGCTCAAGCTACCCTCATTGTCCCAGGGACGGATGAAGCTTCTCCCAACTTTCTCCCTTCCCAGAGATAGGGACAGAGTCACGGTTGTGTGGAGTAATCCAAGTCATGCAGGCCTAGACTGTAGTTGCCCAGAGTGACTGATGAAGTTGCATGCCCTTTTCTCCCCTGCCTGGGGGCAGGGATGGAGCTGCAGGTGTGGGCAGCAGTCTATGCAGTGTGGGTCCAAGATGACCGCAGTTGCCCCAGTAGACTTTTCATTATTCAGTTTGTGCCAGCCAAAGGTACCCTCAGTTACCTGGTTAGATTGGTGATGAGCCAGCCGGCCTCCTTCCTGCCAGAGGTGGGACTAAAGCCTAGGCTAGGGCTTCAGGCTGATCTGGGTGAAAGAAACAGTTTCCTACTATCACTATGATATTTGGCCAGGCCAGCTTTCCATCAGTCTGGGGGTTCAGTCAAAATGGTGGCCACCAGCCTTTTTCTGACTGGACAAGTTCACACCCCAGCTGTTCCTAGGATTATTCCTTAGCCATCCAAGTGTACCAATCAGTAGCTGAAATCGGCAGCCAACTGTCTCCTCCTCCCCTGTTTTTGGGAAATGGAGCTTCCAATTCCATTCACAGAACAGTTCCTGGGGTGGCTTGCACCACTAGAGTAGGACAATCACTGGCCTCTGCAGTTTGGCAGGCAATTTCCCGGAGAGGCTGGTGCAGGTCCTTGCAGCTTCCTACCTGCCAGAGTCTTAGGCTAGACCTGCAATCTGACCTGGATTTGAAGAAGTCAATCCCCACCAGAACTGTGGTTTTCAGTCTTCCCTGCTTCCCCTTGTGCCAGGCGCAGAGTTAAGATGGTGGCTCCTGGCCTCTTTCTGAATTGGGCAGACTGAAACTTTTAACTATTCTCAGCATTATACTTTAGCCCGCTGAATTTTACTCATCAGTAATTGAAGTTGGTGCCCAACTGTCTCTTTCTCCCCTCCTTTTGGGAAGTGGAGCTTTCAATTCCAGTCATGGAACAGCTCCCAAGGTGGCTTGTGCCTCTGGTGGAGGATGGGCACTGGCCTCCAGGGTGTGGAGTGCTCTACCTATGAGTCTTCTCTGCAGATGGGCAGCCTCCTTCTTTCATTCCTTCAAGGATGTTGCAGGATGCCCTCCTGGCCTCCTGAAGCCCCCAAACAGGTGTGTCAGCTAGCTCCAGAGAGTTCTGGATGTTTACTACCCCTTTAGCAGGAGTTGACCCTAGGAGCTGCTTACTCTGCTGCCATCTTGCTATCTGTGGTCCTCTTCTGTGTGAGTTTTAATTCCTTTTTTCTTTTTTGTTCTTCTGAGGGGCCATCCCTCAATCAGCCTATCTTATTATTCCTGCAATGATTTCTCATTGTTCCTTAAACACCTGAGTCAACAAGGTGCTATCAACTTGGCTAAATGGACATCAGAGGCAGAATTTCAAGGTTTAGGCAGTTACAGTTAGATGACATTGGTTGGTTACTGGGGCCCTGAAACTTTCCTCAACATAACAGCATCCTGGAAGTTATGACAGCTTTTCAGATCTTAAGGAATAAATCAGAGGTTTCCAGAGCCTCCTAGCAAGGTTTCCTTTTCTATACATTCCTTTTACATTTTTGGCTAGCTCCTTTTTGCGCCAACACTGATGTACTCTTAGGGGGTTGTGACTTATCCTTCCCCACCCTTTGCCTAGAGTCAGTTGCTCTTCTTTCAACAATTCCTCTGGGAATGTGACATTTCTGGAAAGTTCCATTTAAAGACAGACCTTTTTCAAGGTCAGCAAGTCACTGAGTGTTTCACAGGTAGTGGACATAGATCTGGGTGGATAATAGCTCCAAGTAAAACATGAGCGATGCTTTCTTCTAAGCAGCGTCCAATATTGTCTCATGGGTGATTTTTTCATATTATTATATGGTTTTAGTAACTTTTCAGAGTTTTGAAGTGTTTGTCTTTGACCATTTTACTCAGATTTACAACTGTTGGTTGGGGAGGGACTTTGTTGAAGATCTTATTCTACCTCTATGGTAGTATAACCTCAATCATTGGGTTGTGCCCACTAAAGCTACTCCTTTAACTCATCCCATTATTGGAGTTTCATTGATAAGTGGAACAATAAACATTTGGTTCAGCATGAAAGTGCGGTCACCCCTCGGGCTGAAGTGTGGTCTGCTGGCCTGGCGAGGGGCGGCGGCCGCGGTAGGCCTATTCCAAACCGCTGCCCCCATAATAGGGTGGTTGGTCGGGCCCACCGCCACCCCTGAAGGAAGCTCGGCATGGGCGCAGAGTGCCCTCGGGTCTCCCCTTCTCGGCAGCCATGCTTCCGCGGCCGCCCCTCCTCCCGGATGGCGCCACACGATGCCTGTGGGGTGGCACCCTTCTTCTTCTTTCTCCCTGCACAGGCGCAGGGCGGAAAATTCCAGTCTGCCCTTTTCCCCTCCCCCGACAGCAGCAACAGCCAGGCGTGGGCGGAAAAATCCAGGCTGCCCTTTTTCCCTTCCCTCGACAGCAGCAACAGCCAGGCGTGGGCGGGAAACTCAAGTCTGCCCTCCACCCCAGCAACAGCAGCCACCAATCCCTAAACCCTGCCCCTTCCCCCAGCAACAGCGACAGCCAATCCCTAACCACCACCCCTCCCCCGTCCAGTACCGCCCACTGACCTTTCGCCGGCAACCAATCAGAACAGGGCGTGGCTTCGACCAATCAGCCTTCCCCAGCCCCTATAAAACTGTTGCCTCTCCCTCAATAAAGAGGACTTGCGTGTTTACCTTGTCTCCGCAGTAGTTCTTCTGCCGTGCGCCCTCCAGTCCTGAGAGCCCCCGACAAGGGCCTGGCCTCCCTTGTCCCCAGTTCGTCACCTGCTTCTCCGGGCGACCCCTTCGTCGCCGGCTTCGCCGGGCGACCCCGTCAGCCGAACCGCGCAACCCCTTGTGAGACCGATCCCTCGTCTGCTGCCGGACCGACCCCTCGTCCCAAGTGGGACCGACCCCTCATCCCAAGCGGGACCGACCCCTCGTCCAGAGCTGGACCGATCCCTTGTCCGCAGCCAGACCCCACCTCTACCGACCGAGCAAGCCATTGCATGAAAGATATTTATTCTTTCTACATAAAAAGAGACCATTAGTTTCTAGATATCCTAGAGGTCTGGCTCTGTGAATCAAAACAAAATTGGAATTTAGGCATTGTGTGTGCAAAGTGGTTTGCCTCTTAGTTGTATCTGCTCCCTCCACCTCAGCTACTCCCTCAGTTTTGACATCTGGTAATCCTAATGTTTGGAGACATGAGTTTCCCCCCCACCCCTGCCAAGAGCTAACATGTGCTGAGAGGTATTGCATCAACAACAGTCGCAACTTTCTCTAAATTAAGACTTAGGACATATGATATCATCTGCTGGCCAATACCACCTCTTAGACCTCAGGCACCATGTTAATATTGTCCAGGGATGAAATGGTTAACATGTTGCCTGATTTCTTTTAGGAAAACAAGCCCTTTTTAAACAGGTCTGCCCATCCTGCTCCTCCCATAAATGGCAATGCATGGAAAGCTTACACCACATGTTATAAATACCTTCCAAGATCCTTTACCTAACTTTCTCCTCTATGACCCATCAATAATTCTGCTGTTAGTCCTAGTGAATTCTTTCCCCTTCCATTTTGGACATGCTTTTTTGGTAGTTATTATCTTAATTTTCCATAGGGCTGCCAAGGCAATGGACCAGGAATATATTGGCTTGTATAATGGAAATTTTTATTTTGTTTTTTAAAAAGTGTTTAGATTACATAAATGTTACATAAAAAATATAGGGGATCCTCATATGCTCCACTCCCTGCACCTCGTACATTTTCCCACATTAACAACAACCTTCCTGAGTGTGGTACGTTTGTTACAATTGAACAAATTTTGAAGCGTTGCCACTAAGCATGGATTATAGCTTACATTGTTAGTTTACACTCTCTCCCACACAATTTTGCAGGTTATGGCAAGATATATAATGGCCTGCATCTGTCATTGCAATGTCATTCAGGACAACTCCCAAGTCCCAAAAATGCCGTCATTCCACACCTATTTTTCCCTTTCCCTGCCCTCAGATCCCCCAGTGGACACTGCCTCCGCATCAGTAATACAAGTTCTTCCACTGCCAGAATCACAATAAGTCTATAGTAGAATACCAGTAAGTCTACTTTAGTCCATAGGTGATTCCCAAATCCAGAGGATTCTGGGATGGTGATGCCCATTCCAGCTCTAATTGAGGGAAGGCATCGATCCCATGAAGAAGTGGATGGGACTCCCTTGCTTGTATTGTAGACTCTCTCAGTGCCTTAGGATGGTTGCTGTCTTTAGTCACCTCATTGTTAGCTGTCCTGGGTGAGACCAATGAACTGGAGAGTAGGTACTACAACTCTGCTAAGATACGAGGTCCAGCTGGCACACGGACATTCCAAAGATTTAAGTTTCTTGGATGTACACCCATCAACTTTAATACTAATTATAGGTTCAATTGGAAGGATCAGAAGAGCTATGTGTAGGGAAACCACAACTGAGTCCAACTTTGTCTCACTGGGGAGTATAAATTCCAAAGAAGGGACCACTGGCAAGTCACCAAACTCCTGAGCTATTTGCCCTGTCTGTAGTGTCTGGTATGTTTCCAGAGCCCTCAGGAACCCTGCTATTTGAGGTAATATTTACCTTGACAGTCAATGAGATCCTGCTGAGATGTGCATAAGTGTAATCTCCGGAATGACCTCCTGACTCACTTTGAAGTCTCTTAACCATATAAATTCATTTGCCTTTACCTTTTTTCCCATTTCAGTCAAGGTTTTCTCCAGTTGCATTGCTAGTTGGTGCTAGGTAGTGGCCCCTCGGTGCCAGGGAGGCTCATCCCCAGGAGCCATGTCCCACACTGTGGGGAAGATAATGCATTTGTACATTGAGTTTGGCTTTGAGAGAGGCCACAATTGAGTGACAAAGAGACTCTCAGAAGGTAATACTTAGGCACTGTATAATACTAGGTTAATTTCCATTTCAAAAGTAAAGGTTCACAAGTACAGTCATCAATATTAAGGGCCCATTAATGGACCATCCTCCTTCAGTAGTCATTGGCCCTGTACTTGGGGATTCTTGCTATTCCTAAAGAGAATGTGGCAAAGCTCCCCAGGATGGGAATTCAATATTCTTTTGGTTATTCTGCAACACTCCACCCACTGTGGCAATGCCCCATGAACACCTGAACACATTTATATGACTTATTTGTATTCCCAGGTGAACCTCCTCCCATCTATCCCCCGTCAGTGACACCTTGCACCAGTGATCCTCCCCTATCATAGTTGTAATCCTTCTGTAATCAAAAACTTCTTCAAAAGTGAAGTCAACTTAAAAATCAAATACAACTAATAAGAAAATGAAATAATAATGATACTTTTAAGAGTAAGAAATAAAATACAAATTTAAAAATGTGGAATAATAAAAAATAATGGAAAAATATTAAAAATATTTTGATCTTATGCCTTTCCTCACTGTAAAATCATTGTCTTATTTGTACAGTGATATTTTTTTCCTTTCATTCCTCTAGTGTCTTACTTTTTTCATTTAGTCTTCAAAGAAGTTTTAGGTTACAAAAATGTCATGTAGTGAAAATAGGGGACTCCCATATACCCATCATCCTCCCCCTTTCCCCCTTTCCCCTATTAATAGCATTTTATATGTGGATGCTGCATTTGTTACAGTTGATGTACAAATGTTGAAACATAGCTACCAATCATGGTCAATGGTTTACCTTGAATGGGAATTTTATTAGGGCAAAATATTACAGTTCTGAAACCATGAAGTATCCATATCAAGGCACCCTCAGAGATGCTTTCTCACCAGTGTCAGGTAATGGTGATCATTGAGTATGGCCACATGATGAGGCAAGATGGTAGCCGAGGTCTTACCTTCAGCTCTAGACTCACCAACTCCCTGAGCTCAGCTATGTGCAATCAGATGCACAGCTTGTCTCTTCAGCCTTGAGTTGCTTTGTGGAACCAATCTCTTGGAGGCCTCATGCCTCAGCATTGGCTGCTAGCTATCATCGGTTCGCTCTCTCATATGATAGGGGCAAAGTGGTGGCAGTGCCTCTTCTGTGTATCTTTTCACTGTGTCTGCATTAATATAGGCTCTAATAAGAGGACAGAGACCCAAAATTAAACATACCTCACTGGCATAGTCCAAAAGAAAGTGATCTAATCAAGGCCCCTTACCAAATGTAATGCAATCAAAGAAATGGGTTAGTTAAAAGCAGATTTTTTGTGCACCCACCAAATTCAAAACATCACAGTTATATTCATATAGTTGTTTCTTGCATGACAAACAAGTTACTGTCCAAAAAAACCCACATATATATGTATAGATTAAATCAGTTTATTTAATCATTGAGACATCTAGTAACAAGCAGAGCCTAAATGTTGACTGGAAGGTAACTTGTGTGGTAAGCAACATGGCTTAACACGTGATGGATAATCTCCGTCCATCTTAAAGGAAAATGTCATTCTTCCTCAGAAACTCTACAGCTGTCGGACACACAGTGAAATGACCCACCATCTGCAGGTCTTGCACATGGTGTGTGAGCTGCATCCCTCTAAGGGAGCTCTCCACCTGACAACCACCCCCTACCCCAAGGCCAGAACTTCTCTACAAATGGATCCCAGCCTGTGTCTCACCTGCCACCTCGTTGCTTCCTCTCTGCTCTAAGGTAAGGACACAGGAGTTGTCCTCCCAATTTCAGAGGATGTGGTACAGTAGAAATTTCCTGTTTATTCTGATTCATAGCATTTTAGTCTCTCTCCGTGTAAATCTCCCTGGACTGTACACAGTGTTCCTCTTTCCATAATGGGTTATGCCCAGACCTCACATACTTCTTCATTACCATATTTTTATTACACAAACAATGCCCTTTCTGCCTGAGCTCCTTTATACATTTTGACCTTACAGATCCTGGGATAGTCTATTTAATCATCACCACAATTGTCTCTGGAGAATTTGCATTCCATAATAGTAACAACATTCTCCTAAAGAACTATAATTAAAGAGGAGTTTGTGTGTTTTAGATTTAGACGAATTTTCCCCACAGAGACAAATGTAACCTATGTGATTTGGAAAAATTTATTTAAGCATTTAGAAATATAGTGATTCCACCAGGATGAGAGGAGGGGAGATGAAATGGGAAGGGAAAAGTCTACCAGTAGATAACATCAGTACTATGCAGGAACAAGGGATACGTTCTTTTATTGATGATTCAGATTAAACAGAGGAGAGTGTATTTCAGAATCTCCATGTTGTCATCTTCTATAGTGGAGCAAAACAAGCAAATATTTAGTTAACCCTTTCCCAGCCTGATAAGTGTAGGTAATAGTGACTCAGGGGTAGAAAACGGGGATTTAATGCTTTATTTGCACAGAATTTTTATTTAGGTTGATTGTAAATGTTTGAATATGGATGGTGGGTATAGTAGCACAGTATGGTAACTGTGATTAACATCACTGAATTAATCATGGGAGTGTCTTTGAAAGAAGAAATGTTAGGTCCTCTATGTGTCCCCATAATCACAAATAAAAGATAAAAGATAGTACTCCATAATGGAGCAAACACCCGTGTAAACCATGGACTATATACTTAATGGGACATGTACAAAAAATGTCCTTTCATGAATTATAAGAAATACATCATACTAAGACAATGTATTAATATTAAGGAAGTATATGGGAAATATACCCATAATTTAAACCATGAAACATAAATAATAGTACAATTTTATACTCTTCCATCAGTTGTACCAAACCTACCACATTAATGCAAAATACCAACAATGGAAGCGTATGTGGGAATGCTGTAATTTTTACATGATAATCGTGTAAACCTACAACTACTCTACATTTTCTAAATCAGAAGAGTTTATGGATTGATGAGCTGGTAGCATCCTCAGACATTTGACATTTTTCTTGTAGATCTTAATACACTGCCTAGCTACAACATGACAGGATTCTATTGGGAACTTTCCTGTACATGTGTATGTGTGTGTTGGAGGTGGATCTGGGATTGAGATACAGACTTCTTTGCTGAAAAATTTTTTTTCATAATTTCATTAAAAAATTTGAACCCCAATGGCTGCTTTTTTTTTTTTTTAACTTTTTATTCTCCATTACCATTTTACTAAGCAGAGGAAAATTTATACTTTTGTGTGCATCATTTTTCTTTCTGGGTATATCTCTTTTTCAGAAGTGTAAATTTGGACTCATCTTCCCATTGCTAGGATGATATCATTAAATGTTAAACACGTGGAAGGGAGTGCCTGGAACGTTACTATGTGGCCCTCATGATTATGTAAAATGAAAAGTGTGCAGGAATGACAGGTCCTCCTAAGCCTAATTATCCAGGATTATTGCAGTATGGACGAATGCAACTCAGGGCTGATTATGTATATATAATAAATTTAGCCTTTGGATCTTTACTCCTTTTCAGTGCACCATACCTGGTCAAATTCTGCTACTTTTCCCTAAACCATCATCCTGGGCTTGTTAATGCTTTGTTACCAAAACTGCTTCCGTCCTCATTTCTTCAACCAATTATGCCTTTTAATGTGCGAGGACTAAACAGATAGCTGTACTTGAAAAAATGTTCTCCAAAGTCATAATTTCTGTTACTGGCAGAAGAAAGTAAGTTGTTAATAAAAACTATGGCATCTATTCAGTCACAGTCTTTACTTATTGAATTAATTTATACTTTATCACTAATAAAAAGCTAGTTTAACCTGCCAAAAAAGTGAAATTCTTGAAGTCAATGATTCCAAACACCTAAAAATCAGAGTTCTTAGGGCAAAAGTCTGTGAAAAAAAAATAGTAACAGGAAACAAGCAAGGAATCAGTACAGATTTTAGGTAGAACATAACTTCTGGAATAAGGAATTTCAATACATGCATTTCCCTATAATATATTTATACATCAGCCTTTCATGAAATAGTGTAGTCACATTACCTGTTTCAGTGATATTTATGATAATGTCTTCTGGAATCCCATCTTTCTTAGTAAACTCTTGGAACTTCTCCATGGGTTTATCATCAGCATGCAATTCTTTGCCTGAAAATCATCATGCAAAAGGAAGAATGTTGTCCAGTAAGATCTTGAAGAAATTCTCAGAGCATAAGTGTTAGGATTGAATGTGGACATCAAGTCTTTATGTGGTAGAATTCAACATTGAATTTTTTTTTTTTGCAAGGAGGTACTGACGATTGAACTGGGCCCTCATGTAGGGAAAGAATGTGCTCAAGAAATGAGCTACACCCACTCATCAATGTTGTATCAATTTTTAACAATTAAGTCATAAATCTCAGTTATCTCACTGAAGTTCATAATGGAAATTAACATAATCCAAACCAGTGAACTTTTACATGCCATCATCTGAAGGCTTCTACATTTATATCAAGAAATGCATGAATTGTGGGCCAAAGTTTGGAATCCCTACTTTTTCATTCTTCTTACTTTTTGGAATCTAGAACTATTAGTCATGCTTTTTTCTTGACCCAAATATATTGGAGTGTATTTATTTCCTTTAGAAGGTACTATAACAGTGAATTCTAGAGGTATGACTTTTAGGGTACTTTACCTTGTTTCCATTCTTTTACTTTTATTGTAATAGTTACTTTACCTTCCTTCCATTCCATTACAGTACAGATGACATATGTTTAATGAGAAATTTGGAACACTCTTTGATAACAACTCCACCTCCCATTGTTTGTATCTCATAAAAAAGTACTAAACTCTTTATATTTGGAGAGACAGAATTGACCCATGAGGCTCCTGTTTCCCTGTTGGTCAACCATTTGTTAAAGTTCTTTCTGTTTTCAAAAACCTGATGACATGGCATTAACCTCTGTGCATGATGGACAAAAAGCCCTTGCTTATTAACAAATCCATGGACCCTGACAAACATCATGATCAGAGACATCTTATCTTATTAGAAAATTATATTTTTTTTCCTCAAATTAATGTGCTGGCAGATTTGAACTTCATATCAAAAATATATCACACCTCAATAGATTTAAAGTGTTTTCATTTCAAAAAATGTCAAGCTATATGAGTTCTAATGATTTGGAGGTTCATACATATGAAAGTTTCTTTGAAAATCGATTGAAATAAAACCTTAATAAAAGGAAGAACTTTGGTTGACTTGAATATGTCCATGGATTGAAATTAGCCGTGATTAAGTAGTTTAATTCTTTGACACTGTGATATGATCAGTACCAATGAGTGCAATTGCCGCTCTGACCAAGTCCTTATCCACCATGAAAAAACATCCTGTGAAAGCTCAGACTTTTTACACAAATATTTGGACATTTCTTTTCCTGCATCTGTAAGTGGGGGAAAAACAGCATATTGAATTTCACCTTAATTAATTTCCTCTGGATGAGGTTTATCCTAGGTTATTGAGCGTATTTTTAAAATGCTTACCAAACCAGTGATGTCTTTCTCATTTTGCCTTTTAGAAAATGTTATTATCAATTATGTGAGCAAGGAATGGGGCTTCCTAATGATAGCAGAACTTTAACTTTCGGCCACTTTAAAATGCAGATCTACATTTTGAATTCCTTGTCTTAATATAATGTTTCAAAATTATGTATTCAATGATGCCAAATATTTTAAACAACAGGATTCCATTGTTATAGTATAAACTCAGGTGTGAAGTTGCCTATTTTACTTCCTGTTATAGCAACAATGAAATTAAACTTACTTTAGCCCTGAAGTCAATTCACCATTCACAGTATTGCTGTAGGACTGTGTACATATATTGTATGCCTAACCTCTACCAGACCATACTCTGGTCAACTGACAATAATTATTGCCTTTCCTCTTCACAAGATCAGGAGTTTTATGTCACATGTTGAACCCAGTCACTAACAAAGTCATGGCTGTATAGTTGTTTGCTTGTTAGGAGACTCATAGGGTGACAATGTGACAATTAAAACTACAAATATTTTAAGTTGTTTAAGTGATTTAAGTGTTTGGTTATAGAAATTAGACTTTCACATCTATACTCAGGATAGATGTTATTCTAGTTCTTAATGTCATTTTAATGATCTCACAGTCCTTTCCAATAACCTTAGGAAACCAAAATTCTCAGTACTTGTTCCTTTAACTTACTGAGCTGCATACAAAGTTGTACGGGCCTCAGAACACCTATGACTTATCCCATTTTATGTGACCAAATTATGTGCTTAGAAAGTTAAAGAGATTGCTCTTGTAATTATAAGATGAACTGAAACTCAGTTATACAGCAAGCTTCTGAGAATTTGACCAGGAAACCATTTCTGAATATACTTCCACCGGTAAAACACTTATTATTGATTTCATAAGAATTCCCTGCTCTTTTTATTCCAACTTAAGTTTTTCCCTGTGATATTTCCAACATCACTTGAAAACAGTTTCATGTTATCTGATATAAATAATTCAATTTCCATATAATTCTACTCCTTGTTTAACACTAACAAAACCCTCTGTTGGGCTTCTTCTGAGTCCTTGTACAAAAAGGTGGACTAAACAGAACTGTCTGTGTCTCAGCTCATGAAATCAGATCAGTGAAGGACTTCAGGATTTCAGGTGGCTACTCATTCTTTCCTGCACCTCGCTCAATTCCTTGGTGAAATGAACCAAATAGTTCTTCTGTGGCTCCCTGCACTCTAAGGAAATGGCCATGGTCTTCTTTTGGTTTTGTACAGAAGAGAGGACGGCATCCCAGAGACTCATCTCAGCAAAAGCTCATGGTTTATGTTTTGGAGCCTAATGTTGATATTTCCCTAATATATGGAGTGAAAACCTCTCTCAAGAGAGAGACAATTCTTTGTTGTTCTTCCTGTGTAATCTCTACTTACATTACATAATTCTATAGACCATTGTGTCATTTCAGTTACTAAAATCAATTTCACATCCATAAGTGTTGAAGGGACCTTTTTTCCTTATCTTTTCTGTGTTATTAGCTGGAATGAACAGTGAATTCCAGTGCCCTAAAAACTCTAAGGATTATCTGAGTCAGCATTATAGTCAATCTGTTACATTTTCCCAAGATAATCTGTCATGATTGACTTCTTGTCTTTATCTTTTCATTTAAAACATCTACTGTTAGTTAACAAACCAGGCTTTATAAGTTAATGTGCAAGACCAAAATCAGTAGTAACAAGCAATCGAGATACTCCTGATACAGCTTATATTCAGTTATCAAATGCTATGAGAAACTTAAGTTACATGCCTGGTTTTTTGGCTAATACATTTATAGCAGAAAAGAGTAAATCAGGAGTAGGAACAAGTATAAATCAGGTATAATAGACAAGTGTGAATCAGAAGTTTTGAAAGTTTCCTATGAAACTTAACTGAATGAGAGACAGTTGCTTGGGAAAGCAGCTGGACGGATGAGGTGACTTGCTTAGATGCACACAAAAAAACAACGCACACATGTCTCCTCAACAGCCAACACCCTCCTCATACCTCTGAGTGTCCTTGTGCAGATGCACATTTCTGATCAGGATAAACCAGAGCAAGTACAAGAGGCAACAGCAGACTCTTCATATCCTTTGTGCTTCTTAGTCTCCCTTCTGGAGGCACTAAGAGCAGGATCAGCTTTTGGGGAGATTCTGAACTTTTGCCTCTTTTTATACCATCTTTCTGTGGACATTGCAGTTTGACCTTGCCACTTAAAAGAATCATTTTGACATTCCAAAAATAAACATCCAGGTGGTAGCCATGGGTCATGCCTTGGGAAAATAGTTCTCTTTCCTTGTCTCTCTAAATAAAGTTGAGTCACTTGGACTAGGATACAATTTAGGATGAATTTATATATCTCACCTGACATGCAGACATCTGGCTGTTTTAGAGACTATTAGTTTCTTCCCGTTCATGGGAACAATGCAAATCTCTTTTCTCCTCTGCATAGAAAGCTGGGCAATTGAGTCCATGCTTTGTAACTAATCTAGATTCTGAGTCCCAGTAGCTTTATTGTTGTGACTGATTTCTGTTATATCTATTTTCTGTTTAATGAGAGGCCATAGGAATTGTTTAGTCTATACTCTTTAGAGTCTAATCTCCCGATAGACTGTGCAGTCTCTCCGGCATGAGTGTTTATTATTATTATTTCCTTTTCTCTTCTTATAACTCCTGCCTTCCTTGAGGTCATTTCTGAGTCAGCATATCTCAGTGTTCATTCAATGATTTCTTATTCTTCCTTAAACATCTGGACTGAACAACATACAAATACCTTGGCCAAAAGGCCTTCACTGTGTGTGGAGGCAGAACATCTAAGTTCAGGCATTTTATACTCACCCAAGGAGGTGTTTATAACTAAAGCCCTGTGATGTTTTCAACATATCTCCACCCTGTCAGGTAAGCATACATTTCCACCTCCGAGAATAAATCAAAAGATTCAAATATTCCTTTGTAGGTATCATTTTCTCTACCTCCATTTGCATCGTTGTCTAGACTCATGCATTCTCTGGCACTCATGTTGTTTTTCTGAACTGCAATAGTCTCCTTCCCCATTTGTTTCCTAACACTTAATTGCCCTTGCCTTCTCTAAGGCCTCTGGGAACAGGGCATTCCTGCAGACCCACATTTAAGGACAGCCCTCTTCAAAGGCAGCAAGAAGCTTCCTGGCTCACAGGTACCAGTCACAGAGCTGGGTGGAATGACAGCATTTCCAAATCAAACACAACAGACTGCTTCTTCACAAAAGCCTAGCAATTGTTTTTGAGTGCAAAATTGTAACTTGCCAGAGTTTTGAAATGACAGTCTTTGACCATTTGCCCAGATTTGAAGTTGTTCTTTGAAGGAGAGAACTTCTACCTTGTGGAAGTCAGATCTCACCTTTTGTGTATTACAAAGTGAGATTGGTCTTTAACACAGTGCATTAGTGGGGTTCCAAGAGGAAGCATGTGATAAATATTTGTCTCAGCGTGGGTGGATATTTATGTATTGTCCACCTAAAATCATGAGTTTCTGTAGATATCCTCATCGTTCTGGCTCTCTGAATCAAAACAGCTTGGATAAGACATTTGGAGCTTAGGCACAGTGTGTGCAAATAAATAAATCTTTTTGTTTTGAACCTTAGTTGTGTCTGCTTTCTGTATCTCAGCTATTCCCTCGGTTTTGAGGTACTGTTATCCTATTGGTAGGATAGGTGAGGACACTCCACAAAGAAAATGCTAAAGGAGACTGAGAAGTATTGTGTCAATAACGGTAGGAATTTTCTCTTAATTAGGACTCAGGACATATGGAATCATGTGCTGGTCAAACCAACCTCTTAGCCCTCAAGCACCATGTTAATAATATCAAACCATGAAATGATTTATATATTGCCTGATATACAGTGGCAAAACAAGTCCATTTTAAACATGGCCTGCCCATTCTTATTCATCCCATAAATGACTCTGAATGGAAAGCTTACAAGATATGGTATAAATACCTTTCATGATCCTTTACCTAACTTTCTCCTTATGACCCATTCAGTAATTCTTTAGTTACTCCTAAATGAAATTCTTCCCCTTCCATTATATACATGCTTTTTTGGATGGTTATCATCTTGGTTTACCAAAGGGCTGGCAATGTAAAGTATTGGAAAAGGTTTGGTTTGCCTAATGAGAATTTTATTAGGGGAGACTCGTATAGTTCTGAAGCACTGAAATGGCCATATCAAGGCACCAGAAGAGATGCTAAGGTAGTGTGATATTTAGGAATTCCAAAAGGAGATATAGAGTATGTTTGTTTACTGGATTGTTACTCGGGGGAGTGATCTCTGTGAATGTATTAGTTTCAGCTCAGATGTCTTTGGTTAAATTATTTTATGATAGGGCTTTGTTTGGGCCACTTCATTAGGGTCCCCACCCTGTTGGTGGGTTATAAAATGGACACCCAATCCAGGAGAACGCAGAAGAACTTATAGAGCATTAGACAGGTAAGAGGAGAAAACTTGATGCTGGGTCCCCTGAGAGAGAGGAGTCATTCACGAGATACTTGACCAATGACCTCATGAAGAGATCAAAGTAGCTGAGCTGGAAAGAAACAAGCCCTCCAGACTACAGCTGAGATTTGAAGAAGCTGGAACCGTGGAACGTTAAGAAGAAGAAGAAGGCTGATCACTCACAGACATCACCCTCCATCTTGCTTCAACAAGTGGCAAATGGCTTTGGGTGAGAAATCAAGCTTGAGTTGGGTTCTTTAGGACGTTGTTAACTGTAAGTTTACCCCAAATAAATGACATTTCTAAAAGCCAGCAGATTTCTAGAACTTTACATCATCCCTTCTTGTGGCTGACTACTGAGAGGGATTGATGCTTTCAAAAGTGCCAAAATGCTGCAACAGTTTTATAAATGGGTGAGAGGTATGTTTTAGAAGAATTGTGGGATGTTTGCTAGAAAAGACGTAGATTGCTTGAAGAGACTCTTGGAGGGAATATGGATGCTAAAGAGCCTTCTTATGACTCCTTATATTGAAATGAAACTGTTATTGGAAACTGCATGAAAGGTGATCCATGTTTTAAAGTAGCAGAGAACTTAGGAAGATTGGCTCCTGATATTATATGAGAAGCTGATTTTGAAAATTATGAACTTGGACATTTAGCCAAGGAGATTTCCAAAATGAGTGTGGAAAATGCAGCCTGGCTTCTGCTTGCAGATTATAGCAAAATGTTAGAGGAAAGAGACAAGAAGATAACTGAATTGTTGGGCATGAAGAAAACAAACACTGATTCTGGAAATTCAAGCCTCTGGTTTTCAAACCCCCAGATGATAGTTTATGGTAACAGGTTGATATTATTTATGAATTCCTAAAAGAAATATAGATTATGTTTGTAAACTGCCCAGTTCCTCTGTGGTGATTCCCATTTCATTTTATTAGATTCAGCTGAGATGTCTGGTTAAATTATGTTAAGATTAGGCCTCTGATCCAATGTCAATGTACACTTGAGGAAAAAAAGAGGCTCACATGGAAATAAACTCACAGAGAAGAAAGACACAGAGGAATAGAGACTGCTCATTAGATACGGCAGAAGCCCCAGAAAGAGAGATGAGCATAATAGTACACAGCTGACCTTGTGAGGAGACATGAGCAGCTGAACCTGGAAAGAAAAGAGCCCTAGGGAGAGAGATGAGACTTATATAAGCCTACAGCTGAGACTGGAAGAAGTGGGACCACAGAGTCTTAAGAGGACAAAGGAAGGACTACCCCTTGCAAACATTGCCCGCCATCTTGTGTCAACACACGGCCAATGACTTTGGGTGAGAAAGTATTTCTTATGCTACCTTCAGTGGGACTCTTTCAGGCCTTGTGACTGTAAGCTTCTATCCCAAACAATCATACTTCATAAATGCCAAAAGAGTTCCAGTACTTTGCATGAGCATTTCTTTGACAGAATAATACATGCACCATTTGAGGAATTAACTAAACTTGGAACTCGTAAGTCAAGATTGAAATGGAGCTATCCAGGAAAGACTTGTAGATAGTTTGACTGTCTGATGGCTTAGACTGCTACATCCTGCATTCTAAACCAACAAGCTTTTTGAGAGCGCTGTATAAACAAAACCACTGTCAGACTGGACTAAAATGGACATGGTTGGGAAAGATGGAAGGGAAAATTACTTTAAATGGAAAACCATGGAAGCTGTGGTCTGAAATTCAGACATCTCTTTGGGCCAAGAGAGGAACCCTACCCGTGTGTACAGAGAGGGTGAGTTTGCCCCAGCATGGGAAGAGTGTGGATGCTACAGTCTGCTGTTATGAGAGAGTTACCCAGGCTAGAGAGGATGGAGCACATTCTCCAAGGGTTGAGGAGAGTGTGGTCAAACACCATATGTCTGACAGCTTTGGGCATTTCCCCTACAAATTATGGAAAGCCAGGTCACCAATTCATTGCTCTGAGATTGTTTGACCTACAAGGCAGAGATTAGGGAGAATGTTGCCTCCCTCTCACTGTACGAAGGAGGTTGAGACTTTGCAAATATAGGGTAAAGTGTGGCCATCTCCATAACTTTCTTGGATGGTGAGTTCTGCAGCTTGGTCACCACCCAGATGCTTGATGAGGGTGGGACCACAGAAACGGCCATTAGGCAAACCTGTGGAAAGAGTGGGCCCCCAAGAGATCCTAAGGATGAGAAGAAACCCTCATCTTAAGAATGAATCTCAGACTTTGAATTCTAGTGAAATATGTCCCACAAGATTTTGGAACCAGGACCATTGACTCATGTTTTCCTCCCAAATTCTTATGGTAATGCAAATGTTCATCCTTTTTCTGCCCCTCTGTATATTGGAAGCAAATAAAATCATTTGTAAGTTTCACCATTCTACAGCCACAGGGGACTCTGCTCCAAGTCAAACTGATTTTCTATGAACTGTTTGTGATATGATTTTCTACTTAGCGTTATTACTGATTTAAGGATTTTTGAATACTGTAATGTCTTTTTTTATTTCAGTGAGGGAAGTGTGGCAGTTTGATATTATTTTTAAATTCAAAACAGAAATAATGTTTGTAAACAGATCTGTTCCTCTGGGCATGACCCTCTTTGATTGCATTAGATTCACCTGAGATGCCTTTGAACAAATTATGTTAGTATTAGGACTTTTATTTGACCATATCATTAGGATGACTCACATTTGAAACCCCACACCTTTGGTCAGCTATATAAATGGACATTCGGTCAAGGAGAACACAGGAGAAGATACACAGAGGAATACAGAGTGCTCCATAGACACAGAAGAGGAGAGAGCTTTGATCCTGCAGCCACGGGGAGAGAGATGAGCCATTTGGCTTATAGTTTCCAGCTGAATTTATGAAGAGACCACTACAGCTGATCTGGAAAGAAACAAACCCTCCAGGCTGCAGATGAGATCAAAGGAACCTCAGCCTATGGAACCTTAAAAGGAAAAGGAAAGCTGAACCCTCACAGACAGTGCCCTCCATTTGCTTCAAGAGGTGGCAAATGATGTGTGAGAAATCAACCTTGAGTTGGATTTGTTAGGGCCTTGAAACTGTGAGTATTTACCTCAAGTAAGCACTCTTTATAAAAACCTACAGATTTTGGGAACTTTGCATCAGTAGCCCTTTTGGCTAATACCGATGGTTTCCCATCAGTGTCAGGTAATGCTGATCACTGGGTACTTAGATGTGCTGAGGCAAATTGGTAAATGATCTCTGCCTTCAGCTCTGGACTGTCTCCCTGAGCTCAGCTGAAGGCCTTTAGGCATATGGATTGACTCTTCAGCCTTCAGCTCTTTGTGAAACCAGCCTCGTGGGGGACCCATGCCTCAGCATTTACTGCTAGCTTTCCTTGAGTCATCTCTCCCATATCGTAGGGTCAAATGGCAGTGCTTACTTTTCTGTGTGTCTTTTCTAGTGTCTCCATTTATATAAGGCTCCAGTACGAGGACAGGGACCTAACATTATTCACACCTCACTGAGATATTCCTTTACAAAGCAATGTAGTCAAGGGTTGTTAACCAAATTTAATGAAAGCAATGGGTCTAACAGTACAAGAAGTGGGTTAGATCCAAACCATATTTTTTTGTGGCTCCACCAAATGGAAAATATCACAGCCATATTCAAAGAATTGTTTTCATAACCTACAAACATGCGCTCTTCATCAAACACACACAGATATGTGTAGATTGAATCAATTTATTTAATCATTTTGAAGTCTAGTAACAAAACAGAGCATAGATTGTAACTAGAAGATAACATGTGGGGTAAACTTCATGACTTTCTTGAATGGATGAAAATATTATTTGAAAACATAAGTTATTTATCTCACATTGATATATTAGAGGACATGGTGAAGATGGTGTACCAGCTATACTTGATGCCACTATCTTCTTTAACCATGTAAAATTTTAAAAATTAGGATAAAGTGTTCTGGATATGAAAGATTTGAGCATGCAAAGCAAGCAAGATAAAAGCACAATTTCTGAACAAAGAGCAAAATTCTCATGCCAAACTTCTCGCAGCTCTCTATGTTGGGTATGTGTATGATCTATATACAACCTTATATCAAGAGGCTTGAGTGGATTTTAGGGTATTTTCTCAATGCTCCAGAACATATAAATTATTTCCTATATATCCCCTATGACACACCACTTCTATGGATCTTGTTTAAAGCTATTAAATACTGTGTGATTAAGGCTAATTATTCCCATTGCATCTCAACAGAATTAATCATTTTGAATGAGACATTGGTTTCATTCCTTATTTCTCTTTTGAACTTAATTGTTTTCTACATATTTTAAAACCAAACTCATATACAAGTCAAGAACTTTTTGACCCTACAAGTAACACCGGTTGTTACACAATACGTAAAATTATTAACCGTAATGACACGGAATTCTTGAGATTCACCACCATATTTCTTTGATATAAGGCATTTACCATGATTTTTTTCTTCCATAGACAATCCTCTCAAATTATCCTAATATTAGTGCTTTACTAGACTCTGAAGTGCTCACATTTTTGACCAAAGATACAAATCTATTAAATTATGAAACATTTATTAAACAAAAATTTTCAAATATATCAGATAGAGATAGAGGAATGGAGAGTCATGTAATATCAAAGGGTCAGCTGGATAATCTTTTGTGTACTGAACTTCACATTGAATTCCATGTTGGAATAAACTTTATGAAACTTATTTCCAATAGACATAAATTTCTGAAACTTTAACGAGATAGATTCATGGTAGATAGCTATCATTGATTGGCCTATAATTCACTCTTTCAAGAAGGGAGTTTGCCTTACCCACTCTATCCCACTACTGATGATAATATGTAAGCTAGGATATCTAAGGAAACTTGGCAATATCATATTCATTAAGATCCTGGTTTTACACCACCAAACAAAGAACAGCCTTCTGAGATTAAATTTCAGAGATGCAAATCCTTGAATGTTATCATGACATTAGAATGTAAATTTGAGGCCAGACTCTGCAATGTGGCTACATTTATTTATTTAATATTTAGTAAATTTTGTTTACATGGCATAAAGTTAAGGGACGTATTTTTGCCTTTAATGCTTCGACCCACCAAATGGACATGAAAATGGATACTCATTTAGGTATGAAATTCTTCTTTACTCAGGTGATTGGTAAATATTAGCATTCACAAGTTTGAAGATAAGTTCAAGCTCACCAACAATGAATTGTTTAGATAGACCTTTCTCATTTCTGACATGGAATGATGTAATAAATGTCACCTCTTTCCTAAATGACTTGATTGTTTTTGTTATCGTACAAACTATCGAAAAATATGGAAGCGACCATCATCTTCTTTTAACTGACATATTTCCAGATGCACTTTCATATAAAGGCCCCAAAAGCTTTCACTCTGTTGCAAGTGGGGTAAAACAAAAACCTTGTCCTATAGATCAGCTTCACTGCTACTTGCAGTATATATCCCGCCATAACTCACTGAATGTACCAGGGGACAGTGTGAACTACAGAGTAAACTATTATTCACGTGGTGCAACAATGCTGGTGCAACAATGCTCCAAAATGTGTTCACCAGTGCGATGAGTGTGCCACAATGATGGGGGAGGTTGTTGGTTTGGGAGGAGTGGGGTAGGGGGATGGGGGTATACAGGAACGTCTTAAGTTTTTTATAATGTAACCTTTTTTGTGATGTATGTATCTTCAAAAAAATACAATTTATGAAAATGATGGGGGTGGGGAAGTGGGGTGGGGGTTATATGGGAACCTCTTATTTATTTTAATGTGATGTTCTATGTGATCTATTAACTTTAAAAAGTGTTATTAAAAATTTTAAAAAGTGCTTAACTTCAAAAAAAACAACAAGTAGTTCTCAATGATGTTCCTTGGGTTTTGCAAACTGCAGGGCATATGAAGGCTATACATGTCCTAGTATCCAAAGAACTTATTTATTCTCTTCTGTTTTACTTGGGTCTGCTTTTATATTCCACCACTGTGGCCAGATCACTGGACATTATCCACACTTTGCAGAAGATCTATACACATGTCGCTTGATTTCTAGGTGGTAAACACACTTTCATCATAACAAGTGATGAAATGTCTCTGCCCATTATAGTGGAGACTGTTGTTCTTCCTCAGAAACTCCACAGCTATCTGACACACAGTGAAATTACCCACCATCTGCAGGTCCTTCACATGGTGTGTGAGCTGCATTCCTCTAAGGGAGCTCTCCACCTGACAACCCTCCACCCAAGCCCCGACTTTCTCTACAAATGGATCCCAGTCTGTGTCTCAGCTGCAGCCTCATTGCTTCCTCTCCACTCTAAGGTAAAGAAACAGGCATTGTCCTCCCAATTTCAGGAGATGTAGTGCAATAGGAATTTCCCCTCCATTCTAATGCATAGCATTTTAGACTCTCTGTCTGCAAGTCACCCTGAGCTGTACACAGTTTTCCTTTCTCCATAATGGATCATGTCCAGAACAAATGCCTTCTTCATCACAATATATTAATATTACAAACAGTGCTCTTTCTGCCTGAGGTCTTTACACACTTTGACCATGACAGCTCCTGAGATAATCTATTTAATTATCACCACAATTGTCTTCAACGAACTTGTGTTCCTTAATAGACAGTCTCCAAAAAGTTATATTTTAAGAGGTGTTTGTAGATTTAGATGACTTTCCCCACAGAGACAAATGTATCATTTCTGATTTGAAGAAATTTATTTAAGCATTCAGAAATCTAGTGATTCCACCAGGATGTGAAGAGAGGAGAAGAAGTAGGGGGAAGGGAAATTTTTACCAGCAGATAACATCAGTACTACGTAGGGACAAGGAATGCTTTTTTCTTATTGATGATTCAGATTTAACAAAGAAGAGCATGTTTCAGTTTCTTGATGTTGCTGTCATCTACCGGGGAGTAAAAACAGGACCAAAGGTTTAGTTAACGCCTTTCACAGCCTGATAAGGGTGAGCATAAGAAGTAGTGGTTTAAGTGTAGAGAATAGGTCGTTAATGCTGTATTTGTACGGAATATCTGTTTATGTTGATTGTAAAGTTTTGTGTACCGATGGTGGCGATAGTAGCACAGTAGAGTGAGTGTGATCAATATCACTGAATAATATGTTATTGTCAAGAATGAGGGCACTTTAAGTCCTCTGTATATTACTAACATCTCAAATAAAAGGTCAAATATAAAACTTAAGAACACAGTGAACCCTGGTGTTAATCAAGGTCTATACACTTAAGTGCAAGAATAAAAAGTCCATTTATGAATATTAATAAATGAACCACACTCAAACAGGGTGATAATAATAGGATGGGAGAAGGGGAAAATACACCTATTGTATACCATGAAGTATAATATATATACATATAGTACAATTTTGTATTCTTTCATTAATGGTTCTAAACCTACCACATTAATACAAAGTGCCAACAATGGAACGTATATAGGAATGCTGTAAATTTTACCTGACTCGAGTGTAAACTTACAGCTCCTCTATGTTTTTTGAAGACATAGGAGTTCATGGACTGGGTGAGCTGGCAGGTTCCTCATGCATTTCCTATAGTTCACATGGATCTTAATACTCTGCATATTTATAACATGACAGGATACTATTCAGAAGTTTCCTGTATGTGACCATGTGTGTGAATGTCAGGTTGGATCTGGGGTTGAGATATCGTCTTCTACACTTACTTTTTTGGGTAGTTTTATTACAGTTTGAAGTCAGAGACTGCTGGCTTTGTTTTTTGTTTTTGTTTTTTGACTTTATATTCTCTGTTATGGTTTTATAAATAGCAGGAAAAGTCATACTTTCTCACACTTCACCGTCTCTTCCAGGGGATATCTTCTTTTAAGAAGTGTAAAATTTGTACCCGTTTCCCCTTTGCAAGGATGATATCATTAAATGATATTTGTGTGGAAGGGAGTGATGTGAAGGCCACTATGTGACTCTCAGGATTATATACATTGAGAAGTATGCTTGCAGGAATGGGAGCTCCTCTTAAGCCTAATTTTCCAGGCTTAGTGTGGCACAGACACAGCAATTCAGGGCCGATTGTATAATACATTGAACTTTGAAACTCAACAATAAGTGTACCCTTACTTGGCCAAACTGTGCTACTTTTGCCTAAATAATCATCATTTGCTGATAATGATTAGTCACCAACCATGCTTCTCTCATTTTTTCAAACAATTTTGCCTTTTAAGTTACCAGTACCAGATAGATGTTCTAGAGAAAATATTCTCCAGAGCCATCATTTCTGTTACTGACAGAAGAAAGGAAGTTATTTTAAAATGTATCACATCTATTCAGTCACAGTGTTTGCATATTGAATTGTTTTCTACTTTGGCATCGATGAAAGGAAAGTGTCACCTACCGAAAAAATGAAGATCTTGAAGTCAATGCTTCCAAATGCCTAAACGCCGTTCTTGGGACAAATATCTGTGAAAAACATAGTATCAGGGAAAACCACAAGGGATCAGTAGAGACTTTATCTAGAAGATAACTTCTGGAAGAAGGGATTTCAAAGAACTAAATTCATTTCCCAATGGTATATTTTTATTTTTTTTTTAGTAGTGATGTTTCAATATTTATTCATCAATTGTATCAAATGTACCACAGTAATGAAAAATGCTATTAATAGGGGAAATTGTGATAGAGAAATGGGGTGGGGTATATGGGAATCCCTTATATATATACTTTTTAAGATTTATTTTATTTATTTCTCTCCCCTTCCCACCCCCCTGCCCACCCGCCCACCCCAGTTGTCTTTTCTCTGTGTCCATTTGCTGCATGTTCTTCTTTTTGTCTGCTTCTGTTGTTGTCAGCAACATGGGAATCTGTTTTTCTTTTTGTTGCATCATCTTATGTCAACTCTCCATGTGTATGGTGCCATTCCTGGGCAGGCGGCACTTTCTTTCATGCTGGGTGGCACTCCTTGCACATGGGGCTACCCTATGCACAGCATGGCACTCCTTGCATGGCATGGCACTCCTTGCGTGCATCAGCACTGCACATGGGCCAGCTCCACATGGGTCAAGGAGGCCTGAGGTTTGAACCATGGACCTCCCATGTGGTAGATAGATGCCCTCTCCACTGGGCCAAGTCCACTTCCCCCCTATATATTTGATGTAAATTTCATGTAACCTATACCTTCTTTAAAAATAAAAGAAAATTGTCAGAAGAAAAAAATGTCATTCCGTTATTTTCTGGCTTGCAAATGTCATTATCAGAAGATATTTTCACCCTTAAGTTTTTATTCAGTTGATAATATGTCTTTCATTTTACATTGCCAATGGTATATTTTTATAACTAACATTCAGCCCAATGTGAAGTCACAGTACCTCTTTCACTGATATTTACGGTATTTTCTTCTGGAATCCCCTCCTTCCTGGTAAACTCTTTGAACATCTCCATGACTTTATCATCAACGTGCCTTCCTCTGCCTGAAAATCATCACACAAATGAAAAAATGTTGTCCATTAAGACTCCAAAGGAATTGCCAGAATGTAAGTGTTATGATAGAATGTTGACATCAGGTCTGTATGTGGTAAAATTCCACATTCTCTAATTTTTTTTTCAGGGAGGTACTGGGGATTGGACTGGGAATTTGTATGTGGGAGGAACATGCTCAACTAAATGAACTACATGCACTCGTCTATGTTGTGTAAATTCTTAACAAGTATGTTACAACTTCAGGTGTCTCACTGGAGTTGTTAATGGAAAATAACACTATCCAAATCAGTGAACCGTCACATGCCATCATCTGAAGGCATCTACATTTCTGTCAAGAAAGGCATGAATTTAAGCTGACTTCTGGAGTCTCTACTTTTTCATTCTTTTTCTTATTGGAATCTGGCCCTGTTAGTCATGCCTTCTTCTTGTCCCAAATACATTGGGGCACGTTTCTTTCCTTCATAAGGAAATGCAACTCTGGACTCTACAGCTATTTCTTTTAGTGTTATTTTACCTTCTTTCCATGCCTTTACTTTTACTGTAATGGATACTTCACCTTCTTTCCTTTCCTTTAAAGAATAGATGGCATATGTTAACAGAGTGATTTGGAATACTCTTTGGTAACAACTCCAACTCCCTTTGTTTGGGTCTCATTTTAAAAACCCTAAATTCTTTAGAATTCAAGGGACAGAAATTGACCCATGAGGCTCCTATCTTCACATTGCTTGATCATTTATTAAAGCTTTCCCTCTTCTCGTTATCCTGCTCTCATGACATTAACTTCTGTGCATGATGGACAAGAAGCCTTGCCTGGCAACAGATCCATGGACCCTGACAATCATCCTGATCAGAGACAGTTGTCTTATTCGAAAATTACATATCTTTTTCTCAGTTAATGTGCTTGCAGTTTTGAACTTCATATCAAAGGATCAATGACACCTCAATGGCTTTGAAGGGTTTTCCTTTCAAACATCAATCTATATGATCCAAATCATTTGGAGGTTGATATTAATCAAGGTTTCTTTAGAAGTCAGTGTCAAAAACTTTAATGAAAGGAAGCAATTAAGATGACTTGTATATGTCCAAGGACTGAAATCAGCCATGAATAAGCTGTTTAATTCTTTGAGACTGGGATGTGATACATACCTAAGAGTCCAATTAGTTTTGTGACCAATCCCTTCTTATCCACAAAGATATCATGTACTATCAAAGCATTTTGATTTGCAACAAGTATTTTGAAAAAATTGTCTCCTGTATCTGTAAGTGGGGAAAAAAGAATAATGTATTACACCTTAATTATTTTACTCCAGATGAGGTTTATCCTGACTTATTGAGCACAGTTTTAAAAATGCTTACCAGACATTTATTTTACCTTTGCAGAAAATGTTATAATCAATTATGAGAGAAATGAATGTAGCTTTCTTATTGATAGCAGGACTTTTACTTGGGGCCAATCTAAAATGCAGGTCCACATTTCAAATTTTAGTCTTAGTACAATGCCTTTCAAGCACATATTTTAATGACACACAAAATTTTAAACAACAGGATTCCATTGTTATATTATAAACTCAACTATCAATTTGTCTGTTTTACTTTCCACTATAATAGCAATGAGCTGAACTGTCCTTAGCCCTTTTGTCAGTTCACTATTTATAGCATTGCTGAAGGGTCGTGCACATACATTGTATGGCTAACCTTGACTAGACGGTACTCTGGCCAGCTGACAATAATTATTGCCTTTCCTCTGCACAAAATTGGGAATTTAATGTTACATCTTGAGCCTGGTCAATAACAAATACATAGGTGTAAAGACAATATGCGTGTTTGAAGAGGCACATGATTAAAATGTGACAATTAAAACAACGAATTTATTAAGATGTTTAAGATGATTTTAGTGTGCTTGCTTATAGAAAATACACCTTGATATTTATACACAAAATAGATGTTTCTCTAGGCCTTAATGTCATTTTAATGATCTCACAGCCCTTTCCAATAACCTTAGGAAACCAAAATTCTTGGTACATGTTTTTTTTGACTTCTTGAACTGCATTCAAAGTTATACTAGCCTCAGATCTGCTATGAATTATTCCATTTCATATTACCAAATTAGGGGCGTAGAAAATTAAGTGGTTACTCTTCTAATTGTAAGATGAGCTGGAACTCAGTTATACAGCACACTTCTTAGAATTTGACCAAGATATCATTTCTTAATATACTTTTACCAGAAAAAACATGTGCACTTACTTTTGATTTCAAAAGTATCTCCTGTAGTTTTATTTCCAGGTAAAATTTTTTCTATGCATTTTCCATTAACACTTGAAAAAAAACAGCTTCAAGTTAACTAGTATAAACAATTCAATTTCCATATAATTGTTCTACCCCTTGTTTAACCCTAACAAAATCCTCTTTTGGGCATTTCCTGAGTCCTTTACTACAAGGTGGACAAGAAAGGACTGTCTGTGGCTCAAGTCAGGGAATCAGATCAGTGAAGGACTTCAGGATTTCAGGTGGCTACACATTCTTTCCTTCCCACCCCTCAATTCTACAGTGAAATGAATACAGTGCAGCTTCTGTGGCTCACTGCACTCCAAAGAAATGGCCATGTTTCCTTTGGTCTTATACAGAAGAGAGGACGGCGTCCCAGAGACTCATCCCAGCAAAAGCTCATGGTTCGTATTCTTGAGCCTAATGATTTTTTTGAGGAAACACCTCTCTGAAGAAAGAGACCTTTCTGTGGTGTTTTTTTCCTGTGCAATCTTTACTTACAGGAAATAAATTCTCATGGTGATTGTGCCATCTTCATCATTAAAATGAATTCCACGTAACAAAGTGGTGAAGGGAGCATTTTGGCTTATCTTGTCTTTGTTATCAGCTGAATAAACCAGTGAATTCCAGTTCCCTGAAAACTATAAGAAGTATCTGAGTCAATATGCAAGTCAAACTTTGTAATCTTTCCAAGATAATCTGTCATGATTTACTTTTCCTCTTAATCACTTCATTAGAAACTGACCAGGCTATATAAGTTTATGTGGGAATCCAAAATCAATAGTAACAAGAAATTGAGATTCTCCTCATACAGCTTAAGCTCAGTTATATAATGCTATGAGGAACTTAAATCACATGACTGGTTTCTTTGGCTAGTACATTTATAGCTGAAAAAAGTAAGTTAGAGTAAACAGGTATAAATTAAGCATAGTAGAGCAGTATAAATGAGAAGTTTTGAAAGTTTCCTATGAAACTTAACTGAACGATGGACAGGTGCTTGGGAAAGTAGCTGGACAAAGGAGGTGCCTTGGAAAGATGTACACATGGAAAACACAAAACAATGCCCACATATCTCCTCACCAGCCCAGATCCTACTCATACCTCTGAGTATCCTTGTGCAGATGCACATTTCTGATCCGCACAAAGCAGAGCAAGTAGAAGAGGCAACAGTAGAATCTTCATATCATTTGCGCTTGTTGGTCTCTCGTTTGGAGGCACTAAGAGCGGGGTCAGCTTTTGGGGAGATTCTGAATTTCTGCCTCTTTTTATACCATCTTTCTGTAGACAGTGCAGTTCAAGACAACCCCTTCAATGTAAATAAATCATTTTGAAATGTCAACAATGAACATCTGGGTGGTAGGCATGTGTCATGCCTTGGGGAATTAGTTGTCTCTTTATTTGTTTCTCTAAACAAAGTCAAGTAACTGGGCTTGGGGTTTGATTTACGACAAATTTACATACCCCACATGACAGGCAGACCTCTGGCTGTCCTAGAGACTATTATTTTCTTCTCATCCACGGGCACATTGGAAACCACTTTTTTTCCTTGCTTGGCAAGCAGGGCAATTTAGCATGTATATTGTAACTAATCTAGATTATGATTCTTACAAGCTTCGATATTGGGACTGACTTCTGTTGTATTTATTTTCTGTTTAGTGACAATCTGTCAGGAATTCTTTATTCTAACTCTCTTAAGAGCGTAATCTCCCAACAGTGTATGCAGTCTCTGCTGCATGGGTGTTTTTTTATAATCACTTCCTTTTTTAAATGCTCCCTTCCTCCTTGAAGTGTTCCTGCAAGAGCATTCCTTAGTGTTCTAGCAATGATTTTTCACTGTTCCCTCAAACCTGGAGTCAACAATATACCAGTTCCTTGATCCAATGACTGCCACTCTGCATTGAGGATGACCGTCACAGAAAACGTTTTATATTCAGCCAGGGCTGGCTTTGTAAGTAGAGTCCCATGACATTCTCAACATACTCGTATCTGTCCCATAGGCACATCTTTTCAGCTCCAGGAATTAATCTGATGATTCACATATTCTTATGAAGATCTGGTTTTCTATACCTCCTTTTCCATTGTTGTCTACCCTCATGCATCCTCCAATGCTAAGTTAGTCTTGGGCTGCAGTGTCCTTCCTCCCCTGGTTTGCCAGCACTCAATTGCTGTTGTCTCAAATGCCTCTGAGAACAGGACATTTTTGCAGAACTGCATTTAAGGAAAACCCTTTTCAAGGACAGCAAGATGCTTGCTGGCTTCCTCACAAGAACCATCCGTAGAGATGGTCAGCGTCACAGCAGCTCCAAGTCAAGCACAGCAGACCCCTTCTTTTCAACAAGGTCCAACAACTTTTATTGGAGTGAAAATTATCAACTTACTGTAAGCCTTGTATTTATTGCCAGAGTTATGCGGATTGGTTTTGGAGGATTTTGCAAGATTTGACATTGTTGGTTGGAGGAGAGAACTTCCTGAAATTTTCTTCCTGTCTTGCGGAAATCTAGTCTTGAACTTTGTGTCTTGCAAAGGAAGGTGCTCATTTAACATAGATGATTAATGCGATTTCATGAGAAGGTGTGCAAATAATGTTTGATCAGCACAGGTAGTTAGGTATGCTGTGCACCAAAAATCTTTAGATTCTCTAGATATCGTCATGGATCTGGATCTCTCGATCACAACATCATTTGTATGACCTTTAGAACTTATGAATTTCATAAACATATAAAATTCTTTTGTTTCTACCTAGGTGGATCTGCTTCCTATGTCTTAGCAAATTCTTCAGGTTTCGATGTCTGGTGATACCAATGTTAGGAGACGTGAAGGCTCCCACTCAAACATAAAGTTGAAAAAGGCTGAGAGGTGTAGTGTCAATGACAGTGGGAGCTTTCTCTAAATGATGACCCAGGACATAGGCTGTCATCTGCTGGTAAAACCAAGCTCTTCGTCTTCAGGTATAGATTTACTTCTGTGAGACCATGAAAAGATTTATATTGCTGGATATCCTTTAGCAAAACAAGCCCTTTTAAAACATGGCCTGGCCCTCCTTCCTCATCCCATAAATGACATTGAGAGGAGAGCATACACAACACAGTATAAATGCCTTCCATGATTCTCTAATGAATTTTCTCCTTGTGACCCATCAATAATTCAGTACTTAGTCCTAAATTGCGTTGATTTTCCGTCCATTGTATACCCACTCTTTTGGATGGTTATTGTCTTAGTTTACCACAGGGCTGCCAATGCAAAGTATCAGAAATGGGTTGGCTTACATAGAGTGAATTTTAATAGGATAAAATCTTACAGTTCTGAAGCCATGAAATGCCCATATCAAAGCAGCATCAGAGATGCTTTCTTACCAATGTCAGCTAATGGGGATCTTTCGCCATGCCATGAGGCAAGATGGTGGCTGACATCTGCCAAGGACCCTGCCTTCCTCTCTGGACTCATTGTGTTCCTGAGCTTAGCTGTGGGCAGCCAGTCCTAGGGTGGTTGTTTCCTTCTGGGCCTTCTCTCTCAGCCTCATATGCTCTCTTTTCTCTTTTCTCATATGCTCTGGATTTTGAGACATATGACTTGTCTCTTTGACCTTCAGCTGCTTTTTCAGCCCAGGCTTTTGGGGTCTTCATGTCTCAGCACCAGCTGCTTGTTATCCTCAACTCCTTTCTCTCATACGACAAGGCAAAATGGAAAAACTCCCTTTTGTGTTGTCTTTCTCTCTGTCTCTGTTTATACAAGGCAGCAATAAGAAGGCAGAGGGCAACTTTAGTCACACATCACTGATATATTCCATGCAAGTGCAAATAAAGTCCCTTAATCATATCTAATGCATAAATGGAATTTACACCCAAAGAAAATGATTTGTTCCAAATCATATCTGTGAATTCATCTGCCACCTATTAAGCAAAAGAATTCAAATATATTGAACAGACATAGGAAAATAAACAGAGGCTATGGCCATCAAGGAATGAGGTAGACATTCTTTTGGGCACAGAACTGCACATTATATTTTATGTGAGAATAACGTTTATGCAACTTATTTACAATACACTTAAATTTCTGAAGCATCCACAAGAGAGACTCATGGTAGATGGCGATCGTTGACCTACGTTTCACACTTTCAAAACAGCCCTTTTCCTTACTGAGTCCATCTCACTATTATTAATAAGAGCTCACCATTTTGCCTTCTAAGATAGCACAACATGACCATATCGTGATTATTAGTACACTGGTGATACACCACCTTAGAACAGGCTCCAGAGACTAAATTTCAGAGATGCAAATCCTGGAATATAATCCTGACATTGGAAAGCAATTTTGACACCCAGAGTTGTGGATATTAATATTATTGTAGCATATAGTAAATTTCACTTACTTGGCATTACTGAGCGACAGTTTTACCTTTGTCATCAGACTCCTCAAGTAGACATGGAGAAGGACGGTCACTTAGTCATGACATTCTCCTTTACTTGGGGTATTGTTGAATATTAGCTTGTCCAATGTTTGAAGGAAAAGTCAAGTTCACCAACAATGGCTTGTATAGGTAAAGAGTTCTCAGTCCTGCACTCAATAATACAATAAATGCCACCTCATTCCTAAATGACTTGATCTTTTCTGTTATACTACAGATAAACTATTGAAAAATACACTAGAGATCACCACCGTCTTTTATCTGGCATATTGCCGAACACACTTTCATTTAATGACTTCAAAAGTACTTACCCTTTGATGCAATTTGGACCAAACAAAAACCTTGTTCTTTATGTCAGCTTCACTGCTATCCACAGCCATAAAAACTAATTCTCAATGATATTCCTTGGGTTTGCAAAGTGTAGGCAATATGATGGCTATGTATTTATCTCAGGAGGTAAAGCACTTATTTTTTCTCTTCAGTGTTATGTAGATCTAGTTTTGTATCCCACCACAGTGGGCAAATGTCTGGATATCACTTTGCAGAAGTTCTGTGTCGATGTTGCAAGATATTTAGGTGATATAGATGCTTTAGTAGTAGTAACATGTGATGGGAGGTCTCAGTCTACCATAAAGGACTCTGCTGTTCTACCTCAGAAGCCCTAGAACTGTCTGACACATAGTGAATCCCAGCCTGTGTCTCAGCTGCAGTCTCGTTTTCTCTCCATTCTAAAGTAAGGAAACAAGAGTTGTCCTCCCAATTTCAGAAGATGTGGTACAGTAGGAATCTCCCCTCCATTCTGATGCATGACCCTTTAGATTCTCTCTGCAAATCACCCTGATCTGTACATAGTGTTCCATGAAGTGTCATGTCCAGACTTCACATACCTTCTTCACTGCAATACATAAATAGGGAAAACAGTGCCCTTTCTGCCCGAGCCCTTTGCATAATTTCACCTTGACAGCTTCTTGGATAATCTCTTTAATCATCACCACAATTGTCTCTGAAGAACTTGCGAGCCTTAAGAAAAAGTTTCCTGTTGAGTATATTTAAAGAGGAGATGGTGCATTTGTAGATTTAGATGAATTTCCCCACGGAGACAGTATATCACAAACCTCAATGGCTTCATTTAAAAGTATAATGTAAAATAATGCAAACTAAACCTACGAACTTTTACATGCCATCATATGATGGCTTTCAAAATAATATCAGGAATTACATGAATTTTAGACTTACTACTGGAATCCCTACTTTCTCAGTCTTTTTAACGTTTGGAATCTGAACCTAATAGGCATGCTTCTTTCTTGACCCAAAGAATTTAGAATATATTTCTTTTTTTTTAAAGATTTATTTATTTTATTTCTCTCCCTTTTCCCCCCATCCCAGTTGTCTGTTCTCTGTGTCTATCTGCTGTGCATTCTACTTTGTCCGCTTCTGTTGTTGTCAGTGGCATGGGAATCTGTGTTTCTTTTTGTTGCATCATCTTTGTTGTGTTAGCTCTCCGTGTGCGAGGCACCATTCCTGGGCACGCTGCACTTTCTTTCGTGCTGGGCGGCTCTCCTTATGGGGCGCACTCCTTGTGTGTGGGGCTCCCCTACGCGGGGGACACCGCTGCATGGCAGGCACTCCTTGCGCGCATCACCACTGCACATGGGCCAGTTCCACATGGGTCAAGGAGGCCTGGGGTTTGAACCACAGACCTCCCATGTAGTAGACGGATGCCCTAACCACTGGGACAAGTCTGCTTCCCCTTAGAATATATTTCTTTCTGTCATGATGTAGTATAACTACTACCTACAGAGATATCACATTTATGAGTATGTTACCTTCTTTCCATTCCTTTACTTGACAGTAGAGATGGCATATGTTATTGCGGGGGTTTTAACCCAACTTGGTAACAGGTCCACCTCTCCCAGTTTGAATCCCATCAAACAGAAATATCAATTTGTCTGTTTTTCCCCGTGAAACAGCAATGAAATTGAACTGACTTCAGCATTGAAGTCAATTCACCACTCACAGTGTTGTTGAAGGGATGTGCATGTATACTGTATGCCTACCATTAACCATACTGTTATTGGGAAAATTGATGGTAATAATGGCCACTCATCTGCATCAGACCTGGGAGTTTTATGTTCCATGTCGAGCCCTATCACCAAAAAAATAGTAGTTCTAAAGACAATTTGCTCATTAGGAGAAGCAGGAGATGCCAATGTGACAATTACAACAACTGATTTATTAAGATATTTAGGGTGATTTAAGTGTGCTTGATCATAGAAAACTGGCCAGTTTGAGGTTATTTATAAATTCCAAGAAGAAATTATGTGAGTACACTGTAATGTTGTTCTGAACATGATACTCTTTGATTGTATTTGATTCAGCTGAGATGAAATTAATTAATTTTTAAAATTATTCATTTTGATTAAATTATGTTGAGATAAGGACTTTATTTGACCTCATCATTAGGGCTACTCAGTTTGAGTCCACATCCCATTTGTGGGCCGTATCAAGACAGGGAGACACACAGAAGTAGATACTCGGGATGATACAACTCAAGAGTTGCCAGTGGAGAGAACCTTGTCAGATTTGATCCTGGGTCCCCAGAGAAATATGAGCTATTGCTTTGATAGTTTGCAGCTGAAGAGAACAGAGCAGCTGAGCCCTATGCCAGCCTACAGCTGAGATGAGAAAAAGCTGGGTCCATAGAACCGTAAGAGAAGTGGAAAGTTTAACTCTCATAGACAATGCTTGCCATCTTGCTTCAACAACGGACTTTGGCCCAGTGGTTAGGGTGTCCGTCTACCATATGGGAGGTCCGCGGTTCAAACCCCGGGCCTCCTTGCCCCGTGTGGAGCTGGCCCATGCACAGTGCTGATGCACGCAAGGAGTGCCGTGCCACGCAAGGGTGTCCCCCGCGTGGGGGAGCCCCACGCGCAAGGAGTGCGTCCGTGAGGAAAAGCCGCCCAGCGTGAAAAGAAAGAGCAGCCTGCCCAGGAATGGCGCCGCCCACACTTCCCGTGCTGCTGACGACAACAGAAGCGGACAAAGAAACAAGACGCAGCAAATAGACACCAAGAACAGACAACCAGGGGAGGGGGGAAATTAAATAAATAAATAAATCTTTAAAAAAAAAAAAAAAACACACATGTAAATAGACATTTGGTGAGGAAGTACCTGTCATGGAACCTTGAGTTTGACTCATTAGGGCCTGGTAACTGTAAATTTTTTTTTTTTTTTAATTTAATTCCCCTCCCCTTCCCCGGTTGTCTGTTTTCTGTGTCTATTTGCTGCGTCTTGTTTCTTTATCTGCTTCTGTTGTCGTCAGTGGCACGGGAAGTGTGGGCGGCGCCATTCCTGGGCAGGCTGCACTTTCTTTCGCGCTGGGCGGCTGTCCTTACGGGGCGCACTCCTTGCACGTGGGGCTCCCCTTCGCGGGGGACACCCCTGCGTGGGGGACACCCCTGCGTGGCAGGGTACTCCTTGCACGCATCAGCACTGCGCATGGACCAGCTCCGCACGGGTCAAGGAGGCCCGGGGTTTGAACCGCGGACCTCCCATGTGGTAGACGGACGCCCTAACCACTGGGCCAAAGTCCATTTCCCGTAACTGTAAATTTTTACCTAAAATAAATACCATTTATGAAAGCCAACAGATTTCTGGTACTTTGCATCAGCAACCATTTGGCTGATGAATACAAAAATAGACCTTGATATTTATACTCAAGGTAGATGTTATCTTTACTTCTTAATGTCATTGTACTAACATGACAGCCATTTCTGAGGCCTTATGAAATAAACATGTTCAATATATGTTCATTTGATTTATTGAACTGCATTCCAAGTTGTATGGTCCTCAGAAGAGCTATGACTTAACCCACTTTATAAGACCAATTTGTGTGCTTAGAAAATTAAGAGGTTACACTTTTGATTGTAAGATGAACTAGATTTCAGATGTCAGTCTTCTGAGAATTTTACCAAGAAGTCATTTTTTAGTATACTTTTACCAGTAAAATATTTGTACTTACTATCAACTTTGTAAAAATTTCTGGTTGTTTTTCTTCCAGTTGAAAACAAACAGCTTCATGTTAACTGTATAAAAAACTCAGTTTCCATATACTGACGATATTCCTTGTTTAACCCTAACAAAACTTTCTGGTAGGCATCATCTGAGGGCTTGTACCACAAGGTAATCAACAAAGGACTGTCTGTGGCTTGACTTCTGAATCAGAGCAGTGAAGGATTTCATGAGTTCAGGTCAGTACTCAGTTCTTCATGCCCATTCCTCAATTCTTTGCTGAAATAAATCAGATGCAACTTCTCTGGCCCCTTGCACACTAAGCAAGTGACCACGGCCTTCTTTGGGGCTTCTGTCAATATACAGAACCGCTTTCCAGACTCCTCTTATCAAAAGCTCATGGATTCTGTTCTTGAGCCTAATGTTGATATTTCCCCAAAAACATGGATTCACACCCTCTCTCATGAAAGAGACATATCTGTGGTGCTTCTCTGAGTAATCCTTATTTATATGGCATAATGTCTAAAGACCACTGTGTTGTCTTTGTCATTAAAATCAGTATCACAGACATAAGTCTTGAATGGACCTCTTTCACTTATCTTTTCTTTGTTACTAGCTACAATGAGCAGCATGTTCCAGTGCCCTGAAAACTACAAGGACGGTCTGAGACAGTATCTTAGCGAAACATTTTTTATTTTCGCAAGATAATCTGTCATGATTGACCATTCCCCTTTATCTTTGCATTAAAAGCACCTATTATTAGGTAATAAACCAGGCTTTATAAGTTAATATGGCAAAGAAAAATCAGTAGAAATAAACAATCAATACCACTGAAGCTCATTTATCAAATTCTATGAGGAACTCAAATTGAAAATCTGGCTCTTAAGCTAATATAGATAAAGTAGACATTAAAAATCAGATATAGTTCCATGTCTACATAAAACAACATGACTTTAAAATGCTGTTTGACCTAAAGTAAGGGGGAAATGGAAAGGAGAAATGAGTCTATATGGCTACGAGTTTCTAAAAAAGAGTCTAGAGGCTGGCAGAAGGATTGCCCTCATGCACAACTGAGCAGAGTCAGAGAGACAGATAAAGCAGATACAACCCCCAGATATTGGTTCCTATGAAGGCTAAAGAGACCCATGAGAGTTATGGTCATGGCCGATGGGGTTTACTACCAGGGCAGATGGCCCCTCTCTGGAAATGGTGTTTATGTGTGATGAATCTGGACTCAGATGGGATCTCCCTTCATAAGACTTTCATACTAATCTGCTGGAGGTGCAGTTAACGTTGGGGTTTAAGATATAGTTAGGGGATTTGAATCTCTGGACTGATAATGTGATAGCCAGGTCCTGAGCCTCAACAGACTCCAGCACCTACAATCTGATTTATTGGACTTACCACACTCAGCTAAGATGGAGTTGAAGAAGGACAATCACCACACCATGGAGCCTAGAGTGATTACAACTGAAAATGGGAGGATGGCAGCCAGCATCCATGTGGAATCTGAGCCTCCTCTTGACATAGAGGTGCAATGGACACAACCAATCCAATGTCCACATAGAAGAGGTGGCATTGGATTGGGAAAAGTGGACATGGTGGACGATGGGTATGGGGAAGGGCAGGAAGAGATGAGAGGTGGGGGCGTATTTGGGACGTGGAGCTGCCCTGGATGGTGCCTCGGGGGTGATCACCGGACATCGTGGATCCTCACAGGGCCCACTGGATGGAATAGAGGAGAGTATGGGCCATGATGTGGACCATTGTCTATGAGGTGCAGAGGTGCCCAAAGATGTACTTACCAAATCCAATGGATGTGTCATGATGATGGGAACGAGTGTTGTTGGGGGGGGAGAGGGGGGGTGGGGGGGTGGGGTTGAATGGGACCTCACATATATATTTTTAATGTAATATTATTACAAAGTCAATAAAAAAAAATCAGATATAGTAGACAGTTACAAATCAGGTATAATAGACAAGCATAAATCAGGGTATTTTTAAGCTTTCTATTAAACTTGGCTGAATGAGGGACAGCAGATTTGGAAGGCAGCTGGATACATGAAGTACCCTGCACAGATACACTTATAAAAACCACAAAAGAACACACAGCCTTCCTTACCAGCCAACGCCCTCCTCACATCTTTAAGAGTCCTTGTGAAGATGCACATTTCTGATCCAGAAAAACCAGAGCAAGTACAAGAGGCAAGAGTAGTATCTTCATATCCCTTTGCTTGCGGGTATCTCTTATGGAGACTAAGAGCAGGGTCAACTTTTGGGGAGATTCTAAATTGTTGCCTCCATTTTAACCATCTTTCTGTGGGCAATGCAGTTTGAGATCACCTTGTCAATGTTAAGAAATCATTCGAAACATCGATAATAAACATCTGGTTTTCAGTCATATGGCACGCCTTGGGCAAATTTTGGTCTCTTTTCTTGTCTCTCTAAACAAAGCTGAGGAATTTGCTCTAGAGGTTGCCTTAGATCAAATATTCATTTCCCACCTGACATGCAGACATCTGGATGATCTAGAGTCTCTTATTTTCTGTTAGCTCATGGGCACATTGGATATGACTTTTTTTCCCTGCATGGAAAGCAGGGGGATTTATTCCATATATCTTAACTAATCTAGATTTTGATTCTTACTGCGTTTGTTGTTGTGGCTGATTTCTGTTATATCTATTATCTCTTTAGTGACAGGACATTAGGAATTGTTTATTCTGGAGTCCAAATTACTTTCTTCTAGTTCATGGGCGTATTGGAAATCATTTTTTTTCCTGTATGGAAAACGGCAATTTAGTCCACATATTGTAAATCATCTCGACAGTGATTCTCACTACGTTTGTTGTGGCTGATTTCTGTACTATCTATTCTCTGTTTAGTGACAGGCCTTTAGGAAATTTTAGTCTATACCCGTTAGAGTTTAATCTCCCAACAGATTATGCAGTCTCTGCTGTATGGGTGCTTATTATTATTATTTCCTTTTTCTTATTACTCCTACCTTCCTTGAGGTCATCCCAGAGTCAGCATATCTTGGTGTTCATTGATGATTTCTCACTGTTCCTTAAACACCCTAGTCAACGACATATAAATACCTTTGCAAAATTATGTCACTGTGCCTAGATGCAGATCACCTAAGTTCAGGTATTTTATACTCACCCAGGGATGGGTTTGTAACTAAAGCTCTGCAACATTTCATCAGACCTCCAACCTGTCAGAGAAGCACAGCTTTCCAACTCTGGAAATAAATCAAAAGGCTCAAATATTCCAATGTAGTTCTTCTTTTCTCTATGTCTTTTTACATTGTTGTTAAACCTCCAACATGTTCCAGCAATGGACCAGGAATATAAAGCTTGTGTAATGGGAATTTTTTTAGGGGAGAGTCTTATTCTTCTGAAGCAATGAAATGTCCCTATCAAGCACCACAAGAGATGCTATGGTAGTTTGATAATACTTATGAAATCCAAAAGGAGATAGAGAGTATGTTTGTTTACTGGATTGTTAATCTGTGGAGTGATCCCTTTGAATATATTTGATTCATCTCAGCTGCCTTTGATTAAATTATTTTATGATAAGGCTTTGTTTGGGCCACTTCATTAGGAGGACTCAGGATTGAGTTCCCACCCTGTTGGTGGGTTATAAAATGGACACCCAGTCCAGGAGAACACAGAAGAACTTCTAGAGGAATAGAAGGAGCATTGGACATGTAAGAGGGGAAAACTTGATGCTGGGACCCCTGAGAGAGATGAGCCATTCACAAGATACTTTGAAATTGACCTTGTGAAGATTTCACAGCAGCCAAGCTGGAAAGAGACAAGCCCTCCAGGCTATAGTTGAGATTTGAAGAAGCTGGACCCATGGATCCTTAAGAGGAAGAAGAAGGCTGATCACTCACAGACATGACCCTCCATCTTGCTTCAACAAGTGACAAGTTTCTTTGGGTGAGAAATCAACCTTGAGTTGGGCTCTTTAGGACCTTGTAACTGTAAGTTTTCCCATAAATAGATAACCATTATGAAAGCCAACAGATATCAGGAACTTTGCATCAGCACCCCTTCGGCTGACTACTGAGAGTGGATTGATGCTTTCAAAAGTGCCAAAATGCTGCAACACTTTTATATATGTGTAAGTAGTATTTTTTGGAGGAATTGTGAGATGCTTGATAGAAAAGGCCTAGAATGCTTTGAGGAGACTCTTGTTAAGAATATGGACTCTTAAGAGACTTATTATGAAGCCTTAGAAAGAAATGATGAAACTATGATTGGAAACTGGATGAAAGGTCATCCATCTTTTAAAGTTGCAGAGAACTTAGCAAGATTGTCTCCCAATGTTATATGGAAGGCTGAAATTGAAAATGATGAGCTTGCACATTTAGCCAAGGAGATTTCCAAACCACAGTTGGAAACTGCAGCCTGGCTTCTCCATGCACCTTATAGGAAAACGCTAGAAGAAAGAGATAAGTTAATAACAGAATTTTTGGGCACAAAGAAATCAGAAACTGATCCTGGAACTTCCAAGCCTCTGCTTATCAAACCCCCAGATGATTGGGCATGATAGCAAGTTGATATTATTTATGAATTCCTTAAAGACATGTAGATTACATTTTTAAACTAGCCAGTTCCTCTGTTGTGATACCTATTTCATTGTATTAGATTCAGCTGAGATGTCTGCTTAAATTCTGTTAAGAGTAGGGCTCTGCTCCAATGTCATTAGAATACAAGCATATCAGAGGATAAAATAGATGCTCATATGGAAGTAAACACAAGAGAAGAAGAACGCAGAGAAAGAGAGACAACTCGTTAGACATGGCAGAAGCCCCAGAAAGAGAGATGAGCCTGATAGTCTACAGGTGACCTTGTGAAGAGAACAGAGCAGCTGGACCTGGAAAGAAACAAGTCCTGGGGAGAGAGATGAGACTTACACAAGCCTACAGCTAAGAATGATAGACTTGAGAACACAGAGCCATGAGAGGACAAAGGAAGGGTTAACGCTCACAGTCATTGTTCACCATCTTGCGTCAACACGTGGCCAATGTCTTGGGTGAGAACATACCCCTTAAGCTACCTTGAGTTCGACTCTTTTGGGCCTTGTGACTCTAAGCATCTATCCCAAATAAACATCATTTATAAATGCCAAAAGAGTTCTGGTACTTTGCATCAGCACCCCTTTGACTGACTAATATATGCACCCTTTGAGGAATTAACTAAACTTGGAACTAATAAGTCAGGATTGAAATTGTACCTATCCAGGAAAGATTTGTGCATAGTTTGTCTGATGGTTTGGACGCATGTTTTCTGCATTCTAAACCAAGAAGCTTCTTGAGAGAGCTATATGAGCAAAACCACTGTTAGACTGGAATCAAGGGAAATGGAGGGGAGAGATGGAAGGGAAAATGGCTTTCAGTGAAAAGCAATGGAAGCTGTGGTCTAGAATTCAGACATCTCTTTGGGCCAAGAGAGGAACCCCACTCATGTTTACAGAGAGGGTGAGTTTGCCTCAGCACGGGAAGAGTGTGGATGTTCCAGGCTGCTGTTATGAGAGAGTTACCCAGGCTAGAGAGTGTAAAGCCTATCCTCCAAGGTTTGAGGAGTGTGTGGTCAAATCCCATATGTTCGACAGGTTTGGGAATTACCCCATAAATTAGGGAAAGCCAGGTCAACAACCCTTGCTTTGAGATGGTTGGGTCTGTAAGGCAGAGATTAAGGAGAATGTTGCCTCCCTCTCACTGTACGAAGGAGCTTGAGAATTTGCAAATAAAGGGTAAAGTGTGGCCATCTCCATAACTTTCTTGGACGGTGAGTTCTGCAGCTTGGTCACCACTCAGATGCTTGATGAGGGTGGAACCAAGAAAATGGCCAATAGGTAAACCTGTGGAAACAGTGGGCCCCCAAGTGTTCCCAAGGATAAGAAGAAACCCTCATCATAAGGATGAATCTCAGACTTTGAATTCTAATGAAATATGCCCCACACGTGTTTGGAACCAGGACCATTGACTCATGTTTTCCTCCCAAATTCTTATGGTAATGCAGATGTTAATCCTTTTTCTGCCCCTCTGTATATCAGAAGCAAATAAAATGTTTTGTAAGTTTCACAGATCTCCAGCCAGAGGTTTATTTGCCACAAATCAAACTGATTTTCTAGAAACTGTTTGTGATATGATTTTCTACTGAACATTTCTAGTGGTTTAAGGTTTTTAAGAATATTGTAATATATTTTTTATTTCAATGAGGGCAGTGTGGCAGTTTTATATTATTTATAATTCAAAACAGGGATTATGTTTGTAACCAGATGTGTTCCTCGGGGCATTGTCCTCTTTGATTGTATTAGATTCACCTGAGATGTCTTTGAACAAATTATGTTAGGATTAGGACTTTTATTTGACCATATCATTAGGATGACTTATGTTTGAAACCCCACACGAAATGGACATTCGGTCAAGAAGAACACAGGAGAAGATCCCCAGAGGAATACAGAGTGCTCCACAGACATAGAAGAGGAGAGAGCTTTGATCCCATAGCCACGGGGAAAAAGATCAGCCCTTTGCCTTACAGTTTCCAGCTGAACTTGTGAAGAGACCAATACAGCTGATCTGGAAAGAAACAAGCCCTCCAGGCTGCAGCTGCGATCATAGGAACCTGGGCCCATGGAACCTTAGGAGCAAAGGAAAGCCAAAACCTCACAGGCATTGCCCTCCATCTTGCTTCAAGAAGTGGCAAATGACTCTGTTCAGAAATCAACCTTGAGTTGGATTCTTTTGGGCCTTGAAACTGTGAGCATTTACCTCAAATAAGCACACTTTATAAAAGCCTACAGATTTCGGGAACTTTGCATCAGTAGCCCTTTTGGCTAACACTGATGGTTTCCCATCAGCGTCAGGTAATGGTGATCACTCGGCACTTCGATGTGCTGAGGCAAATTGGTAAATGAACTCTGCCTTCAGCTCTGGACTCACTGTCTCCCTGAGCTCAGCTGTGCGCACTTAGGGATAGGGCTTGACTCTTCAGCCTTGAGCTCTTTGTGAAAATAGCCATGTGGGGACCTCATGCCTCATCACTGACTGCTAGCTATCCTTGGGTCATCTCTCCCATATGTCAGAGTCAAATGGCAGTTCTTACTTTTTCTGTGTGGCTTTTCCATGTGTCTCCATTTATATAAGACCCCAGTAAGAGGACAGAGACCTAACATTCGTCACATCTCACTGATGTATTTCATTGCAATGTAATGTAATCAAGGGTTATTAATCAAATCTAATGAAATCAAAGTGTCTAATAGCACAAGAAGTGGGTTAGACAAAAACCATATTTTTTTGTGGATCCACCAAATGGAAAATGTCACAGCCATATGCTGTGCATATGCATATCTTTTCATACATTACAAACATGCATTCTTCATCAAACATACGTAGATATGTGTAGATTGAATCAGTTTATTTAATCATTTTAAAGTCTAGTAACAAAACAGACTCTAGATTCTAACTGGAAGATAACTTGTGGGGTAAACTTCATGACTTTCTTGAATGGACTCAAATAGTATTTGAAAACATAAGTTATTTATCTCACATTGATGAATCAGAGGACATGGTGAAGATGGTGTGCCATCTGTACTTGATGCCACTATCTTTTATAACCACGTAAAATTTGAAAAATTAGGGTAAAGTGTTCTGAATATGAAAGGTTTGAGCAGGCAAAGCAAGGTACAACAATTGTTTTGAACAAAGAGTAAAATTCGCATGCCAAACTTCTCACAACTCTCTACGTTGGGTATGTGTATGATGTATATACAATGTTATATCAGGAGGCCTGACGGGATTTCTAGGGTATTTTCTCAATGCTCCTGAACATATAAATTATTTCCTATGTATCCCCTATGACACACCACTTCTATGGATTTTGTATAAAGCTATTAAATACTGTGTGATTAAGGCTTTTATTACCATTGCATCTTAATAGAATTAATCATTTTGAATATGTTACTTTCATTCTATATTTTTCTTTTGATCTTAGTCATCGTTTACATATTTTAAAACCAAACTTGTACACAAGTCAATAACTTTTTGACCTGGCAAGTAATACAATGTTATTATACAATACTTAAAATTATTAACCCTAATGACATGGAATTCATGGAATTGACCACTGTATTCTGTGATATAAGGCATTTTCCCTGTTTTATTTGTTCCATAGACAATCCTCCCAAATTATCCTAATATCAGTGCTTCACTAGACTCTAAAGTGCTCACTCTTTTGACCAAAGACTGTAGATCTGTGAATTTATATAACACTTATTAAACAAAAATACTCAAATACATCAGATAAAGAGAGAGGAATGGAGAGTCATGTGATATCAAATGGTCAAGTACATATTCATCTGGGTATTAAACTTCACATTGAATTCCATGTTTGAATAAACTTTATGCAACTTATTTCCAATACTCATAAATTTCTGAAGCATTAAGGAGATAGATTCATGGTAGATGACCATCGTTGGCCTATATTTCACACTTTCAAGATGCGCGTTTCCTCTCCAACTATTTCCCACTATTAATGATCATAAGAAAGCTAGGATATCTAAGGAAACTTGACGATATCATATTCATTAAGACCCCGGTTTTACACCACCAAAGAAAGAACAGACTTCTGAGATTAAATTTCAGAAATGCAAATTCTTGAATGTCATCCTGACATTAGAATGTAAATTTGAGGTCAGACCCTGCAATGTGGCTATATTTGTTTATTTAATATTTAGTAAATTTTGTTTACATGGCATAAAAGTACATGCCTTTAATGCTTTGACCCATGAAATGGACGTGGAAATGTTTACTCATGTACTTTTTTTTTTTAAATTTTTTTTATTGACTTTGCAATAATATTACATTAAAAATATATATGTGAGGTCCCATTCAACCCCATCCCCCCACCCCCCCTCTCCCCCCCCCAACAACACTCGTTCCCATCATCATGACACATCCATTGGATTTGGTAAGTACATCTTTGGGCACCTCTGCACCTCATATACATTGGTTCACATCATGGCCCATACTCTCCTCTATTCCATCAAGTGGGCCCTGTGAGGATTTACAATGTCCGGTGATTACCTCTGAAGCACCATCCAGGGCAGCTCCATGTCCCGAAGACGCCTCCACCTCTCATCTCTTCCTGCCTTTCCCCATACCCTTCGTCCACTATGTCCACTTTTCCCATTCCAATGCCACCTCTTCTATGTGGACATTGGATTGGTTGTGTCCATTGCACCTCTATGTCAAGAGGAGGGTCAGATTCCACCTGGATGCTGGATGCAATCCTCCCATTTTCAGTTGTAATCACTCTAGGCTCCATGGTGTGGTGGTTGTCCTTCTTCAACTCCATCTTAGCTGAGTGTGGTAAGTCCAATAAATCAGATTGTAGGTGCTGGAGTCTGTTACTCATGTACTTTTGAAATTCTCCTTTACCAAAGTGATGGATAAATATTAGCTTTCACAAGTTTGAAGATAAATTCAAGTTCACCAAGAATGAATGGTTTAGATAGTCCTTTCTCAGTCATGGCATGCAATGATGCAATGAATGTCACCTTTCCTAAATGACTTGATCCTTTTGTTTTTGTACAGGGAAACTATTGCAAAATATGGAAGTGACCATCATCTTCTTTTATCTGACATACTTCCAGATGTGCTTTCATACAATGGCCCTAAAAGCTTTTACTCCTTGATACAAGTGGGGCAAAACAAAAACCTTGTCCTCTAGATCAGCTTCGCTGCTACTTGCAGTCATAAAAAGTAGTTCTCAATGATGTTCCTTGAGTTTTGCAAACTGCAGGGCATATGAAGGCTATACACGTCCTAGTATCCAAAGAACTTATTTATTCTCTTCAGTTTTACTTGGGTCTATTTTTATATCCCACCACAGTGGCCAGATCTCTGGACATTATCCACACTTTGCAGAAGATCTATACACATGCAGCTTGATTTCTAGGTGGTAAGCACACTTTCATCATAACACGTGATGGACGATCTCTGCCCATTATAGTGGAGACTGTTGTTCTTCCTCAGAAACTCTGCAACTGTCTGACACAGAGTGAAGTTACCCACCAGCTGCAGGTCCTGCATATAGGGTGGGAGCTGCATTCCTCTAAGGGAGCTCTCCACCTGACAACCCTCAACCCAAGGCTTGATTCTCTACAAATGGATCCCAGGCTGTGTCTCAACTGCAGCCTCATTACTTCCTCTCTACTCTAAGGTAAAGAAATACATTTTCCTATCAATTTCAGGAGATATGGTGCAGTAGGAATTTCCCCTCCATTCTGATGCACAGCATTTTAGACTCCCTGCATGCAAGTCACCCTGAGCTGTACACAGTGTTCCTTTCTCCGTAATGGGTCATGTCCAGACCTACATACCTTCTTCCTTGCAATATAGTAATATCACGAAGGGTGCCCTTTCTGCCTGAGGTCTTTATACCCTTTGACCATGACAGCTCTTGGGATACTCTACTTAATCTTCATCACAGGTGTCTTTGAAGAACGTGTGTGCCTTAATAGACAGTCTCCTGAGGAGTTATATTTAAAGAGATGTGTGCGTGTTTGTAGATTTTAGATGAATTTCCCCACAGAGACAAATGTATCATTGCCGACTTGAAGACATTTATTTAAGCGTTCAGAAATCTAGTGCTTCCAACAGGATGTGAAGAGAAGAGAAGACATAGGGTGAAGGGAAATTTCTACCAGCAGATAGCATCAGTACTATGTAGGGACAAGGAATGCTCTTTTCTTGAGATGATTCAGATTCAACAGAGAAGAGCATGTTTCAGTTTTTCAATGTCGCTGTCATCTCTAGGGGAATAAAAACAGGACTGACGGTTTAGTTAACCCTTTCACGGCCTGATAGGGGATGAGCATAGGCAGTAGTAGTTCATGTGTAGAGAATGGGGAGTTAATGCTTTATTTGTACAGAATATCTATTTACATTGATTGAAAAGGTTTGGGTACTGACGGTTGCAGTAGAAGCACATTAGTGTGAGTGTGATTAATATCATTGAATTATATATGTTATTGTCAAGAATGAGGACGTTGTAAGTCCTCTGTATATTGCTAGCATCTCAAATAAAAGATCAAATATAGAACTTAATAGCACAGTGAACCGTGGTGTTAACCATGGACTATAGCCTTAAGTACAGGAGTAAAAATTCCATTATGAATATTAATAAGTAAGACGGGGTGATAATAATAGGATGGTAGAATGGGGAAGTACACCTAATATAAACCAGGAAGTATAATTTATAGTACAATTTAGTATTCTTTCATTAATTGTTGCACGGCTACCTCATTAATGCAAAATGCCAACAATGGGAGGTACATGGGAGTGCTATACATTTTACATGATTTCTGTGTAAACTTACAGCTCCTCTATGTTTTCTGAAGTCATAGGAGTTCATGGATTGGATCAGAGGGCAGGTTCCTCGTACATTTCCTATAGTTCCTGTGGATCTTATTACTCTGCATATCCATAACTCGTCAGATTTCATTCGGAACTTTCCCGTATGTGGGTATGTGTGTGTGTTAGGTGACTCTGGGGTTGAGATATCGTCTTCTCTACTTACTCTTTTTTGTAGTTTTACTACAATTTGAACTCAGAGATTGCTGATTTTGTTTTGTTTTTTTCTTTTTACATTATATCCTCCGTGATGGTTTTATAAACAGCAGGAAAAGGCATGCTTTCGCATACATCACCGTCTCTTCCAGGGGATATCTTCTTTTAAGAAGTGTAAAATTTGTACCCTTTTTCCCTTTGCTAGGATGAAATCATTAAATGATATGGGTGTGGAAGGGAGTGACGTGAAGGCCACCATGTGACTCTCATGATTATATAAATTGAGAAGAGTGCTTGCAGGAATGACAGCTCCTCTTAAGCCTAATTCTCCAGGCTTAGTGTAGCATAGACGCAGCAATTCAGGGCCGATTGTATAATAGATTGAACTTTTGAACCTCAACTTTAAGTGTACCCTTACTTGGCCAAACTATGCTACTTTTGCCTAAATAATCAACATGTGCTGATAATCATTAGTCACAAAACTTGCTACTCTCAATTTTTCAAACACTATTTCCTTTGAAGGTACCTGTACGAAACAGATTTTCTAGGGAAATTATTCTCCAGGGCCATCATTTCTGTTACTGGCAGAAGCAAGGAAGTTGTTTTAAAATGTATCACATCTATTCCGTCACAGTATTTGCATAATGAATTGTTTTCTACTTTGGCATTAATATAGGAAAGTGTCACCTACCAAAAATTGGAGATCTTTGAGTCAATGCTTCCAAAACCCCTCAACATCAGTTCTTAGAACAAATATCTGTGAAAAACATAGTATGAGGGAAAACCACAAAGGATCAGTAGAGATTTTATATAGAAAATAACTTCTGGATGAAGGAATTTCATGGAATTAATTTCATTTCCTGATTGTATATTGTTATGTCTGCCATTCAGTAAAATGTACAGTCACATTACCTGTTTCAGTGCGATTTATGATATTTTCTTCTGGAATCCCTTCCTTCCTAGTAAACTCTCTGAACTTCTCCATGACTTCATCATCAATGTGCCTTTCTGTCCCTGAAAATCATCACACACAAATGAAAACATATTATCCATTACAGCTCCAAAGAAATTCTCAGAACATAAGGGTTGTGATGGAATGTTGACACCTGGTCTGTATGTGGTAGAATTCCACATTTTCTAAATTTTTTTTTTCAAGGATGTACTGGGGATTCAACTGGGACTTTGTCCATGGGAAGAATGTGCTCAACCTCGTCTATCTTGTGTACATTCTTAACAAGTGTGTCACAGCTCCAGTTGTCTCTCTGAAGTTCTTAAAGGAAAACAACACAATTCAAGCAACTGAATTTTTACATGCCATTGTCTGAAGGCTTCTAAATTTATATCAAGAAATGCATGAATTTTGCTCCAACTTCTGGAATCCCTACTTTTTCATTCCTTTTACCTATTGGAATCTGGCCCTGTTAGTCATGCCTTCTTTTTGTTCCAATTACACTGGAGCATATTTCTTTCCTTCATAAGGATATACAACTGTGAACTCCATAGGTATTACTTTTAGGGTTATTTTACCTTCTTTATATTCCTTTACTTTTACTGTAATGGATACTTTACCTTCTTTCCTTTCCTTTACAGAATAGATGGCATATGTTAACAGAGTGATTTGGAATACTCTTTGGTAACAACTGCAATTCACATTGCTTGGATCTCACTTTAAAAACCCCTAAATTCTTTAAAATTCAAGAGACAGAAATTGACCTGCAAGGCTCCTATCTCCATTTTTGTCCGTCATTTATTAAAGCTTTCCCTGTTCTCATAATCCTGATCTCACGGCATTAACTTCTGTGCATGATGGACAAGAAGCCTTGCCCTGGCAGAGATCCATGGACCCTGACAATCATCCTGATCAGAGACTGTTGCCTTATTAGAAAATTACATGTCTTTCCCTCAGTTAATGTGCTTGCAGTTTTGTTCTTCATATCAAAGGGTAAATCACACCCCAATGGCTTTAAAGTATTTTCCTTTCAAGTGTCAATCTATTGAGTTCAAATCATTTGGAGGTTGATATTTTCCAAGGTTTCTTTAAAAGTCAGTGTCAAAAACTCTGATGAAAGGAAACAATTAAGAGGACTTGTATATATCCAGGGATTGAAATCAGCCATGAATAAACTGTTTAATTCTTTGAGACTGTGATGTGATACATACCTAAGAGTGCAATTATCTTTGTGACCAAGCCCTTCTCATCCACATTGATATCACGTCCTATCAAAGTATTATGTTTTGCAAAAAGTATTTCGAAAAAATTGTCTCCTGAATCTGTAAGTGGGGAAAAAAGCGTAATGTATTACACCTTAATTATTTTAATCCAGATGAGGTTTATCCTGGCTTATTGAACATACTTTAAAAAATGATTACCCGACCAATGATGTCCAACTATTTTGCCTTTGCAGAAAATGTTACAATCAATTATGAGAGAAAGAAATGTGGCTTTCTTATTGTTAGCAGGACTTTTACTTGGGGCCAGTCTAAAATGCAGGTCCACATTTCATATTTAATTCTTATACAATGTCTCAAAAGCATGTATTTTCATGATGCCCAATATTTTAAACAACAGGATTCCATTGTGATATTATCAACTCAGCTGTCAATTTGTCTGTTTTATTTTCCATTATAACAGCAATGAAATTGAACTGACTTTAGCCCTTTTGTTGGTTCACCATTTATAGCATTGCTGAAGGGCCATGTACATATATTGTATGCCTAACCTTGACCATGCCTTACTCTGGCCAGTTGACACTAGTTATTGCATTCCGTCTGCACAAAAGTGGAAGTTTCATGTTACAGGTTAAACCCGGTCACTACCAAATTCATAGGTGTAAAGGCAATTTGCTTTTGGGAAGAGGCATAATGTGAAAATGTGACAATTTAAACAACAGATTTATTAAAATGTTTAAGGTGGTTTAAGCGTGTTTGCTTATAGAAAATAGACCTTGATATATATACTCAAGATAAATGTTACTCTGGTTGTTAATGTCATTTTAATGATCTCACAGCCCTTTCCAATTACCTTAGGAAACCAAAATTCTTAGCACATGTTCTTGTGACTTCTTGAACTGCATTCAAAATTATACTGGTCTCAGAACTGCTATGAATTATTCCATTTTATATTACCAATTTATTGGCTTAGAAAATTAAGTGGTTACTCTTCTAATTGCAAGATGTGCTGGAACTCTGTTATACAGCAAACTTCTTAGAATTTGACCAAGATATCATTTCTTAATATACTTTTACCAGAAAAAACATTTGTACTTACATTTGATTTCAAAAGTATCTCCTGTAGTTTTCTTTCCAAGTATAATTTTTTCTATGCATTTTCCATTAACACTTGAAAAAAAAAACAGCTTCAAGTTAACTGATATAAATAATTCAATTTCCAAATAATTGTTCTACCACTTGTTTAACCCTAACAAAATCCTCTGTTGGGCATTTCCTGAGTCGTTATACCACAAGGTGGACAAGAAAGGACTGTCTGTGGCTCAAGTCAGGGAATCAGATCAGTGAAGGACTTCAGGATTGCAGGTGGCTATGCAGTCTTTCCTTCCCATCCCTCAATTCTATGGTGAAATGAATCCAGTGCAGCCTCTGTGACTGACTGCACTCTAAGGAAATGGCCATGGTCTTTCTTTGATCTCATACAGAAGAGAGGACGGCATCCCAGAGACTCATCCCAGCAAAAGCTCATGATTCATATTCTTGAGCCTAATGATTTTTTTGAGGAAATACCTCTCTGAAGAAAGAGACCTTTCTGTGCTGTTTTTCCTGTGCAATCTTTACTGACAGGACATAAGTCCTCATGGTGATTGTGCCATCTTCATCCTTAAAATAAATTCCACGCATCAAAATGTTGAAGGGACCATTTTGGCTTATCTTGTCTTTGTTATTAGCTGCATAAACCAGTGAATTCCAGTTCCCTGAAAACTATAAGAAGTATCTGAGTCAGCATGCAAGTCAAACTTTGTAATCTTTCCAAAATAATCTGTCATGATTTACTTTTCCTCTTAATCACTTCATTAGAAAACAAACCAGGAAAACGGACTTTGGCCCAGTGGTTAGGGCGTCCGTCTACCATATGGGAGGTCCGCAGTTCAAACCCCGGGCCTCCTTGACCCGTGTGGAGCTGGCCCATGCGCAGCGCTGATGCGCGCAAGGAGTGCCGTGCCACGCAAGGGTGTCCCCCGCGTGGGGGAGCCCCACGCGCAAGGAGTGCGCCCGTGAGGAAAGCCGCCCAGCGTGAAAAGAAAGAGCAGCCTGCCGAGGAATGGCGCCGCCCACACTTCCCGTGCTGCTGACGACAACAGAAGCGCACAAAGAAACAAGACGCAGCAAATAGACACCAAGAACAGACAACCGGGGGAGGGGGGGAGTTAAATAAATAAATAAAACTTTAAAAAAAAAAAAAAAAAGAAAACAAACCAGGCTATATAAGCCAATGTGGGAATCCAAAATCAATAGTAACGAGAAATTGAGATACTCCTCATACAGCTTAAGCTCGGTTATCCAATGCTATGAGGAACTTAAATCACATGCCTGGTTCTTTGGCTAATACATTTATAGCCGAAAACAATAAAGCAGCTATAGTAAACAAGTATAAATCAAGCATAATAGATGAGTAAAAATGAGGATTTTGAAAGTTTCTTATGAAACTTAACTGAATGGCGGACAGGTGCTTGGGAAAGCAGCTGGACAAAGGAGGTGCCTTGGAAAGATGTACACATGGAAAACACAAAACAATGCACACGTATCTCCTCACCAGCCCAGATCCTACTCATACCTCTGAGTATCCTTGTGCAGATGCACATTTCTGATCCGCACAAAGCAGAGCAAGTAGAAGAGGCAACAGTAGAATCTTCGTATCCTTTGTGCTTGTCGGTCTCTCGTTTGGAGGCACTAAGAGCAGTGTCAGCTTTTGGGGAGATTCTGAATTTCTGCCTCTTTTTATATCATCTCTCTGTGGACATTGCAGTTTGAGATTACACCATCAAGAATTCATTTTGAAATATCAACAATAAACATCCCGGGTGGTAATCATGCGTCATGCCTTGGGGAAATAGTTGTCTCTTGACTTGTTTCTTGAAACAAAGTTAAGTAACTTGGCTTGGGGTTTGATTTAGGAGAAGTTTACATATCCGCCATGACATGTAAACATCTGACTGTACTAGAGATTATTATTTTCTTCTTCTCGTTCATGAGCACAGTGGAAATCACGTTTTTCCCTTGCATGGCAAACAGGGCAATTTTGTATGTATATTGTACCTAATTTAGATTGCGATTCTCTAAGCTTTGTTATTGTGAACTGAATTCTCTTTTATTTATTTTCTGTTTAGTGATTATCTGTTAGGAATTCTTTAGTCTTTCTTTCGAATCTAATCTCCCAACAGTGTACACAGTCTCTCCTGCGATGTGTTTATTATAATCATTTCCATTTTTTTTAAATACCCCTGTCTTCTTAGAAGTCCTCCTGCATCAGCATTCCATAGTGTTCTTACAAGGATTTTCCACTGTTCCTTCAAAATCTGGAGTCAGCAATGTACAAGTACCTTGGTCCAATGACTGTCACTCTATGTTAAGGAAGACCATCAAAGAAAATATTTAACATTCAGCCAGGGCATGACTTTTCAAGTACAGTCCATGACATTCTCAACATACCTGCATCCTGTCAGATAAGTACTTCTTTCCATCTTCAGTAACAAATCTGATGATTCAAATATTCCTACGAACGTCTGGTTTTCTATGCCACCTTTTCAACTGTTTTCTAGCCTTATGCATTCTCCAACACTAAGGCAGTCTTAGGAACTGTGTTCATCAGATAAAGACAGGTTTATGGGCAATTTTTAAATTGTATTGGGTCAACACAATAAACTATAGGCTTATTGGCTATTTGGGACATCTGCCTTGGTGGAGATTTCAAATTCCAAATATTTCAAAAGGATACCCCTGAAAGAACGCAAAGAAGGAGGTAGCATGGAGTATATTGGAATCCCCTCTTTCCGAGGAACATCTTTGAACTTCTCAAAATGTCATTATCAACATGCATTTCTATGCATAAAATCATCTTGCAAAAGGAAGAATGTTGTCAATTAATCCGAAAGAAATACTCAGAACATAAGTGTTATGGTTGAATGTTGACATCAGCTCTTTTTGTGGTAGAATTCAACTTTGTCTAAATTGTTTTTTTTAAGAAGATACTGGGGATTGAACCTGAGACCATGTACATGGGAAGAAGGTAACCAACCAAATGAGCTACACCCACTCATCAATGTTGTGTCCATTTTAAACAAGTGGCGGCAGACTTGACCCAGTGGTTAGGGCATCCGTCTACCACATGGGAGGTCCACAGTTCAAACCCCGGGCCTCCTTGACCCATGTGCAGCTGGCCCATGCGCAGTGCTGATGCACACAAGGAGTACCCTGCCACGCAGGGGTGTTCCCTGTGTAGGGGAGCCCCACGCGCAAGGAGTGCGCCCCATAAGGAGAGCCACCCTGCGTGAAAGGAAGTGCAGCCTGCCCAGGAATGGCGCCGCACACACGGAGAGCTGACACAACAAGATGATGCAACTAACAGATACACAGATTCCCATGCCGCTGACAACAACAGAAGCGGACAAAAAAGAACACACAGCAAATGGACACAGAGAACAGACAACTGGGGCGGGGAGGGGGAGAAGGGGAGAGAAATAAAAAAATAAATCTTTAAAAAAGAATTTTAAACAAGTATGTTGCAAATATCAGTTGTCTCACTGAAGTTCATAATGGAAAATAAGATAATCCAAATCACTGAGATTTTACATGCCATCATCTGAAAGCTATTACTTTTATATCAAAAAATGCAAGAATTTTGGGCCAACTTCTGGAATCCCTACTTTTTCATTCTTTTTACTTTTTGTAATCTGGACCTGCTTTGTTCTTGACCCAAATATACTGGAATATATATTTTTTTCCTTCACAAGGTGCTACAACTGATGAATGTAGAGAAATTACTTTTATGATTACTTTGCATTCATTCTATTCCTTTACTTTTTTGGTAACAGTTGGTTTAATTTCTTTCCATACCATGACGTGGCAGTATAGATGACATATGTTAATGGAATGATTTGGAACACTGCTCGGTAACAAGTCTACTTCCCCTTGTTTGAATATCCTGAAAACCCTAAGCTCTTCAGATTGCGAGAGACAGACTGTGAGATGTGAGTCTCCTGTCTCCATGTGGTTGACCTTCTTCAAAGCTCTTTTTGTTCTCAAAAGCCTATTATCATGGCATTAACTTCTGTTCGTGTCAGGCAACTAGCCCTTGCTTGGTAAAGATCCATAGATCCTGGCAAACGTAGTGATTGGAGACAATTTATTTTTTAGACTATACATCTTTTTCTCAAAGTAATGCCTTGCAGATTTGAACTTCATCACAAAGAATACATCAAACATAATGATTTTAATGGTTTTTGGTTGTGAAAATTTCAACGTTTATCAGTCGGGCGAATTTTCAGTTTTTTATGTATGAAGGTTTTTTTTTGAAAATCTATTTTAAAACTGTCATAAAAGGAAGAACTTATGTGTCTCAATATTGTTATGGATTGTAATCAGTCATGATTAAGCTGTTTAATCTTTTGAGACTTGGATGTGATACATACCAAAGATTGCAGTTATCTTTGCGAATAAACCCTTCTCATCCATGTTGAGATTATGTGCTACCATGTCCCATTCTGTTGCAAATATTGCTTGGAAAAGCTTTTGCCTGTACCTATAAGTGGGGGAAGAGCATATTGATTTTCACTTTAATTTCTTTGTTCTTGATGAGCTATATCCTGGCTTATTGAGCATAGCTTTTAAAATGCTTACTAGACCAATGGTGTCTATCTCACTTTGCCTGTACAGAAAGTGCTATAATCAATGATGAAAGCAAGGAAGTAGGATTGCATATGAAAAGCAGGACTTTTACCTGTGGCCACTTTCAAATACAAGTCCACATTTGAATTTGTAGTCTTAATAAAATGTCTCAATAGCATGTACTCTAATGATGCCAACTATTTTAATCAGGATTCCGTTATGATATTATAAACACAAGCGTTCATTTTGTCTGTTTTTCTTCCCCTTATAACAGCAATGAAACTCAACGGACATTAGCAATGAAGTCAACTCACTATTCATTAAATTGCTGAAGGGCCGTGTACATATATTATTTGCCTTCCCTTGACCAGACTGCACTCTGGAAAATGACAATAATTATTGACTTTCTGTTACACAAGACCCAGGACTTTTATATAACAAATTGAACCCTGTCACTAATAAAGTCATAAGTGTAAAGTCAATTTGCTTGTTAGGAGAGGCCAGGATGACATGTGACAATTAGAGAAACAGGTTTATTAAGAAGTTTAAGGTGATTTAAGTGTGCTTGGTTACAGAAAATTGACCTTGATATTTGTACTCAAGATTCATATTACTCTTTAGGTCTTAATGTCATTTTAATTATCTTACAGCCCTTTCCAATACACTTAGGACATAAAAATTCTCAGTACACATTCTTTTGACTTATTGAACTGCATTCAAAGTTGTATATGTCTGAGAAAATGTATGATTTATCCCATTTTCTATGACAAAAATATGTGCTTGGAAAATTAAGTGGTTACTCTTCTAATTGTAAGATGAATTGAAAGTCACATATATGGTAATCTTCTATGAATTTGACTAGGAAATCTTTTCTGAATATATCTTTACCAGTAAACCAGTTGTACTTAACAATCAACTTCATCACAATTTCCTGTTGTTATTCTTCCACGTGAAGCTTTTTCTATGCATTTACCATTAACTCTGGAAAACAAGCAGCTTCATGTTAACTGATATAAATAAACTCAATTTCCATATAATTAGGATATTCCTCCTTTGACATTATATGAGTGCTTATACCACTAGGAAATAAAGAGAAGGTCTGTCTATGGCTCAACTCATGGCATACCCGTAGTGAAGAGTATCACAATTTCAGGTCACTGAAATTCCTTCCTGCCTATCCCTCAAATCTTTGATGAAATGAATCAAATGCAGCTCCTGTTTCTCCTTGTATGCTAAGCCAATGAGCATGGCATTCGCTTGGTGGTATATAGTATAGACAGACTCCCAGAAAGCAACCTCACAGAAGCTTATGGTTTGTGCTCTTCAGCATAATAGCTATATTTTCCTGAAGCATGGATTCAGACCCTCTCAAGACAGAAACCTTTCCATGGTGTTTTTCCTATGCAATCTTTATTACATGACGCAATGTCTGAAGACCAGTGTGTCATCTGTGTCAATAAAGTCAATATCTGGCGGCGGACTTGGCCCAGTGGTTAGCGCATCCGTCTACCACATGGGAGGTCCGCGGTTCAAACCCCGGGTCTCCTCGACCCATGTGGAGCTGGCCCATGCGCAGTGCTGATGTTCACAAGGAGTGCCCTGCCATGCAGGGGTGTCCCCCGCGTAGGGGAGCCCCACGTGCAAGGAGTGCGCCCCGTAAGGAGAGCTGCCCAGTGCGAAATAAAGTGCAGCCTGCCCAGGAATGGCGCCGCACACACAGAGAGCTGACACAAGATGACGCAACAAATAGAAACACAGATTCCCGTGCCGCTGACAACAACAGAAGCAGACGAAGAACACGCAGCAAATAGACACAGAGAACAGACAATGGGGGGGAGGGGGGAAGGGGAGAGAAATAAATAAATCAATCTTTATAAAAAATAAAGTCAATATCACAGACATAAGTCTTGAATGGACCAATTTTGCTTCTATTTTCTTTGTTACTAGCTGCAATGAATAGCATAGTTTTGTTCTCTGAAACCTGTACAGAGTTCTAAGTCGACATCTTAATCTAACTTCTTTTATTTTCCTAAGGTAATCTGTCATGATTTACCTTTCCCCTTTATCTTTGCATTAAAAGCATATAGTATTAGTTAACAAACCAGAGCTTTATAAGATAAATAGCAAACCCAAATCAATAGTAACAAAAAATTGAGATACTCCTGATACAGCTTAAGCTCAGTTATCGAATGTCATGAGAAACTCAAACTGTAAGTTTGATTCTTGGCTAATCTAGTAGTGGATAGGCATAAATCAGGTAAGGTATATAAGTATAAATCAGAGTAGTAGGAAATCGATGAAACTTGGCTGAATGAGGGACAGCTAATTTGGAAGCTATCTGGAGAGATGAGGTGCCCTGCAAAGATGCACTTAAAAAGGCACAAAAAGGACACACACACCCTTCCTCATCAGCCAACTTCCTCCTCGTACTTTTGAGAGTCCTTGTGCAGATGCACATTTTTGATCAGGACAAACCAGAGCAAATACAAGGGACAATAGAAGAATCTTCATATCCTTTGTGCTTGTCAGTCTCTCTTTTGAAGGCACTAAAAGCAGGGTCAACTTTTTGGGAAATTCTGAACTTTCACCCCTTTTTATACCACCTTTCTGTGGACACTGCTGTTTGAGATCATCTTGTCAATTTTAAGAAATCATTTTGAAAGATGAACAATAAACATCTGACGGCAGCCATGTGTCATGCCTTGGGGAAATAGGTGCCTCTTTCCTTGTTTCCCCAAACAAAGTTCTGGAACATGGTCTCCTGAGTGATTTGGATCAAATTTACATGTCCCATGTGACATGTAGACATCTAGCTGTTCTCGAGTCTGCTTTATTTTCTTCTTGGTCATGGGCACACTGGATACCACTTTTTTTTTTTTTTCTCCCGCATGGAAAAGAGGGCAATTTAGTCCATATAGTTTAACTAATCTAGATTCTGATTCTCACTGGGTTGGTTGTTGTGGCTGAATTCTGTTATATCTAATTTTTGTTTAGTGACCAGCCAGTAGGTATTGTTTAGTCTATACTCTCTTTAGAAACTTATCACCCAACATCATATGTAGTCTCTGCTGCATGGGTGTTTATAATTATTATTTCCTTTTTCTTCTTCATTACAGTTTTCTGAGGGGCCATCACTGCATTCTTGCAATGATTTCTCACTGTTCCTTAAATACTTGGCGTCAACAATGTACAGATGCCTTGTCCAAATGGCAGTCACGGTGCCTTGAGACACACTATCAAAGTTCAGGCATTTTATACTCAGCCAGGGATGATTTTGTAACTAGAGCCTTGTGACATTCTTGTGATATACCTGCAACCTGTAATGTAAGCATAGATTTCCATTTGAGGAATAAATCAGAAGATTCAAACATTCCTATGAAGGTCTCATCTTCTATACCTCCTTCTCCATTGTTGCCTAGTTTCTTTCTTGCTCCAACTCTAAGGTAGTCTTAGGAGCTGCGATATTCCCCTTCCCTTCCATTTGCTGGCCCTCAATTGCTGCTGTTTTCTCTAAGGCTTCTGGGAACAGGGCATGTCTGCAACACTACATTTAAGAGTAGCTCTCTTCAAGGACAGCAAGATGCTGGTCACTTCACGTTTACCAGCCATAGAGCTGGGTGGGATGACAGCAGCTCCAAGTAAAACACAACAGACCCTTTCTTCTCAACAATGTCCAGTAACTGTTTTGGGGTGAAAAACTTTCAAATTATTGTATGCTATCTGTAACTTGACAGAGTTTAGAAATGATGGTCTTTGAGCATTTTGCCAGATTTGTTGGTTGGAGGAGAGAACTTGCTGAAGTCTCAAACTTTATGTATTGCAAAGTGAAGCTGCTCCTTTCACACAGCTATTAGTGGGGTCTCATGAGAAAGTGTGTGATAAATATTTGGCTCAGTATAGGTAGTTATTCATGGATACTGCCCACCTCTCTGAATCACAAAACATAGGTATGACCTTTGGAATTTATGCTGGTGTGTGTAAAAAAAAACAACCTCTTAACCCCTCAATCTTGATATCTGATGATAGTAATATTAGGAAAGAGGAGGTCCCCAACCAAAGAAGAAGCTTTAAGAACCTGAGAGGTATTGGGCTGACAAGAGTAACACCTTCCTCAAAGTTAAGACTTGGGAGCTATTACATCCTCTGCTGGAGAGTCCCGTTCCTTACCCTCACACAGCACATCAATACCATTCAATGATGAAATGATTAATATGTTTCCTGATGTCCTTAGGAAAACAGAAGTACCTTCTGAATATGGTCTGGCCATCCTTCCTCATCCCATAAATGACATTGAAGGGCATGCTTATACCATATGGTATCAATACCTTCCATGACCCTTTACCTAATTTTCTTCTCTCACCATGACCCTCCCAACAATTCAATATTCCTAAAAGGAACAGTTTGTTCTTCCATTATAGACATCCTTTTATGAATGGCAGTAAATAGATGTTTTTTTTGCATTACAAAGAAGCCACTGTGCTTCATAGACATATTTGTGTATATAGACTTATTCAGTTTATTTAATCATTTAGAAATCAGGTCACGAAACAGCTTAGAAGTTGACTACAAGAAAAGTCTTGAGGTAATCATCATGACTTGCTAGGATGGAAGAGAATATGATTCAAAAGCACACATTATCTTCTTATTGATGAGCTTGATGCCATGGAGAAGATGGAGTAGTTTTCATTCTTCATACAATTATCTTCTTTAATCATGTAAAATAATTAAAAATATAGTTTCACTGATGTTAACAATGTGATGGAGTGAGAGAGTCAAAGCAAGATAAAGGCAATTGTTCTGAACAAAGGGGAAATTTCTCAAGCGAAACTCATCTCAGAGAACTCCATCTATGTATACGCCTGTGTGAGGTCTACAGGGAACCCAATATTAGGACACTAATCTGAAGTTACGAGGTTGCTTTCTCATGGCTCCAGAATGTATGAATTATCTCCTGTACATGTCCACATGACATGCCTCTTCTATAAATCTTGTTTAATGTTATTAATGATATTGTGAGATTGAGGTAAATTATCCCCACTGCATCTCACCAGGATTAATCATCTCTCATAGTGCACTGGTTCCTGATACAGAGAAAATCCCTCAGTTCAATTTGGATTAATGTTACTTTTTTCATATTTTAAAACCAAATGCATGTGGAAACCATAAGCTTGTCACCGTTCAAGTGACATAGTATTGTTATTCAATTCTTATAAATGAATAACACTGAGGAAAAGGAAGTCTTAACAGTCTGAAAAAATTAGGAGTCATAGGTAGTATAAATTTACTTACCTAAACAGTGTCTTTTGGGCAGGTATCTGTGAAAGAGAATGAACAAGAAAAATTGATCAAAATTTCTCAACATTTGTATGGATTTTTTAAATAAAATATTTTTAAAAAGATGATTTTGGAAAAGGAATTTTTTATGGTCCATAATTACTTGTCCATTTTAAAAAATTATTATTATTAGAGAAGTCACGAGCTTACAAAACAATCATAAATAATGTGCAGAATTCCTACACAACACTCCTCCACCAACACCTTACATTGTTGTGGAAAATTTTTTACAGATTATGAAAGAACCTCAGACTGTAATCACTAACTATGGTCTACAGAATGCATTTGGTATATTTTTGAGCCTATCCCCCATTATTAACACAGTAGCTTCTTTAACTTTGATGCAAGAATATTAAAATATGGCTGTTAACTGTAGCCCAGATTTACATTAATTGTATTTTTCCCATGCATCTCCATATTCTTGCCCTTTATAATTGTGATATACATTTGTTCTAGTTCATAGAAAGCCATTCTTGTATTTGTACTATTAGCCACAATCCTCATCCACTTCTGGATTTACTATGTTATTCAGTCCCTAGATTTTTCTCTAGTTTTCTTTCAATTGACATTTACATCTCTAGACTATCCTTTCAGCCACAATCCCATTTATAAACCAGCTACATTAGTTCTACTCACTATAATGTGTTACCATCAACTCTATCAATTTTCACACTTTCACAATTTACTTAAGACTTATACATACATTAAGCATCAGTACCCCTTCTCAGCCCTCGTTCTATCTCCTAATAACTTATACTCCAGGTTTAACTCTGTGTTTATGCTCTATATTTAGTTCATATTAGTGAGGTCATGTAAAATTTGCCCTTCTGTGTCTGGTTTATTTCACTCAAAATAATGTCTTCAAGGTTCATCCATGTTATCATGTGTGCCCAAATTTCATTTCTTCTTACAGCATCATAATATTCCATCATATATACATAGAAAATTTTGTTTGTCCTTTGGTTGATGGGCACTTGTGTTTCAATATTTTGGCAATTGTGAATAATGCTGCTCTGAATGTCGATGTGCAAATGTCTGTTCATGTCACTGTTTTCCGTTCTCCTGGAAACATTCCTAATAGAGGGATTGCCAGATGATACACCTGTTCTATATTTAGCTTGAGGAACTGATGAACTGTTTTCCACACAGGTTACATCATTTTACATTCCCACCAAGAGTGAAGGATTGTTCCTATTTCTCACATCCTCTCTACCACTTACTGTTTTCTGTTTTTTAAAAAAATAATGGCCATTTTCTGAGGTGTGAGATGATATCTCACTGTAGTTTTGATGTTCATTTCCCTAATACCTAGTGATATTGGACATATTTCAAATGCATTTTCACCATTTATATTTCCTCTTTGGAGAAATGTCTATTTAAGTCTTCAGTCCATTTTTAAATTGCACTGCTTTCTCTTTCATGTTTGGGTTGTAGGATCTCTTCAAATAGCATGGCACTCAAACTGCGATCGTATATGTGGCTTCCAAAAGGTTTTTCCAATTGAGTAGGTTGCCTTTTTACCTTTTTGACAAAGTCCTTTGAATTACAAAAGTGTTTAAGTTTGAGGAGGTCCCATTTATCCTTTTTTTTTTTCTTTTTCATTGCATGTGCTTTCAGTATAAAATTTAAGAATCTGTGACCTACCACCAGGTCTTGAAAATGTCTTCCTACGTTTTCTTCTAGGAGTTTTATGGTTCTATCTTTTATACTTAGGTCTTTGATCCATTTTGAGTTAATTTTTGTATAAGTAATGCGCTAGGAGTCTTCTTTCTTTCTTTTGGATATGGATATCCAGTTCTCCCAGCACCATTTGTTGAATAGACTGTTCTGCCTCAACTGGTGGGCTTGATAGCCTTGTCAAGTATCACTTGACCATAGATGTGAGGTTTTGTTTCTGAACCACCAGTTTGGTTTCATTGATCAATATGTCTATCTATATGCCAGTACCATGCTGTTTTTACCACCATAGCTAGGTAATATGATTTAAATTCTGGAAGTGAGAGTCCTCCAATTTCCTTTTTGAGATGTTTCTGGCTATTTGGGGCCCCTTACCCTTCCAAAGAAATTTGATAATTATACTTTTCATTTCCTTAAAAAGGGCTTTTGGAATTTTTATGAGAATTGTATTGAATCTGTTTACCAATTTGGGCAGAATTGACAATCTGAATGATATTTAGTCTTCCAATCCATGAACACAGAATGATCTTCCATTTATTTAGATCTTCTTTGATTACTTTTAGCAATGCATTGTCATTTTCTGAATAAAAAGTACTTTCCATCTTTGGTTATGGTTATTCCTAAGTACTTAATTCCTTTAGCCACTATTGTAAATGGAATTTACTCCCCTGATTTCTCCCTCAAATTGCTCACTGTCCATTCTTTTTTATTTTGCTTTTATTTTAAATGAGTTTTTATTTTAGAATAGTTTTGTGATTAACAGAAAAATCACAAAAATAGTACAGAGAGTTCGCATATATCCTTTACCCAATTTCCCCTATTTTAAACCTCTGTTAGTGTAAATTCATTTGTCACCAGTAATGAACAATTGTAAAGACAATACTTCATCAGGTTTCCTTAGCTTTTGTTGATTGTCCTTATTCTGATCTCTTCTGGGACACCATGTTGTCATGTCCCCTGCGTCTCTTCCAGACTGTCGTGATTCATTAGACTTTCCTTGTTTCACATACCTTGATGGTTTTGAGCAGTGATGGACAGGTCTTTTGTAGAGTGTCCCATAATATGGATTTGTCTAATAGATTTCCTTAAGATCTTTCTTTTTGCTTAATTTTTTACAAAAGGAGAAGCTGTGGATTTATAGAACAATTACGGATAAACTATAGGAATCCCCTATACCATCCTATTATGAACAGTCTTCACTGGTGTGGAACATTTGTTACACTCAATGAAAGCACACTTTTATGTCTATAGTTTTAACTATGGTCCATAGTTTAACTTAGGGTTCACTGTTCGTGTTGGGCATTTCCATGAATCTTAAAATGTTTATTCCGTTACCATATATACAACCTCACATTTCCTTTTAACCACGTTCAGATATATGTTGCAGTGCTGTTAATTACATTCACAATGTTGTGCTACCACTATGACCATCCATTCCCAAAATATGAACATTGTTGCAATAGGAAGTCAGTACATGTTAAGCTTTAACTTCTCATTCCCTATCCACACTCATTCCCTGGAAACCTATACTGTAGATTGTAACTCTGCGAGATGGCTTATTCTTTGAACAGGAAATCTGAACCAAGACTCATAGTATAATTTAATAACACATAAGTTTTATATTCTAGGAAAATTATAGTGAAGTTACCTGTATCGCTGACTTTCAAGATGTTTTCTTTTGGTATACCCTTCTTAATAGTCTCTTCTTCAAACTTCTGAGATTCCTCAGGACTGACATCATTGCCTTTAGCTAAATAATTATAGGTGACAAGCAGAAGAGATGCTGATTAGTATCTTCAAATTCTTCTACATGTTCTAGTAGGATGACACAGTGTGGAAATCAGATCTTCATGGATAAAATTTGTAGAGTTCAAACATTTAATGTGTCATCCTTTCCTCTTCTTAGGGCTACCAAGGAAATTAGAACTGGCTGTCCTACAACCTTGAGCTTCCCATATCATACATGGAGGTTTGGAGACAGTAACCCTGAGGTTTTCAGGATTCTCAAAGTGGTGACTGTTACTTTGGTCTCTGCCTACTTTTGTAGGATCTATTCCCTGTTTTTGTCAAACCCTACACCAATAATGGGAAAAGAGGATTTGAACCTTGCACTGTCACGTATGATAAGAACAAAAGCATTATTCACCTTTGTCAAAGAAAAAGTTCGTTCTCTGTCTATGTCAAATTTGGATCTAATACAGGAAAACTTCAAAGGCATCTAATAATGCCCTTGCGGACTTATTCAGAGAGAGAAATTGTTGATTTGGTAAGAACACTGGATTGGAGGGATTAAATTTAATTTAGTGCTTTGTGGTTTTTTTTTTTTCCCCCATAACACAATCAGTCTTACACACTATTTTAATTAATGTGATGAAAGATTTTGGGTTGAAATGAACAAATTCAGGACTGGAAACCTGAGGTGTACTAAATTTGAGTTTTAAATCTCATTTCACTTAGGTGATATAACCCATCTATACCAGTATGTGTTATTTGCCAAAGACCTCATGGATCCTCCTGAAATACTGCTGGATATCCAGGACAAGTGCATGGAGTGGTAGAAAATCCTTCTGAGAGGACCCTATAGCAGATATATTTTTTCTTCTCCAATAAACAACAGTCACCATCCCTGAGTGAATCAACCAAGGCAAAAGTCTCATGTCTGAATATTTCTCCACTATAAAGTTATTAATAAACATATCGCCCATCCATAAATCTCTTCCTCTTTGGAAAATATAAATAATGTTAATGCAGTTTATTCTGCCAAGAATAAGTTAGAATACATACCTATGATTTCAGTCAAATGTGTGGTTTGACCATTCTCATCCACATTGACGACATAAAACATCATGGCATCACTTTCTGCAAAGACTAATTCGACGATATTTTCTCCCCTGACTATGAAAGACAAAAAATATTTTAACCTCACAATATCTTGTTTATTTTTTCATTTTACATGTATTTTTAAGCATAACATTATGTATCCTTTCTTTCCCAATGATCTGTGTCTCATTTCCATTCTTCAAACATGTGGGGATCAATTATGACCGCTAATGTTGTAGAAAATTGTTCTACCTATTGCCAACTTTCTCAACCAGTAAAATTCTCCTTCTTTCACAATTTCCTAAATATGATCACAATATACGATGGCTAATGAGAGCAACGCTCTATAAACCATGTGAATCCTGCAGTGGGAGACCTGGAGACATTTCCCACCAACTCACAAGATGCCATTTTCAACTTTTCCGGAATTTTGCGAGCCAATTGTCAAGCACAGCCATTCTTTTAAAATATACAAATAAATTATTTGTCACTGTGAATTTGGAGTTATTTAAGCTACAATATGGAGGGCATAGATGAATTAAAGGACTAGGAATAATCAAATGTGTCAATATTGATATTGCCATGTAGTAGGTAAGAAGAAAGTTTTTCCAAACGGATGCACTTAGGTTATGATCAGAAGTTATATATGCCCAGGTTGGTATTCTTATCATGGTTACAATTGGACCTGGATTGCGAGAGATATCCTGTATTTTTCCCAAACCACTTTGCCTAGGGGGAATTTCTTTTATTGCATGGGGCCAAAACTAAGCCCAATAAAATCCATTTCTCGTCACTTTTTACAAAAATACCTGAAAATACCAGTAAAGAAACAGGAAGACCTAGTTTGCACGGAAGGAAAGATGACAGACAACAGTGATGATCAGCACAACAAATATTAAAACAATGAAAGTAGAACAGAAGAATACAATTGGTGATTGAAAAAATGAGCTTCCCATTGAGGTACTGGCAAAATCTTGCATATGCATTGTATGTACTTGTATTTCAAGTTGGTCCTGCAGCTTTATGCAAAAGATCGTCAGTCAAAATCATGACCTAAAATTAGACTTTTTCCATAAAATTTCAAACATTTAGAGATCTGATTACTTAATTTTATGGTACTTGTGTTTGAATATTATTTATAGCTTTTGTGAACTGTTATGGAGAGAAATTTGAACTAATTCTCTCGCTGCTTTAAAACAAAGCTCAAATTATGACAGGGTTTGGCATTTTTCCTGCTATTTTAGTTATGCCTACACTTAATTTTTTGGAATTTAAACAGATCATAGTTCTTAAACAGCTTAATCATTTTGATGGTTTATTTGGCTAAAGACAAAAGTAATACTGAATAAGAGAAGAAACAATGGTGAAATAATTGGTATAATTTTAAGTAGCTTTAAATACTTCCTCATATATGAGGATCATATGAAAAAAGTGTACTTGATCGTGTTCTTAGATACACTTAATAACAGGATTTCACAGATGGACCTTGTTACCTAACATTTATCCTGACTTTGTCTGACAAAATGAATTTTTGGAGAATTAAGTGACTTTTCAGATTGGATTTGGAATTAGGGTAGGTATTACACTAAAATCCAGACATGGAAATCCTGGACTGAGCTAAGATGATGAATTTGAACACCCACCATAGTCTGAGACTTTCACTCATAAGAAAATATTACCTACTTACACTGAAGCCCGTACTGATTTTCTCCTATTCTCCTTCCCTCTGCTGTGTGCTTCTGGCATACACCATCATCCCTAGAGACAAACGAACAAAATATTCCTGATTACTTATTCACCCATCAAAACTTTTGTTTGGCCTGAGGGAGTATCTAGGTTAAGAAATGTTAATTGGTAAAAATAGATTTTCAGTCTCATGCTCATTTGTTCTCTCCAGAAGGTGCTGGGACAACTTACTCCAGGGTTTCTCCACCTCAGCACTTATCGACGTTCTGGGCTGACAATTATCTTTTGTAGGAACTGTTTTGTGCTTCCAAGGATGTTGGGCATCTTTGGTCTCTACCCACTAGTTGCCAGTAATGACCATTCTCCTATGCTGAGAAGACAGAGATGTACCCCCTGTAGGAGTAGAAGTAGAAACACTTCTGCTTGAGAGTGACTGCTCTATTCCTTTGATGTAAGCAATTGCCCTCTCTTTTTCTCTGTCCCCCAGACCATTCCTTCTCCTTTAACTTACATACTGGTTTTTCCCTAGACTCTAAAGGGTTCACTCTTTCTGAGCTAAGTTGGCAATTCTTTCAATTCATTTAACACTTATTAAGGAAAAATATTCAAATATATCAGAGATAGAGAAATGGACATAGGCGTTGGATAAAGATTCGGATAGACATTCTTTGGGAGACAGCACTTCAGGTTGAAATGCATGTTAGAGTAAACTTTATGCAATTTATGCCCAATACATGTAAAAACTCTGATGCATCAACCACATTGATACATGGTAGATGACTATCACTGGCCAACATTTCAGGCTTTCAAGAGAGCAGTTTTCCTTACTGACTCCGTCACTCCATTTTTAAGGATACTGTCCCAAGTAGGCTACTATCCCCCTTGCCCTCAAGAAATCACCTCATGGCGAACCCCAGGTGGTTCGTTTAATATTGACGATACCCAACCAAATGAAGAACATCCTTCTGTGATGGTTAGGCTACTGTGTCAAATTGGCCAAGTAATTGTGTGCAGTTGTTTGGTCCAGCAAGCCCTGGGCTAACTGTAATACAAGGGCATTTATGGACTTTAGTCACCATTGACTTGACTGCAGTGGTAAATCATAGATAGCTGATTACAATTACATCAATCAGGGAGATTGCCATCAGCAGTGAGTGACACTTTATTCAATCAGTTGAATGTCTTAAAAGGGGAAGTGATTCCAGCATTGAGTGAGAACTTCCCAGCTCGTCTTTGGACAGCCAGCATCTCCCAGAACTCATCAAGAACCTTCACTGGATTTTCATCAGAGCTCCTGGTTGCAGCCTGCCTGCAGAACCTGGACTTGTGCATCCCACGGTCATGTGAGAGACTCATATAAAATTGCATACTATTGACAGATATGTCTTATTGATTCTGTTTCCCATGAAAATCCTGACTACTATACCTTCTAAGATTAAATTTAAGAGATGATAAACCTTGAACCTAATTCTGACATCCATGCAAATTTGAGGCCAAACCCTCTGGGATATGTGAACATTATTATTGCTTTAATATTTGTAAATTTTTCTTACTTGACATAAAAATCGAAGGACATTGTTTCACCAGTGCTATCCTGCACCACCGACCGGACATAACCCCGAAGTGGGCCATCTTCTTCTATCTTGTCTATGTTATCAGCTGCTAAGTAAATGGTGTTCCATGTTCCTGAAAACTAAAAAGAAACCATTTTCATAAGAAAGGTTGATCAATATCTATTCTCAATCCACACCTATACTAAACATTACTTCTAATTCATGTCAGAAGAAAGAAATCCTACCATAACTGAACAAACCAGGGCTCTAATCACTGTCTAATAAAATTACCTATAATGAAATAATGATATAAATTAAAATATGAAATATGAAATTATGAGTTTCTTGAAAGAGCTAAAGCAGTCTCATCAAATGTCTTGGGAACGCAAAGCCAACATTCTGATTATTTGGGTTCTTCATTTATAGACAATTAAGATGGAGACTTAGAGCTGGAAGTTACAAGATTTTAAAAAAATCAGTCTGTAGATAGAAAGATTCAGGCAACTTTGGATACAACCATACGCAATGGAAGACTGACACACTCGCCGCTTGGGTAGAACAAATTCCCCCCGGCACAGTCTGCCCCTCGTACCGTTTGCTGTTCTTCAGCACAAACCAGACCAAGAACAAGAGAAAGCAGCAGAATTTTCATTTTGTTGATTTGGTTGATGGTTGTCAATTCCTCTACTAGAGTGGCAGAGAGTGAGCTACTTGCTGGAGAGAACCTGAATTTGTGTCTCATTTTATATATTTGTCTGTTGGCATGAAATGTACTAGTTGTCGATCAAAAGCCTTGGGTTATTCTTAACTCTTCCCATAACATCCTGGTTGGCGGTGATGGGCTTTCCATGACTATTTGACTAATGAGATTAGTTTCAAGAGAAGCTTACCCTGGCCAGATACTGACCTTTACTGTCATTTAGAGAGCACATTACATCAGAGATATTTCAAGGGCAGTAATATGGATTTTCTCTAATATCTTGAGGTCAGAAGAGGAGTGTGGAGTATAAGACATGAGTTAAAGAGCCCTGCATTATTTAATTGTGGGGGTACATTCAAACTAATATTCTAAAACTCTTACTGCCTTATTTACCAACCTTAACACGTGGCACCTAATCCATGAATCACAGTTTTCAAGACATCCCATCAAAATGGTCAATACTTAAATCTAACTAAACATTTTCAACAAGAATATATTCCTAATATGGGATCACTCCTAAACCCATCACTATAGTTTTGGTTACCTATGGATCTACAACTAAATCTCATTGATTTTCTCTCTTTTTTTTCCACATTCTTGCATTATTTATGGCTAAATATATTGTGTGAGACATGCTCTTTCCTTTCATCTTCTTGAAATCTCCATATGGTACCAACCAAGATTCCATTTGTAGATGTCCTCAGTGTATCCAGGCAAGCTGTCTATTTCTCCAAGCCTCAGCTATCTAGAGGACATGACATTTATCATCTTCTTCCCTCAAGAAGCCTTTACCATCCTTTTGTGTGAGAAAACCATTCTGGAGAAAGGACCTAATCCTTACTGGAGGAAAAGAAAGTGATTCATTTCCATTATTCTAGCTTTCTAACAAAGTTATTTTAAAAAACTAATTTTGAGCTACTATATAGCCATTGACTCAATTCATTCTCTAAGCAAGCAGGAAAGGGGAGTCGATACCATCCAATTTTTAGCAATACCTTTGCTGCTGGTTATAAGAGCACATTTTTCAGTAGTGTAAGTTTAGAGCAGTCTTTCCAAATTTGGCATGTCTTATGAGTCATGTATGGTGCTTGTTAGTCATGAAGATTTTTAAAAACTAATTAATTTTTCTTCTTTATTTTCTTTTAAATGTTATATTAAAAGATATGAGGTCCTCATATAGCCCCCACCCCCCCTCATCCCACTCCTCTCACATCAACAACTTCTTCCATCATTGTGGCACATTCACTGCACCTGGGGAATACATTTTGGAGCACTGCTGCACCACATGGACTGTGGTCTACATTGTAGTCTACACTCTCCCCCAGTCCACCCAGTGGGCCATGGCAGGACACACAATCTCCAGCATCTGTCCCTGCAGCACCACCCAGGACAACTCCAAGTCCTGAAAATGCCCCCACATCATATCTCTTCTTCCCTCTCCCTACTTTCAGCAGCTACCGTGGCCACTTTCTCCACATCACTACTACAATTTCTTCCATTACTAATCACAATAATTCCCCAGCAGAACACCAGTAAGTCCACTCTAATCCATATTCTATTCTTCCATCCTGTGGACCCTGGGATGGTTATGTCCAGTTCCTCTCTACATGAGGAGGGGGCTTAGATTCCTCATGGATGATGGATGCAATTCTGCTTGCAGCTGTAGGCACTCTTGGCTCCCTGGTGTGGTGGTTGATCTTCTTCACCTCCCTGTTAGCTGGCCAGGGTAAGTCTAATAAACCAGAGGGTAGGAGTCACACGTCTGTATGTTCATGTTCTTATCCTGCAGTTTTTAATTATCAGATTTGGTACAGGGGCTCATAAACTAATAGGATGTTGGTAATTTTATCTAACTGAGAACATTTGGCAATGTCTTGAGATATGTTTGTTTCTGAAAACTGGGAGTAGTGTGTGCATTGTTACTACCTGGTTATCAAACTTCGGGGGGAGAAGGTGCTCTACTATAGAGAACAGACCCAGAGGTGCTGGTAAACATCCGATGCACAACACAGCCCTATATACACCCCACAAGGATTCACACTTCAAGAGGGCTCAAGTTGAGAAGTCCTGGTTATATGTGTGAGCATGATCATCCCACACTAAGTCAAAGCCTCCTTTGCTACAGTGTCCTCCAGCTCCCTCCATGGTTTGCTTGTTCTCCTAACTCTTTCCCAACTGGACCCCTAGACTTGGTGCACCTTAGTCTCGTTTGTACTTGTCTTCCCCATAATCAGTCACTTCCACAAGTACTAACTCCTCTCTCCTTTCCCTCTATTTTATTTCCCTTTTAAACAATCTCCATCACCTAGAGAGTAAACTCCATAAAAACACAGGCTTTAGTTTTCGCCTGAATCTCCAGCACACAGGACTGGTTATTGAATGAAGAGCTGTGCCTAGGGGTGTTCTTTCAACTGGGAAAACTGAGAGAACCCTGCTCTAAAATAAGTTTATTTCCAGATGAATGAAAATGCCAGAACAGCTCTAAAGTACTGGGAACCAAAAATCATGCCCATCAGTCACACAATCAGACTCATTGTATAAAGGATTAAATGGAAGGCGTCATTGCATGCAGTCAGTTGGACCATTGCACATGGCTGTGAATGGTGGAGTATGCCCAGATATAGGTAGATTACAGAAGTACTTGTGGGGAGAAATCCCCAGTCCATGAATGGTCACGCCTAACACATAAAAAAGGGAAAGTTGTGTCACATTCAATAAAACACAAAGGAAATGGAAGGGAGAAAGGCTTAAGAATCCTCAAAAAGTGAATTTACCACTTCAAAATAGAATAAGAAGTATCAAATGAATACCTGGGTCCTACATTTTAGCGTAGCTCGCATGGAACCACTTTCCTGTTAAACATTCTGAGGTGGCAGGCAGCCAAGGCCAATCCTGAAAGATCAGTAGCAAACATGGCCACTTCTCAAGTTTTCTCACTAGAAATACTTTCCTTGGAGGTTCCCAGAAGCTTATGCCTGCCATCCAGTGTTGTTCAAATCCATCCATGTGAACACAAAAATATTTTTTTTATAGAAGCCCTGACATATTCCATGACATTCCAATTCCAACAGAAGCATCTGGAAACTTTAGGCATGGAGACATTCTGAAAGGACTAGTTATGATGTCCTACAAATGTCAGAGAGGGCAGTTCCCAGAAACAAAGTTATCATTGTCTCTCTCCACTATTCACCTGCAGTTTTATGCTCCTGGGTTAGTATTTTCCTTTGGCTGGTTTCTATTTCCTCTTTGCCTTGATTTAAGCATGTCAATTGATTTACCAAATGATTAGCATTCCATTCCTTGGTGATATTTTAATCAGTCAGCCTCTGGACTTAGTCTTTTATCAAAATATAGAGATCACTTAGATATGAATTATCTACCCCAGTTATTGTTGAATATTAACTTGTCCCATATTTGATGGAAAAAGCAAGGTCACCAGCAATCAATTATTTTTTTTGTCTTTATTTATTTTTTTTAATATTACATTCAAAAAATATGGGGTCCTCATATACCCCCTACCTCCTCACCCCACTCCTCCCCCCATAACAACAACCTCCTCCATCATCATTCATTGCACTTGCTGAATACATCTCTGAGCACCGCTGCACCTCATGGTCAATGGTCCACATCATAGCCCACACTCTCCCACAGTCCACACAGTGGGCCATGGGAGGACATACAATGTACGGTAACTGTCCCTGCAGCACCACCCAGGACAACTCCAAGTCCCGAAAACGCCCCCACATCTCATCTCTTCCTTCCACTCCCTACCCCCAGCAGCCACCATGGCCACTTTCTCCACACCAACACCACATTTTCTTCGATTACTAATCACAAAAGTTCATGAATAGAATATCAGTAAGTCCAGTCTAATCCATACTCTATTCCTCCATCCTGTGGACCTTGGCTTGGTTGTGTCCACTCCATATCTATATCAAGAGGGGGCTTAGATTCCACGTGGATGCTGGATGCAATCCACCTGCTTTCAGTTGTAGGCACTCTTGCCTCCCTGGTGTGGTGGTTGACCTTCTTCACCTCCATGTTAGCTGAGTCGGGTAAGTCCAGTAAACCAGAGTGTAGGAGTTGCAAGTCTGTTGAGGCTCAAGGCCTGGCTATCACATGGTCAGTCCAGAGATTCAGGTCCCCTGGGTATACACTAAACCCCAGCACCAACTAGTTCTGGTAAAAGTAACAGGAGAGGCTTGTGAACAAAGATCACATCTGAGTCCAGCTCCATCACACAGAAACACAAACTCCAAAGAAGGGTCAACTGACATGGCACTGAACTCCATCTGCCATGACCATGGAACCTGTGGGTCCCTGTAGCCCTCAGAAGAACCAATACCAGGGGTTGTATCTACTTTGTCTTTTTCTGGGACTCTGCTGAGGTGTGCACAAGAGCAACCCCAGCAATCAATTCTTGAGACCAACCCTTCACACTCCTGGCACTCAATGGTGAAATATATAGCAGCTCTTTCCTGGATGATTTGATCTTTCTTGTTAACTTAAAGATGAAGAATTGATGAATATAGTATGGACTAATATTGCCCTTTACCTTAACACACTGGCCAGACATGTATGCAGACACTCTCATCTCAGAACCCAATATGTATTCATCTTTATACAAGAAGGGTGAAACATAAAACTTTCCCTTGACATCTGCTTCACTGCTATATATAGCCATAATAATTTTTCTCATTCATGTTCCTTGGGTTTTACACACTGTAGGCCATATGAAGGCTGTACATGTCTCAGGGCCCAAAGCACTTATTTATTCTCTTCAACAGTGCTTAGGTTTACTTTTATATCCCACCAGAGTGGCCGGATTGCAGAAGGTTGGCCCAACCCTTTGAACACGTTTGTGTCCATATTGTTAGACCTCTAAGTGGTCAATACATTTTATCATGGTATAGGATGGATGGTCTATCCATTTTAAAGGTGGACCATTATCCTTCCTTAGTAATCTACTGTCTATTGTTGCTGATGCACAATGGAAATTCCACTTCCTTTAGACCTTGCATGCTGTCTGTGAGCTGTATCCGTCTAAGGGAGCTGACCACCTGACACCTCCCCCAATACCCAGCCAACCCCATGACTAGATCTCATCCTGTGCCTCAGCTACAGCCTTGTTGCTTCCTCTTTTCTCAAAAGTAAGAAATCAGGAGTTGTCCTCCCAATTTCAGAGGCTGGAGGTATAATAGGAGTTTATCCTCCATTCTGATACACTGTCCCTGTGCAAAGCACCCTGAATTGAACATAATACCATCCACCATAATGTGTAAAATGCTTCCTAGGGTTTCTTTGCCAGAGCCCTGACCATTTCCCCTCGTAGCAATATAGTAAAAATATCCCACTTTTTGCATGAGCTCCTTTTTCCATTTTCACCTGGGCACCTGCTGGGAAAATCTATTTAATCATCACCAAAATTGCCTCAGGTGGAAAACTGACTCCCTGAGAGGCATAATCTTCTGGAGAGGTTTATTGAAAGGACAGATGTGTGTTTTTAAATTCAGATGATTTTCCCCACAGATACAAATGTATATCTTGTATGTAATTAAAGAAATGTATTTAAATATTTAGAAATCTAGTGATGCTATCAGGAAGTGAGTAGGGGAGATGGAATGGGGAATGGGGTGTGCTTCAAGAGAGAAAGTCTATGCTATAAACAATAAAGGCTTGCTTTCCTTTGATCGATTCTCATTCTTCAGATAAGTGCATTTTTGTTGATGTCATTATCTTTTATAGGCTAGTGAAAACAGGACAAAATATTTAGAGGTGAACCTAAAAAGTAAGTGTTCAAGGATTGGACAAGTTGTTCTATTATACAATGAGTAAATTTTCACATGTAACTTAATACGTTCTACCTCTATGACACTGTATGGCCCCTTTGGAACTTTTCCAAGTATATGGATATGAATGGTCCAGGACTAAGTTACACTGCTTTTATGTAATCACCAATTCTTTTGTGGCCTCAATATATGAATTTGATCCCTGTGGTTTATGGTCTTATTTCCTTTTCTCTCCATTGCTTTCTAACAGGAAAAAAAAACATGCTTTAGCCTAGACCAATGCCATTTTCTGAGAATATCCCTACTAAATTAAATACCACACTCTCATTTTCCCTTCCTTGGGTGATTTCATTAGATGTAATACTTGTGTAAGTGGGTGTGGTTTTATGGCCACATGTAATGCAGCAGTACATAAAATGAAAGTGTATATACAAATGACACCTACTCCTAATCTCACTGCTCAGGGATTAGTGCTGCATGAACAAAGACAAATCATGGACAATTATATAATCCTGTGAATTGAGCCTTTGTCTCCTTACCTCCTTTGCCAGCATTCCCCTACTCAGTCAACTTTGGCCACGTCCCCCTCAACAACCATTTGCATGATATTGCTTTGTCACCAAAGCTGCTTCTGCCTTCCTCACCTCAACCAATTTGACCTTGAAGGTCCCAATGGAAACAAAGTTACCTCTTGTCTCAAAAAGTTTCTCTAGTACTATCAATGAAGTTACTGGCACAACAAATAAGTTACTTTAAAAATATGGCACCCATTCAGTCATGATTTTTTTTAATTAAATTACTTGAGATAGTGGTACCAATAGCAGCAGAGTTTAACTTACAAACAGAATGTAGGGGTCCCTGAAGTAACTGTATCCAATCCCCTAAGAATCGAAGCTCTTGGGAGAACTGTCCGGGAAAACAATAGGAACAGGGGAAAAAAAGCAAGTGATCAGCAATATTTCCAAGGATATCTTAAGTAACAGATTGTATAAAGACTAATTTCTGGAACAAGGAATTAAAAGAATTAATTGGTTTCCTGATAGTGTATTTATATATTAGATAAATTATACAGGCAAGAAAAAAGCATAGTCACATTACCTGTACTACTAAGGTAATAGTTTCTTCCGTAATCCCCTTTTTCATAGTCAACTCTTTGACCTTCTCAGTGAGCTCATCAATATACATTTCTCTGCCTAAAAATCATCATGCAAAAGGAGAATGTTGTCTATTAGGACCCTGAAGAAATTCTCAGTACATAAAAGTGACATGAATGAATGTCCAAATCAGGTCTTCGATTAGAATTCAAGAATGTCTCAATATGTAACAAGAATAATGTGTCAAACATGAATTGCCTGGATTAGGTCTACAATGAAAATGGAATCCACCTCTCTGAACTTTTATTTGCCCACATCATCTTCTGGCCACCAAAAGTGCAGGAATTATCAAGATCTCCATCAATTTTGGATTCAATACTTATGGCATTTCTACCTTTTATCTCCCCACCTGCTTTATGCCTTTTTCTGGTGCCAAATAAACTGGAATATGTTCAATCGCTTACCAAAAACAATGACCCCCTGACAAACCTACCCACCAGGGACAACTTATTCTTATTAGTATACCACATTCCTTTCTCAAATCCTGTTCTTGAAAAATTTTAACCTCATATAACACACACACACACAAAATACAGCATATCTTTCAATGGGTTTGAAGGTTTGATATTTTGAAATGTTTAAGGTGAAGTCTGGAATCTATTTTAAAATGTGTCATAAAAGAAAGATCTTGACTTGACCTGAATAAAGCTGTGGCTTGAAATCAGTTTACTCCTTTAAACGGTTTAATCCTTTGGGGCTGAGATGTGATATATACCATAGATTTCAGTCATCTTGGGGATGACTTTGGCCACATATTATCATGATGTCCTTTGTTGCATAAATAACGTGGAAAGATTTTTTTCCTGCATCTGTAAGGAAACAAAAATCAAATTGAACTTCACCCTAATTGATTTGTTCTACATGAGCTTTATGTTGGATTATTGAGCATATTCTTGACAATACTCACTGTGCCAGTGATGACTGTCTCACTATGTCTGTTGTGGCAAATGCTATAATCGATTATAAGAGCATGAAAAGTAGCAGGATGTTTTCCTTTTGTGTGTCCACATTTCAGATCTAGTCTGACAACAATGTTTCTAAAACGTGATGCCAACATTTGAGACAACATGAACCCAAGGTTACATTATAAATAGAAGTATGAATTTATTTCCCCCTCTGCTTATAACCTCTGTGAAACTTAACTGACGTTAGGATTGAAGTCAATTTACCAGTCACAGCATTGCCATAGAGCTGTGTACGTATATTGTTTGCCTGCCCTGGACCAGGCTGTATTCTGGACATATGATGGCAATTACTCTCTTTTCTCTGCACTCAACACAGGAGTGTTATGCTGCAAGCTGAACCCTGTCACTGACACAACCATATGGTGTAAAGTCAATTTGGTTTGTGAGGAGAGGCAGGAGGTGACATGTGACAATGCTTTACTCTCCTCTTTAAGCACAAAGAACTCACATTGCTCTACTTTTCAGAATCACAAAAACTTAAGGCATTCTAACTTCCAGTCACAACATAAAATATAACTTTAATTAAATCACTTAGGATTTGTTTATAAAATTAGACTAATGTGTGTATCTTCCTGAAATATTGTTGATCTTTCATAATGGACATCCCAGTTGCATCTGAAACTACAAGATTATATAGCCTCCAACAGGTATGCCAGTCTCACAGAATCTCACTCTAGGCCCATGGATCTTGGAGGTCACTGAGAAAATTTATATCATGCTTATATACATCTTTTCAGATACTTAGGCTACAAGGAGGTCATACAATGGTTTTACAACAGAAAGATTTGGCATAAAAGCTCACAAAACATGATAGTAAGTAGCTCTTCTGAGCCTTCCTACCTTCTCAGAAGTAGCATATAATGACTACTGCTGATATTTCCCTCGTGATGGTTTCACAATATTTTCTCCTAAATAATGCTGGTTAGTTTGCAATTCCCAATTCACCAGGGTCCTTAAAGCCAGCCCTATCTCCTTCTCTTCCCTTCTTACATTTCCTGCATCAAAATCCACATAAAATAGTACAGTAGAAAATGGAGAAAATTAAAGGAGTGAGAAGATATTCATGGGCTGTACAAAAGAAACAAAATACAGAAATAAAAAGCAAAAAGAACATTTTTAATTAGGAACTGTTGATAGAAGAGGAGGGAAACTGGTGAAATGTAGGGCAGTATATGTGGAATATTTTTTATTATAGTCATTGTGGTTTGTCTTATGTGAGGTAAGGTTTACAAACACAGATTCATGCAACAAAAATTTAATCAACTATTTAGACACCAGGTCATTTAAAATTTGGAATATTATGACTACTGAAAAGGTGGATAGAAATCTGAATAACCCCTTTGCTTTTAAGAGAAATTCTGATTATGACCAACTGTGCTTGATTTTTATTAACTGATTTCTTTAGAGTGTAAATTAAATAATACCCTTTATGGCTTTATTAAGATGGTTTACAATTATTTAAGTGTGCATGGTTATCGAAAATAGACCTTGATATTTATCCTCAAGATAGACATGACTCAGTCATTTTTAATTTTCTCACATAACTTTCCAATGACCTTATATAATAATCATTCTCAGACCACATTCTTAGAAAAGTACTGAATTTCATTCAAGCCATACAGGCCTCAGAAAGCATATGATTTATCATGTTGCCTATGAAAGAATTATGTGCTTGGAAATTATGTGGTTGCACTTTTAATTGTCAGCAGAAATGGAATTCAAATTTGTGCATTTCTTTTAAGAATCTGAAGTCAGCAATTAAATTCATAAATACTTTTACAAGGAAAACAGTTGTATTTACATTCAACTTCCAAAGAATTTCCTTCTGATTTTGTGTTCCAGTTGAAGGTTTTTCTAGGCATTTTCATTAGTAATTGAAAATAAAACCCTCATAGTAACTGATACATGTAATAGAACTTTCCTATAAATTAGGAAATTCCTTGTTTAATCTCAAAAAAACCCTGTGTGAGAGGCATCTTTTGAGTGCCTGTACCAAAGGTAAAACTCCAAAAGGGATAGACACACAGTCTTCCTCCTACTCAGTGTTCTCTTGGCACCGCCAAGTGTTTCCCACAGGGAGAGGTCTGGTCAGCACAAACCACAGCAAGTAGAAGAGTCTAGAGTAGAATTATCTTGTTGACGTTTGTCGATCTCTCTTCTGGAAGAACTAAGAGTGAGTCAGCTGTTGGGGAGATTCTGAAATTTTGCGTTTTTTATGCCCTCTCTCTGTGGACATGGCAGTGCGTTTTCTACTTGTTTTTGTTGGCCAGAAGGAGCCATCTTGAAATATTGACATTGTATATCCTGGTTGACAGTCATGTGTTCTGGGGATAGTGTAGACTTTTGGGACATTTCTCCTTCTCCCAAAGGTTCTCTAAAAGAATTTCAGGACCCAGGTAAGTGCGGTTGCTTAGCATAATCCCTGCCCTTCATGCCTTCTCACTGACTCTCAGGAAATTAATCCTCTTTCTCCAGTATACCTCCTTCATTTTCTTTGTTGGAGGACAAAAAGGTGAGCATTGTGAACCTTGAGAGATGCCAAGTCATAAACAAATGTACAAATACCTGGTCTTAAGCTTTACCCCAGGCTCATAAGCAGCTTAGGAACTTTCTAGAGAGTAGACTTTGGATACCCCTTTAGGGACAGTCTATCATTCTAGTTGCATGAGGAAATACCTGCTTCCTATTTGTTCCCCCAGCCTGAATTTCTGAATTTCTTAGGAGCATTTGACAAATTTCATATCCATGCAAATCCTCTAGAATTGTGCTTGCCTTAGAGAAAACTGTTCTCTTAATGATGTTTCTCCTGTTACCATCTCTTCACAACCATTAAATGTTGAATACAAGGGTCATTCTAGAGGAAATTACCATGGCCAATTTTGTCTGGAGTAGATCAACTTGTTAGTCATCCTTCCATGCTAACGAAATGCAACAACAATGAAATGCATCTTTGCAATCCCTTACTCATTTTGCCAACTGTTAAAAAGAAAGAATACATGACCTCTAGAATAAGAGCAGGGGCACTGTGATGCCAAAGCCAGGGTGAACAGGTTACAAAGACCATTCTGTTGCAATCACCCCTTCATGGTTCCATCTTCTTTAAAATTAACTTTGGCCATTCAACTAAGGAAGTTATGGACACTGCCAGCTCATGGCTGACCTCAGAAGATGTCTGTAAGGCTAAATTCTTACTGGGAGATGAGAATTAAATTCTTTTAATTTTTACCAGAGATACTTCCTTGAAGGTTTCAGGAGATCCTGCCTACAAATCCCTGATCACCTTCATTGAAATAAAGAAAATAAGCCATTGCTTATCTGTTTTTACTTAATATTTGTATAGAATTTTAAAATTGTCCTGGGTTAAACTTATTATTTTTTTCTCAAAGCAACCAAGTTATAAGCGATCAAGCAGTATAGAAAGGAAGAAAGCCTCACTGTCATTTCACCAGAGACTTGGTTGTGCTCTGAGAACTCAAGAGGCGCGTGACTTGTTTTCGTATGGCCTTATGTATTTACTCTCATCCAGGTGAATACCCTAAAGCTGTGTTGTCCTTTCCTCAAAAAAGAACAGAAATGTCTGTGAAAAGTACAATACAAACAGTAACTCCTAATAGAAAATATGGGCTAAAGTGAATAATACTGTTCTGGTAATATTTCCTCCTCACCTGCAAAACCGGTACTTGGTTACAAATGGAAAATGTTAAGGATGGAGGTCAGGAGATGGGGATTTTGAGTTTACTGCCTGATTTTTCTGAAACCTACAACTTCTCTAATGCATATTTTTTAGATGAGTGCATCGAATTATCTAGAGCACTGACTCAGAGTTTTCTGTGCCAGGGGAATCGTCACGACGCTGGAGTCATTTTCTCTTATTTGGTCTCTGAAAGGGGGAGAGATGGCCATGCGGTAGGGGCAGAGTTGCTTATGCCACAAGGCAAGGAACATCACAAATTGTCTGCCACAGCCAGAATCCTGCAGATGTTTGAAGATGCCCAGTCCTGCTGACACACCTCAGTTGGGGACTTTGGACCTCTAGAAATGAGAGATAATTCGTTTCTGTTGTTTAAAAGCACCCAATTTGACCTACTTTGGATGGCAGCTCTAGAAAATGAAGAGCGTGGGTTGTCTCTGATTTTTTAACTAATTTTGAGAACATACAAACAGAAAGCAACCTGTTCTTTCACCTGAAGGCAGCTCTCTCAGTCACCACTACAAGGGGTTTTCTGGGCAACAAGTTCAAGGTCCATGTTGAGTTCTTGGCCACCACTCCAGACGCAGGTAGAGAGGTGAGACAGGTACATTCCCTACAAAAGCCGAAATGATGCAGTGAAACGCTCCATTGTCAACCCGACTTGCCATGCAGAAAGTGAGATACAGGTATTTCCAGTAAAACAGAAAGGAAGGTAATTCCTCATGTGCTCGCGCCAACTTAGGGCAATGGAGTTAGAAGAAATCGATCCTAAATGTAAGGTTAGGCATGCTGAAAGGAAGAGCGGGGAATGAAAATGGCAAACATGGGAGGCAACCAAATTAATATGGAAATTTAAAACTTGATAACTTGTCTGTAAAAAGGAAAAATATATATGGAACAAAAGGTCAACAGAAAGGTAGAAAATCTCATTTAGGGCTGCTCCTTTCTGTAACAGAAACTATGTAAGTCTGATCATTTTAGAAAGGCAGGTCAGAAAAAGTCTTGAGTACTTAAAAAAAAAAAAAAAAACAACCTAAAACCAAAAACTTCGTGGGTTTTAAAAATGAATGGACAGTGAAAACCAGTATCACAATGGCACATTTGGAATGGATGGATGTTGTCAGAAGTTCTCAATATCCTTGTATTACCTCAGAATAAAAATTGAATTTATCTGAAACTTTTTCAATCAATGATATCTTCTGTAAACACTAGTGACATTTTACGGAGATTAAGTTTCTATATCACAGTTGATTGAAGAGGACAAAAGTGAAATCATCAGTTGACTATTGAAAAAAATGAAACATCAAAGCAAATTAAATGGTCTATGTATATATTCAGTTCGATTTTATAAGTAATAAAATATATGGCTATATATTATCAATCATAATGTGGTGAATGTATATGCACTAAAGCAGTAACTAGAAATATACTACTATCTATATAAAAGAGATTATTCAGGCTGGATGAAAAACCTATAATACTCTGTGTACTCTAAGTATCTTTTAAACAAATAAAAATATATTTAAAAGAAATAAAAAGGTTAAGAGTAAACACTTGTAAATAGACAGGCTAAGGAAACAATAAAATTTTTCTGGCTTTCCCAATGATTCTGTAAAAAGTCCCAATCTCCTGAGACACTGAAATATATATGGTGTAAAGACAGGGCTGTTGTTTCTAAGGGAAGTGAAAGCAAACAGCTGTGTCTTTACACCATAAGGATTAGACCTGTAGCCCAGTGATGGCTCTAACTGCTCTGGCCCAAAAAGGCAATAAAAGTTACCAGGTCCTTGGTGAAGTGCCCAGGTGTCCAGAAACTCAGAGAAGCCCTCTCCCTAAGTACTTGCATTTCAAGGAGGTACCTGGAGAGATTTTATTTACAATCCAGAAGTCTGAAGGAACAAGACTCCTTGAGGAGGGACAGGTACAGATGCCCCCATATAAGTTGCCTTCACAAGCAGAGAAAACTCATTTAACTGGCCCTTTTGCCTCTGTCATGTCAAAAAACACACAGGGCAACAGACCTGGCTCTCCATGCAACATGCAAAAAGAGAAGCACAGGACAACGTGGGGCTGTCACATTTAGTCTTTCCTGTGAAGTCTATTTCTGGTTCAGAGCACTCTGTGTGCAGTCAAGACGAGATTAATAAAAACGCAACCAATGGAGAGGTGGTTGTCGCTCCAGCGACTGAGCTCTTGCCTACCACACGGGAGGTCCTGGGTTCAGTTCCTGGTGCCTCCTAAAAAGAGCAAGACAACGAGCTGATGTGATGGGCTGGCATGGTGAGCTGATGCAATGAGATGATGCAACAAGAGACACAAGGAGGAAAATGTAAAGAGAGACACAAGAAAGCAGGACGTGCAGGTGGCTCAAGTGATTAGGTGCCTTTCTCCCTCATGAGAGGTCCCAGGTTTGGCTTCCAGTGCCTCTTAAAGAGAAGGTGAGCACACAACAGACACAGCAAGTGCAAAAACAACAGGGGTGGGGAGAAATTTGACAAAAAAAAAACCACTAAAGATAACTTGCTGCTCTGGGTATGGTAATATCAATTACAATAAGCTCTAAGGAGGAAAAATCAATGACAAGAGGAAAATAAGAAACAGCACATAATTATAAGAGGGGAGGCACAGCAAGAAAGTATAACATTTCTAAAACGTATGTGACTCATGCTACAGGCTGAAATCACCAAAACAAATATTGAAAGAACTCTAAGTCCAGTATCATAGTGGGACATTTTAACAGTCCTCTTAGAACAGAGAGAAAACACCCACAACGTATCAGTAAGATGACAGAAAATCTGGAAAAGCAAATTAGTGAAAGGTCACTAGTTACTGTATTTAAAATAACAAACATAACAGTAGAACACTTCCACTTTGAAAAGCACACTAAAAGGATCTATGTGCTGCAACTTAAAGGGTCTCCACACATTATAAAAAATGAAAGTCATATAGATTATTATAAAACATAGATAAGCTGTAAATCAGTAACAAAAAAAATGTAATTAGAAAAATGCCCATACATTTGTAGTTCGGAAATAATTTTTAAGAAACCCGTATATTAATAGAAACTTAAAGGGAAGTTAGAAGATATTTTGAATTTAATGAAATGCTACATGTGAAATGTGAGTAACCTGGTGAAGTGCTTTATACATATCTCACATACTGAATTAGGCACTACTTTTATCCCTTGCTTACAGATAAGAAAGCAGGGTACAGAAAATAAGCTACTATGTCAGGGAAAGAAATAAAGAAAAGTATCATAAATAAGAATGAGACCAACTTAAAGCTGTTTAAACAATAATTGATTATAAACTCTCTGGGCTTTAGCTCAGACCTGGGAAAGGGGAGACTTAGGTTACAGCAAATTTCTTTATAGCTCAAAATACGTATGTGATTAAAGATCTTTAGAAAGAGAGGAAAACATCAAACCACAAATACAACATACAGACAAGAAAACTGAAGAAACAGAAACAAAACATGGTGGTTCAATTGCATTACGCCACTTTAGCGATTTTTGATATTTTATGATTAAGAAAGTTGGGATAGACTCATAAATCTTCACTTGATAGGCCTATCTAGGCCAATTTTAAAGGAGCCAAATGTTTGTTTATATTGCCTAAATGTGTGCATAAGGGCAATCCCTCTGATAACCTCCCAGCTCTTTTTGGAGACATATATTGACTAAAGGGAGGAAGGATCTTATGCAGATAAACATTTTAAGACGTGGACGCTTACCCTTAGTGAAATGGAAAACCACTGGTGGGTTTTGAACCAAGGGATGACTTGACAGAACGTACATTTTAATGACATTCGCTGATTTCTGCATGATAGCTGAGTCAGGTGGGTTAGAGAAATCAGGGAGACTACCCAGGAAGTTTGTTAAAAAATACAAACAGAGGGAAGCAGAACTGTGATGTGGGGGCATCATTTTGGAGTTGTCCTAAATGATATTGCAGGGACAGATGCTGGACATTCTATATCCTGCCATAACCCACTGAACGTACGGGGGGAGAGTGTAAACTACAATGTAAATTATTATCCATGCCATGCAGTGTGCGCCAAAATGTATTCACCAAATGCAGTGCATGTGCCACAATGATGAAAGAGGTTGTTGATGTGGGAGGAGTGGGGTGGGGTGGAGTGGGGGATATATGGGAACCTCATATTATTTAAAGTCACATTTTTTTGTGATCTACGTATCTTCAAAAAAAATACAATAAAAATTTTTAAAAACAGGTTTAAAAAGTACAAAAAAGGTAGCTGGCACGGGCTTAGGTGTGAAGAGAGAGTCTTGACATGTACATTTCCAGGTAGAATCATTACACCCTGCTGACAAACTGAAGAGAAGAGAGTAACTAGAGAACACTGCAAGCCAGGAGGAGTCTGGAGTTGTCTGTTCGCTAACTACTGGGATGACTTCTAGTGGATTTGGACCCAGGGTGGTAAGTTTGTTTATGCCCACACTATTTGTGAGAAATTGCTAGAAATTTGTACGCATCAGCTTGGCTGGACTAGCAAGCGCCCATCCTCCGTGGAAGCTCTCAGGAATTGTCATTTATTTATGACCCCATATCACAGAAGCTGTCCTTTTCTATGGCTGTGTCCCATGTGTTCTCATGTCCCAGGACACGAGCCAAGTAGCAGCTCCCAAGTGGGATACACTCATTCTTTTGGGGACGGAAAGAGCAAGAGTCTACTTTCAACCCTACGATTACGTTTAGACTTTCTTCCTAGAGGAGGCACATAGCATGCCTGCCACAAATAACGTAAAATGTAAGCATTTGGCACCACCCACTGCATGGAGCACGTGAAGATTCCTGTTCAGTTTTATTCCACGTAATTCACAAGCTTATTTTTGCAACAGACAAGAATTATTTCAATATCAACAACATTACGTACTTCTGACTCACTTTCGAAACAGGGAAAATGTACCATGAAATTATGCTCGGTATAACATAGTGGAAAAATAAAAATTTAGATAAGCAAGCAATCAATTCTTAATTTGTTGGTCAGGGAATCATACTTAATTGATTGTCTTCAAGAGAAGAGTAAGTCCTGAAGCAATTGATAAGTGAAAATCAGAAACATACAGAGATCCTTGTTTCATGAACAGAGTTAAGCAAGTTGCAAAATGGGATCTTGCAAAATAAAAGAGAAAAGGACCTTTTCTAGGTAAATGTAAGTAAATAGCCATTGGGTATGATAAAAGGTGGCAACTTGGGATTTATGAATTGCCAATATCCAGTAGACAATCAATTAGTTTTTCCCATATCTTTGTGACAAATCACATGAACCAGAGATGAAGAACAAAATATTGACGGTGGATTTCCATGTATATTTGATTTTTACAGTGATAGCTTTTGTAGGAACGCTCCCTAAAGTTTAATTACAAGTAGCGCTTTTTTTTTTTTTTGCAGTAGTCCCTAACCTGAAATTATTCTGAGCATTGAAGGGGAAAGCAATTGACTCTAATGAAGCTAATGGTGCTATTAGATGTATGCTGAAAAACAGCTCTTAGTTAGGCCTGTGTGGAGAAAACAGGGTTGATTCTGTTATTACTAGATAACATAGGCTAGTTTAAGGAATTGCTTCACCCTCATACCAGCTTTTGGAAAATGGAACAGTTCTATTTTTTTTTTTTTTTTCATTTTGGGGGGTTTATTGTGACTTTAGGTACATGTCTGTAAGTAAAGAGGTGTGATGGACAGTAGGCAAGGAAAAGCATTAGAAGTGTCTTGCAAGCCAATTACTTCAGGGCATTCTGTTGTAGTTTCATCTGGTGGTACAGAATTAATCTCTCCAGGTGGCTGACCCCTTGGGGGCAGGCTGGAACTTCAGTGGTTGTCTCAAGGCAGGTTTGAGGTTGGGTGGTCATCTCCTTAGGGCAGGAAGGAGGTGGGTGGCTGTCGCCTATGGGTGGGCCATTACAGGTTTATCTGGCAAAGTCCCAGAAGAATTTAGGGTTTCAGTGTCCCCACTGCTATCATCATCAACTGACATGTCTCCAACCCAATCTTCAGTATTCCACTCCTTGCCAAACAATATCCAACTTTTTTTTTTCTTGTTTTTTTTTCTATTTTTTTTTATTGATTTTGTAATAATATTACATTAAAAATATATATGTGAGGTCCCATTCAACCCCACCCCCCCACCCCACCTCTCCCCCCCCCCCCCCCCCCCAGCAACACTCGTTCCCATCATCATGACACATCCATTGGATTTGGTAAGTACATCTTTGGGCACCTCTGCACCTCATAGTCAATGGTCCACATCATGGCCCATACTCTCCTCCATTCCATCCAGTGGGCCCTGTGAGGATTTACAATGTCTGGTGATTGCCTCTGAAGCACCATCCAGGGCAGCTCCATGTCCCAAAGACACCTCCACCTCTCATCTCTTCCTGCCTTTCCCCATACCCATCAGCCACCATGTCCACTTTTCCCAATCCAATGCCACCTCTTAATAGATTCCATGGTGTGGAGTTGAAGAAGGACAATCACCACACCATGGAATCTATTTTCTTTCTAATACATAGGACTTTAAAACCCTTTGATGGGCAACTGAAGTCTCTGTCATTCTCATCAACGGTTTGCAAAGGCTCCTTGTCACCCGCACTGGCTCTCACTCTACTCGTTGCATTTTTCAGGAGATGCAGGTTCTAAATGTCTCACGTCATCAGTAGCATCTATCTGAGACCCAGCCTCCTATGACTGTCGGGAGAAATTAATTTTAGGGTAGTATTTCTTTACTCCTTCATTCAAGAGAGATTTATTGAATTGACTGTGTGTCAAGCGGTGGACAAGGTGTCAAGTATTTGTTTTTGAAGAAAATAGAGATGAGTTCCCTGCCTTTAGGAGCTTACACACATATGTGGAGAAAGTAAGTTAAACATAATGAGGTAGAAATGAGGTAGAAAGTCAGTTAAACATAACATTTATTGTAGAAATAAAACAGAAAATGAAAGAGACTAGAGAAGATACAATTGATAGAGGGCTACCAGAAATTATTAAAAAGAAGCTTTGCAGCGACAGATGTGAAAATGTGTTAGAAATCCAAACTGGGGAAACGGACTTGGCCCAGTGGTTAGGGCGTCTGTCTACCACATGGGAGGTCCGCGGTTCAAACCCCGGGCCTCCTTGACCCGTGTGGAGCTGGCCCATGCGCAGTGCTGATGCGTGCAAGGAGTGCCCTGCCACGCAGGGGTGTCCCCCACATAGGGGAGCCCCACGCACAAGGAGTGCGCCCGGTAAGGAGAGCCGCCCAGCGCAGAGAAAGTGCAGCCTGCCCAGGAATGGCACCGCCCACTCTTCCTGTGCCGCTGACGACAACAGAAGCGGACAGAGAAACAAGACGCAGCAAATAGACACAGAGAACAGACAACTGGGGCGGGGGGGGGGGGGGGGGAGATAAATAAATAAATAAATCTTTAAAAAAAAAAAAAAAGAAATCCAAACTAAAGCATAAGGCGATATGCAGTAGATTGGTATAAGACGGTAAGTTCCCTGATTTGGAATAAAGTTATAGGAAATAAATAATTTTAATCAGGACCATAAAGCTGCAATAGGGCATACCTGGTGTTTATAGAGAAAACTAAAAAAATGTAAGAATAAATTCTATCACATATATATTTTTTCTAAAAACCAATTAAGTTACATTGTTAGAGGTCACTTATTTCAGGTGACAGTGACAAAGAAAGGACATTTCCTAACTCATTTCATGGATTGTCCAATCATTTTTTTTCTGAGATCCTGTCTCATGTGATGTGTTTTTAAGATACAACTTTTAGGCGGTGGACTTGGCCCAGTGGTTAGGGCGTCCGCCTACCACATGGGAGGTCCGCGGTTCAAACCCCAGGCCTCCTTGACCCGTGTGGAGCTGGCCCATGCACAGTGCTGATGCACGCAAGGAGTGCCCTGCCACGCAGGGGTGTCCCGCATGTAGGGGAATCCCACGTGCAAGGAGTGCGCCCTGTAAGGAGAGCCGCTCAGCGTGAAAGAAAGTGCAGCCTTCCCAAGAATGGCACCACACACACGGAGAGCTGACACAACAAGATGATGCAACAAAAAGAAACACAGATTCCCGTGCCGCTGACAACAACAGAAGTGGACAAAGAAGATGCAGCAAATAGACACAGAGAACAAACAATGGGGAGGGGAGGGGAGAGAAATAAATAAATAAATCTTTTTTAAAAAAGATACAACTTTTATTATTTTTTTCTCTGAAGGGTAATGAAATTACAGTGAGTAGATTGAAATTTCTATATTGTTTTCCTCAAAGAGTTGATCTTTAAAAAATAAGCTAATGAGCCGGTATAAAGCTCAATTATTTTAAAATTGCAAGTAAATAGCTTTCAGCATTTTCCCTTTCTTCACAGCTTCTTTTCTTCTTCAGTTTATCTGAATAATGAGCATCTTAAAGATTTTTTTCCATAACAAATGAGAATAGGAATATGCAGCTGTAATAGCAGTATTCAAGCAAGCAAAAAGTAGAATATGCATGTTCACATGGGAAAATTTTAAAAGAGGACATAGGTAACAGAAGTTATAGTCTTGGCTCTGCTCAAGGTTTTCTGTACTTAAGTGCTGCTTTCAATTTTTTCTCCTTGATGTCTTAAATGAAATCTCAACAATGTACCTTCACTTATGTGATAGAAAGTAAATTTTGCAAATCTCTTAGCGTAGTACCTGAAAAACAGACCTCAATTAACACAATGTGTTTACCTGTTATAGCCATGACTCTGGGACTCAAAATTCTTATTGCTACTATGACTATTGCTACATTGTTGTATGTATTTCCCTGGGGTGATACATAAGGGAAAATATTCCAATTCGTTTGGCTTAATCTGTATAAAGAAAGATTCAATGTAAATAAGAATGTGCTCTTTTTGAGTCAGGAAGTAAACACATGCACTCAAAGCTAATTGAACTCGGTTTTAGTTTGATTAAATGAATGATTTTCCCATTTATCATGATCTTTATGTTCATAGACAGGTGTACCTTGTTTTAGGGCTCCTTGCCTTATTGCATTTCTCAGACGGTACTGCATTTTTACAAATGGAAGGTCTGTGGCAACCCTGCGTCAAGCAAATCTGTCAGTGCCATTTCTTCCACAAGCATATGCTTACCTTGTGCCTCAGTGTCACATTTTAATTAAGGTATGTACATTACTTAAGACAGAATGCTGTTACATATTTAATAGACTCTAGTATAGTGTAAACATAACTTACACATGTACTGGGAAACCAAAAAATCATGTGACTTGCTTTATTGTGATGGTCTGGGACTGAACCTTGAAAATCCCTGAAGTATGCCTCTATAAATTTACTCCTTTATTCCCTGAAATCCATTGACCACTCACTAAATAACCAAAGAAAAAAGAATGATCAAACACATTAGGATATTATATGTAAAACTTAAATTGACTAAAACAGAGCATTGTGTTATGCCTCATGGAACTTGAGCTAAATCTTTTACAAGTCTTTAAGGGTTGAAAATCTCTCTTTCATGCAATGTTTGAAAGTCCCACCTGTTTACAACACATGATTGAACACAGCCAAAAAGAGCAACCACACATTTCATCCCTTTCTATAACGTAGGGAAGGACAGATGCATCAAAGTTCAAAGAAAACACATTTTTGGAAGTGAACTGTATTATTAGGAAGAATTTTCTCAAATGCATTATTATACACATAATAGTACCAAGTACTAGTAGTGAGAATTGTAAGCCCTTGAGAGTTAAGTAATGGGGTTTGGGAGTGGTAATATTTAAACTCAAACCTGAGATTGAACGAAAGTCAACTAAGCAAACAGGAAGAGTACCCTCTCTGGTGTAGAGAGATTAGATTGTAGAGAATGAAGGGTGGTTTGAGGTACTTCTGAGGAATCATTTTGATAGCCACAGTTTGACTTATATGAGGCTGTTGGCTTCGAACCTGTAAAAGGCTGCATAATTTTCCATTTCAGTGAGGAATGAATCATCTATCCATTAAATGTATGTTTAAATTTAATTTCTTGCCCTCATTCTAGTAAGAATAGAATAATGATGGGTCTTATTTAAGCAAACAGGTGCTGACTGGATAACCAACTTCCAGAAACAATAGAATATTAATGAGTGGATTGAAGGTATGTTTGAAAGCAAGACCTGGGCTGAGTTCATTTGACAAGGGGGAAAATAGCTCCCGAATCCTTAAGGCTGCTGTTTTGTGTTGGGCATTAGAAGCAACTAAGTATGTTTGGCTATGGCTCAGTAATTCTTAATATTAAACCTCAACACAATTGGAAAACCCATTCAACGTTTTCATTCCTGTGTATACATACAAGCCAATAACAGCCAGGCTTCTCAGCAATTATATCCATATCTGTGGGCAGGCAGATTGTCAAACATTGAAGACTGGGTGGGAAGAACAAAGCAAAGCTTACAACAAGTTTCCAGGTTTTACCTGCAACATATAGATTAAACGGATTATGAAAATTTTCAATGAGATAATTTGTCTTATTTCACCAGACAGCCATTACCAGAGAATTCACAGTAAGAGGCAGCTGTTTTAATTCTCCATTCTGAGAAAAGATGTTTTATTCAAATGAGTTGCCTCTCCAATGCTCAGTCAACAATTCTTCCTCCATCTTTTAAGACTTCTTTACAAACACACCGGCTGCTTGTTTTGCTTATTCTTACCAATTCCTGAAAAAAGCTTTTTTAAAATTGTAATTCAAAGAGCTCTCAAATCCTCTTTCCTTGAGAAGTAAAAAATGGGCTATATTCTATTATTTCGCTTTTTATTCTATTTGAAGTTGCATTGTTAATGAAAACTCCAAACATGTAAGGAGATTTCCTGTGAACCATTCCCTATAGAATGTAGTTCAATAAAAGAACATTCCTTTTTGGATCCACTTCCAGGAATGTTTTCCGGGCTGGATTAAAAATCTAACTCTAAATGTATTTCCACATACTGACTGGCAAGGGGTACAATATAACATAGAAATTCCAATGAACTTGTCCAAATCTCAATATTTAAAATATTAAATTCTGTGAAGTAGAATTTAGGTTGAACTCCCATTCTGTACCAGAGCTTGTTTGTAAATTTATAGATGAGACACAAATAGCCAAAGACAAGTCCAATCTGTAAGTCTTGTTTCAACATTACATTGGTCTTTATTTAAAGTATACTCTTAGTGACAGATAATAAATTACCAAAACAGTTCTTTTCAAATGTGAGAGCAGTTGATTGAAAATGATTTCTTTTCTGGCAGAGAGGAAGAAAATAAAATCCTGTGTTATTTTAAAAATAAATATTTGAAGGCTTCCTCTTAAGAATTGGTGAGATGGATTAAATGTATTTTCCTAAATCAGAGTTAAACAATAAATCAAAATTGCCATTACCTAGATAATTGGAGTAGCCACTGGCATCTGAATCCTCCTATGGAAGCAATGGATGTTAATTTATAATTAAGCTGGCAGGAATTTATATTTGCGCTATTAAATTTCTAGGTATTATGAGAATGTCTCCAGAACCTCTGGACTAAAGCTCTGCCACTTATAGTCAACCCTAATAAAAATGTATGATGATTTTTTTTTTGGCATGTGTGAATGCTGATTCCTATGCAAAATGTCTATTCTTTAGAAAACGGGCTTGCAGAAATTCATCCTCAGAACATCAAGGAATCTCAAAAAGTCATTATCTGGAGACATAAAAAATAAAGCAAAGAGGAGTGTAGAAATAATGACAAGCACTGTAGAACGTGATTATCAAATCCTCTTGCACTTGGAACCAAGATGATTTCTCTTATGAACACGAATGTTTTTCAGAGCGATGAAATGCCCCCTCCGAGAGTAGCTGAGTATCCTCGATGTGTAGCTGGAAGATTCCCTGAAGTCAAATTTGCTCCGTGAGAACTGTGCTACGAATCTGAAACTAGAGAACATGAAGGCGTTCCCTCTTTTTTCCCTTCGGAAGCAGCATGTTGATGTGTGCAAACCTTCACGAGGGTGTGTGGGGACAGGTCACATTAATTTGTTTTTGCCCAAAAGGTAAACTGATGACAATCCATTCCATATAGAGCATTTCTCAGGCATTTCTCGGGCATTAACACTGGATATTCTAAATTCTTTTGTAATTGAAGTCTTCCATGAAAGCAACTGGAAATAGGGTTTGAAAACTGTGGGTATATTTATTGGTCCAATATCATCTTCCCAGTAGGATCTAGATGGTGAGGGTAGGCTTTGAAATCAGAGGAAATCAGGGCAGGATTTTCTGTTCTGTGTATAATATTTGTAAAGATGTTTCCAACATCCATGACACATAGCTGGCTTCTGACATGAATATTTGTTCAAGTTGAAACACCATGATAAAAAGAAAGGAAACGAACATTCACAATACTTCTCCATGAAGTATCAAGTAAAATGGCTGGCACAGGAAAAATTACAAATGCTCTAACATTTGCCATTGGTTGCCTACAATTTCCAAACTACTTCTGGTTCAAAACTTTCCCATGCAAAAATATTTCAGCTAAACCAAGCCGAATGACCATTAAATGAACAGAAATCTCATGATGTTAGTTACCATTTATAAATTGCAAAGCGTTCTCAGGAAATTCTTCCCCCATCCCCCTCCTTTGGAGAACTGACTGATATCCTTGAATTCTACATCATCCTTCACTCCTCTTTTGCTCCCCTGTGTATCAAATGTCATCAAATGCTGTCAACTCTACCCTCCATCAGCCTCTTTCCACCCACGGTTGTGCAGCATTTGACCAGCACAATGGAGTTCTTTTTTTTTTCTTTTTTGTCTTTATTTATTTTTTTAATGCTACATTAAAAAAATATGAGGTCCCCATATGCCCCCACTCCTCCCCTCATAACAACAACCTCCTCCATCCTCATGAGACATTCGTTGCATTTTATGAATACATCTATGAGCACCACTGTCCCTCGTGGTCAATGGTCCACACCATAGCCCACTCTCTCCCACAGTCCACCACCCAGTGGGCCATGGGAGGACATACAGTGTCCAGTAATTGTCCCTGCAGCACCACCCAGGACAACTCCAAGTCCCAAAAACGCCCCCACATCACATCTTTGTTCTTGAGTGCTCGGCCACAGATTACTCTAAGCCAAGCTTGCTAATGTCCCTGCTAAAAAGTGCATGGAGGTGTGGTAACTCTTTGCCTTCCATCTCAGTCACAGGAAGTACCAAGTCCTCATGAATCCTCTAAGACAGACGCATCACAAAGCCCTTGACTTCCTTCTGTCTGGAATAATTGCAAGCCAATTAGTCGCTCTCAACACCAATAACTTTATTTTTCACATCCCACGGAACGACATCTGGCATACTCTATATTCATTGACTTCCTCGTGTGCCTGCCTTCACCCATGCAAATGGGAAATTCCATGAGAAAAGAGTCAAGAGCTTTTTCAGTGCTTCACACCCAGTGCCTAGGAAAGACCACGCTAAGTATTCTCAGAATGAGTGCAGGCTAATGGTTGCAGTCTACATGCTGCTAACTGCCTTCTCAAGAGCATGCACTAGAAAAGCATGCTACAATTTCTTCCATTACTAGTCAAAATAGTTCTATAGTAGAATATTAGGAAGTCCACTTTAATCCATATTTTATTCCTCCATCCTGTGGACCCTGGGATGGTGATGTCCACTCCACCTCTATATCGAGAGGGGCCTTAGATCCCACATGGATGATGATGCGATTCTCCTGCTTGCAGCTGTAGGCTCTCTTGGCTCCTTGGTGTGGTAGTTGACCATCCTCACTTTCCTGTTAGCTGACCTGGGAGAGTGGGGTATATGGGAACCTCTTATGTTTTTTAATGTAAAGTTTTGTGTGATCTATTAAATTTTTTAAAAAGATAATTAAAAACTTAAAAAAAAAAAAAAAGAAATCCCATCCCTGGAAAAAAAGAAAAGGAAAGCATGCTGATACCTCACAAGGAGGACTGGGTGTGGAAAACTTCTTTCATTGGTTCCCGTTTGAATTTGACTTCTGTGATAATATTCAGGAATTTTTCCTATAGCATAGTTTCTTGAGAAGGGTCATAAAGAAGTCTATCCAGTTTTACCTTGTAACCCTTCACCCTGCCCATTCATTCTGAAGCTCTCTCATTTACCTCTCTGCTCTTTGAACCTCTCCTATTAAAACCAAGAAGTATTTTCCAGGTCTCGGTACTCTCTCAGGAAACTAGAGCAGACTTTTAAAACATTGCCCTGGACACCTACAAATTCTGTGTTTATACATCAGTGGTTTCTGTCCATATACGTAGGGTTTTCTCCCTTTGTGAGTTTACCTTGCTCTTTTTGTGGATTCTTAAAGTGGTAGCTTGGAACTTCTGTGTAACCTGGTGCTTACCACAATTAAAACACAATATTTCCATAACTCCAAGGCATTCCCTCAGGTCACTCTTCAGATTTCACCACTACCCCTGGCCCAAGTCACCCAGTGATATGTTTTCTGTCACTTGTAGATAAGATCAAATGTTCTGGAACATCAAATAAGTTTCTTATACAGCCTGTACCCTCTTGCGCATATCTTCATTGGCTTATCATGTTTGGATACTAAATCATCCCTCTGCACATATTGGAGTTTCAATCCTTTCTAGTGATTAGCCTTTCTAATTATGTGTACTGATTTTTAGGTGCACTAATTTTTATCTATTTTTATTTTGTTGCATAAACAAATTCTTTCCAGTTTAAGATGATTTGAAGATACTTACAAAAACATTTATGTACCTCCATGTCCTCAGTATCAAGTGAGCACCTGGTATTTGGACTGCTGATTGTGTGAAAACAGTATATATAAACCTCAAAAATACCCTTAATATGTCATAAAAGTGATTGTATCATTTTTACATGCTAACCAGCAATAAATGGCACAGTTGTAGTTCTCTTGATGGGAAACTTGCTGAGAAAAGGTGGTAGATTTTTTTCAGTCTTTAAATTTTACAGCAATCGTTTTTCAGAATACTGCATTGTAAAAATTGTCTTAAAATTGTTCTTAAGCAGTTCTTGTTTTTCATCACTATTTTAGAGTTTATAGTTGACTCCTTTCTATATGTGAGAAAATTGGAATACATTCTTCATAGTCCTCTTCTATTTTACTCTCACTTAATATGCTTATAATAAGGGTTTTGTAGATTACATTGGATCTCCTAAATAGATAATAATGTTGTCTGTGAATGAAGTTTTACTTCTTTTCCAGTATGGAATAATTTTATGTTTCTTAGGCCTGCCTTGATTGATGAAATGCAAAAAAAAAAAAAAAAAAAAAGAAGTCATTACAATACTGAATATGAGTGGCAGGGAGAAAACATCCTTGCTTTTATCTGTATCAAGAAGAAAACCATTGATAGTTAACAATTAAGTGTAATTTTAGCTCCTTTTCTCCATACAAGTCCTTAGACTGAGGAGATTCCTGCCTAGAACATTTTTGTTAGAATACTTTACCATGAACTATGCTTCAATGTGTAGATTATTTTTCTGTAAGATTTCAGAGGATCCTAGTTTTTCTCCTTTATTTTGTACATATGGTGACTGTCATTGATAAATTTTGAAGGTTAAATCTGCCTTGCTCACCTAGAATAAATCCCACTTGATCACAATTTATTATCCTTTTCATCTATTTTTGGATTCAATTCCCTAATATAACTGTTTTTGCATTTGTGCTATTGTTTTAATCTATTGAAATGTTTTATCTAATTTTTAGACCTCGGTAATACTGAATTCATTAAAAGAGTTGGAAAGTATTCACTTTTTTCTCTTTTCCTGGAAGAGTCTTTGTAAAACTGATAGTATTAGTTCCTTAACTGTTTGAGACAATTAGCCATTGAGGCCATTTAGCTTTGAGGATGTCTTTTTGCAAATGTTTTTAATTTTTAATTTAATTTCTTCAACAAATAAAAACTACTCATGTTTTCCATTTATTATGAAGTCAGTTTAGTAAAATGTTTCTTTAAGTTGTATTTTTTGGCTTAACGCTTTAATAATTTTCTCTGAATATCCTTTTAATGTTTGGAAGATCTTTAGTGATGTTCTCTATTTTGTTCCTGTCACTTTTCATTCTCTTTTATTGATCTGGCTAGAGATTAAGGAGTTTCATTGATCTTGTCCAATTTTCATTTTATAGGTTGATGCTTTTTTATTATGTTTCTCATTCCTTTTCTATAGTTTGTCTTTTTTAGAGTGAAATTTCTAAATTTACAAAACAAGCACATATAACATTATACGGGTCTTCTATAGATCACCCCACCACCACCACTTGTTATGAATTATTTGTTACAAACTGTGAAAGGGCATCATCAAAATATTACTACTCATTTTGGCTCCTAGCTTATGTTTGGTGCTTTCCCTCAACCCACCCAATTACTAACAGCCTATACTAGTTTTAATTATTTGTTACTGTTCATGAGAGAACATTCTCATGTTTGTCCTGTTAAGCACAGTCCATCTTCCACCACTGGAGTTGCTCTGTTGTATTGTCCCATGGTTTGTACAAACCATTCAAAGTGTACACTCAGTGGCTCTCATAATTTAATCACAATTGTGCTGTCATCACCTCAGTGGATTTCAGAACATGTCCATTACTCCAAAAGGAAAAATCCCATACCCTCTTATACACGCCTATTGTTGTCCCTTAATACTGAAAATATATCTTTTTGCCATTGCTGCAGAATATTACAATCTTACCGTTAACTATCACCCCTAAGTTACATTAGTTGTGATTTTTCCATGCATCACCATAGTCTTAGCACTTTGTAAAATAAGGGCATGTCTCTATTTATCCTTTTAACTACAATCTTTATCCAACCCCTTTCTAGTTCGGGTTTAGTTTAATCCTATTTTCTTTATTCTTAAAGTTTTAGCACAGATCATTGGTTATTGACTTTTTAAGAAATGGAATTGACTATAGATCTCTAAGCACAGCTGTAGATTAATCCCACAAATTGTGGTATACTCATTTCTTAATTTAGTTCAAATATACCTTTCAAATTTCTATTTGTATATATTCTTTGCTCAAGAGTCTTAGATTTTTTATTTAAATCCAAATATTTGGGAATTTTCCAGATATCTTTTAGTTACTCAATTCTAACTGAATGCCTTATGACTTTTATTCTGCAGGCTTTTCTGTATTTTATAGGTCTTTTATGTCACATATACTGATATTTAAGGATCTTGATAGATTATAAAAAAAATTGTAGCCTATCTGACTATCAAGATCACATTCTGATGCTTTTATCCATTAGTTAAAAAAGGATATTTGCTAAGGGGAAACAGTGCCAGGCAATATTCTAAAGAGTAAGCCTATAGCAATGAAAAACATAACAAAAGACAAAACTTCTTGCCCTCCAGGAAAATGAATTCTAGAGGGGATGCCAGATGATAAACAAAGCAGGGGAGCCAGCAGTATGTCAGCTAAGGGCTGTGTATGTCAAAAAGGCAAAGAAGGGAGCCAGATCCTGTGGGAAGCTGGGGTTGCAATGCTAAATAGTCAGGAAGGACCTTCTTGAGAAATTAATCTTTAAATAAAGATTTGGACATGATGGGGAATGATAGGCATTGGGGGCTGGGGCTAGCATTCCAGGAGATGAGCAGGAAAGTGATTACAAGTGAGATCTTGGAATTCTGTACTACATAGCTTAAGCTTTTTCAGATTTTACCTCTGTGCTGCCTTCTTGTATTTTGGTCAGATCGATTTCCCATTCACTCCCTTCTATTGTTCATAGATGGGTAAATGTCTCTCTTCTGATTTTTAAAGCTCTTGTATTTCATATTTCTGAAATGTTAATTTTGTTATTCTTCACCGTTCACTTACTTTCTTCTTTGGAGGTACCAGAGATTGACCTTATATGTACAGGAGAAGCAGGTGCTCCACCACTGAGCTACACCTGCTCCCTAACTAACCTTTTGGTCATCTCATGCCCCTTCCTGAATTTTCCATGAGTTTTTTTTAAAATTTCATACCTAGTATTTGACAATTTTTGACGGATAATCCCAGTATCCTATGGCTTAAGAGGTCTGATTCTTTTGTATTTGTTACTCAAGCAGGTGTCCTCTGATTTGGGTGATTTTCTGCTCTCATATTTGAATCTACATAATTTGTGGCACTCTAGTGCCCTGAGCTGGAACTGCTTTCCTCCAGGAAACTCTGCTTTTGCTTCTTCAAGATACTGCCCAAGCTATGGTAGAGAGGAACAGATCCCATTTTTTTCTACCTCCTTGACATAAAGAAAAATGCTATTTTCCATCACCTCTCCCAATGAGAAGTGACCACAGACACATTCTTGTAGCCTATGACAATTGGATGAAAGTGAGGCTTGGTCCTTATAAGTCCAGTCAACAAATACCTCTCACAAGACAACTCACACCCTTGCCTCCTTAGCTATCCGTTCATTGAAAGCATGATCTCTAAGATCTGTATTCTTGAGGCTGGCTTATAGGATCTGGAAAAACAATGTCATGCATTAAAGATTGGATGTCTTGAAGAATCATCCTGTATAGTGCCATGTAGGTTCAGTAATCATGGGTTTTTAAAAAGCATCACTCAGGGGAGTGGATGTGGCCCAAGCATTTGGGCACCCGCCTACTACAGGCAGGCTCCCAGATTTGTTTGCCAGTGCCTCCTAAAGAAGAGGAGAAATGATAATGAGCAGGGACAAGGAGTGAAAATGAGCAAGGAGCGGTTGTGGCTCAAGCAGTTGGGCACCTGCCTCCCTACAATAAACTTGTAAGTTATAGAAACTTGAAAGTTAAAAGTCAAGAAGAGTTTTTTTTTTATGAAGAACAGTAAAGCTGAATTCATGTTCACTCCATTCAAGAACTAATGCTTCCCTTCAGCTAAAAAGTGATCAAAAGTAGTTGATGCACAAATGAGCAGAGTCTGAGAGACAGATAAAGTAGATACAACCCCAGGTATTGGTTCTTTTGAGGAATAAAGAGACCCATGGGTTCTATGGTCATGGCAGATGGGGTTCACTGCCATGTCAGATGGCCCTTCTTTGGAGCTGGTGTTTCTGAGTGATGGAATTGGACTCAGAGGGGATCTCTTCTCACAAGACTTGCATGCTACTTTATTGGAATTGTAGTTGGTGCTGGGGTTTTAGATATATTTAGGGGATTTGAATCTCTGGACTGATAATATGACACCCAGGCCCAGAGCCTCAACAGACTTCAGCTCCTACACTTTGATTTATTGGACTTACCCCACTCAGCTAACATCGAGTTGAAGAAGGTCAACCACCACACCATGGAGCCTAGAGTGTCTACAACTGAAAGCAGGAGAAGTGCATCCAGTATCCATGTGGAATCTAAGCCCCCACTTGACATAGATGTGCAATGGACACAACCAATCCAATGTCCACAGAGAAAATATGGAATGGGTGTGGGAAGGGTAGCCATAGTGGCTGCTGAGTTTGGGGAATGGGAGGAAGAGATGAGATGTGGAGGCGTTTTCGGGACGAGGAGATGTCCTGGGTGGTGCTTCATGGACAATTACGGGACATTGTAGATCCCCCCAGGGCCCACTGGATGGAACGTGGGAGAGTGTGGGCTATGATGTGGACCATTGACTAGGGGTGCAGTGATACTCAGAGATGTTCTTACTAGGTGCAATGGATGTGTCACGATGATGGGAGAGAGTGTTGCTGTGGGGGGAGTGGAGGGTGGGGGTGGTGGGGTTGAATGGGACCTCATATTTTTTTAATGTAATTTTTAAAAAATAATAATTAAAAAAAAAAAGGTAGTTGATCAGGGAAGTGGACTTGGCCCAGTGGTTAGGGCGTCTGTCTACCACACAGGAGGTCCATGGTTCAAACCCCGGGCCTCCTTGACCAGTGTAAAGCTGGCCCACGCACAGTGCTGATGTGCGCAAGGAGTGCCGTGCCACGCAGGGGTGTCCCCTACATAGGGGAGCCCCACGGGCAAGGAGTGCGCCCCATAAGGAGAGCTGCCCAGCATGAAAGAAAGTGGAGCCTGCCCAGGAATGGTGCTGCACACACGGAGAGCTGACACAGCAAGATAATGCAACAAAAAGAAACAGATTCCTGTGCTGCTGACAACAGAAGTAGATAAAGAAGAACACGCAGTGAATGGACACAGAGAACAGACAGCTGGGGAGGTGGGAGAGGAGAGAAATAAATAAAATAAATCTTTAAAAAAAATAGTAGTTGATCAGTGCCAGCTGGGCCCTGAGCCTCAGCAGAGTGGTGACTCTTACTCTCTGGTTCATTGGTCTTACCCAGGTCAGCTAAGAGGGAGGTGAAAAGATCAACCACCACACCAGGGTGCCAAGAGTACCTACAATTGCAAGCAGGAGAATCTTATCCATCATCCATGTGGGATCTAAGCCCCCTCTTGATGTAGAGGTGGAGTGGACATCACCATCCCAGGGTCCACAGGATGGAGGAATAGAGTATGGATTAGAGTGGACTACCTGATATTCTACTATGGAACTACTGTGATTAGTAATGGAAGAAATTGTAGCATTGATGTGGAGAAAGTGGCCACATTAGCTGCTGAGGGCAGGGAGAGGGTAGAAGAGATGTGATGTGAGGACATTTTTGGGATTTTTGAGTTGCCTTAATGGTATTGCAGGGTCAGATGCTGGACTTTATATATCCCACCATAACCCACTAAATGGACTGGGGGAGAGTGCAAAGTACAAGGTAAACTATTATCTGTGTAGTGCAGCAGTGCCCCAGAATGTGTTCACTGAGTGCGATCAGGGTGCTGCAATGATGAGGGAGGTTGTTGGAGTGGGAGGAGTGGGGCGGGGGGTATAAAGGAAACTCATATTTTTTAGTGTAATTTTTTTGTGATGTATATATCTTCAAAAAACTAAAATTTACAAAAATGATGTGGTGGGGAGTGAGGAGTGGGTTATATGGGGACCTCTTATGTTTTTTGTTTTTGTTTTTTTAATGTTTTTTAATGTAACATTCCTTGTGATCTATTAAAAAAATTTTTTAAGTAGTTGATCAAACCATTTTGGGGACATCCATAGAAAGGCTTTATTTTGTGGTTCTCATGAATTCTTAGTAAAGAATATTAAGATACAATTTATGGAGTGTTTCTCCATGTGGATAAGGAATGAATATAATGCCTCATTTCCAGTATTTTGATGCATTTCCATAGCTTTTCCAACAAAAACATAATCAGAGTCCAGTTTAAGTGGCAGCTGACTACAGTGGACCAAATAGGTTGTATAAAAAAGCTTCTTTCAAATATGCTAAGAGAATTTTCTTGAAAGCTAGTTTAATCTGCTCAGAACTCCATTGTGACCCGCCTCATTTTACTCTGAGCTACTCCTGAGTTCTCAGTACTGAAGTTAGCAATCAGTCACTGCCCTGGCATAAGCTGATTAAAAATGAGCTCTTTGTAGATACCTTCTCTCCAGCACCCCTGTAGTAGCTTCAATCAGCAGTGATCAAAACCTGAGATTTAGTGTGACTCCAGGTGGTTTTACGTGCAAGCTTCTATCTTATTGGAGTTTAACAAAAAGTGCTATTTGATGTTAGAATCTATTAAAATCAGAAAAGTAGACTTCTCTGGAACAGAGTGTATGAACTTATATTAAAGTAACTGGTACATCTGTACAGATGAAATAAAAATACATTGTATCAGCATCCTGGGCTGCACGACACTGGGGTTACAAAATATTTCTTAAGAGCTGCTTTCTTGAGCATGCTAATTTTCATTATTTAACAGTAGGATGTTATGGGTATAATGGCATGACAAAGTTAAACAAGTCACAATAAAGGACCAACTTAGTAAAAGGTTAATCTCTGAAATAAAATTGTAGATGGAGAGACGAAGATGGACTTTTTCTTTGGTTCTTCAAATGTATTGCTTAATGTTTGTGTTGAAATTAATTTTTATCACTTGTTTCTACTAACCAAAGAACAGGTACATTAGAGGTATTGGTACTTACACAATATTTGTTCAGAAGTCTTCAAATATCTGGGAATAGACAGGTATTTGAGCAATGCCTATGTCAGTTGGTATGCTCCAAGTTTGTTCTTGAGATGACTGATAGAGAAGAGAATAAAAACTAAAGGCAAAGCAGCATTCCTTGGAAGCAGTGGTGGAGACTGAAAATAAACAAGAACTTTACAGATTGGGAAATCCACAGACTGAGTGGTGAGTGTGGAAAAGAAATAAAGCAATGGTATGTGTTAAAGGACAATCAATTAGAGGACTAATGATAAATTTTATAGTCAGCAAATGATCTACTATCTGAGAACATGGCATTTGAGCTAGAACCAAAGGAAGAGTTGAAACCAGGCATGCAAAGTCCTAGGTTAGGAGTGTAACAGGCAATGGAAGAAAAAAAACTTTTGGAAAAACAGAAAAAAAAAAATACTTTGAGGCACGACACCTCCAAGAAATCAAAGAAGGTTATGAGAGCATACTAGAAGTATGAAAAGTTGGGAGAAGAAAAGTGGACTGTCATCACCTTTCCAATCTTAGAGCACACAGAGTTTGGATTTTTTATTTTTATCACATGTGATGGGGACTTCCAGGAAGATGGGGGATTAAAGAGGCAGAGGAATCACTTCTCTCCCACAAATATTAGCTAGAGGACAGGTGGAAACAGTCTAGAGGGCTGCGCTGGGGTTTAGGACACCATGGAAATGTGAAACACCATCCAGAATAGAGAGTGGTGAAGGGAAGGAGTCTCAGCTGGCTGGAAAATCCCATGAGTAGAGCTGCAGAAGCAGCAGTAGGCACCAATCCCCCCAACTATGTGGCAAACTGGAGTCTGCAGGTTGCAGCTGTTGTGGATGGAGGGGATTGCAAGGGTCCCCTTCCCCAAGAAAAGGGAAAAGGGAGGGACACAGCCTACAGCAAATTCAGATTTTGGCTAGGGAATCTGGCCTGCTGCATTGGAGAACTCTCACAACTCCAGGCCAAGTGTGGCCATGACATTGCTTGCCCTGAGAGCCAGCAGGGAGCTAAAGATAATTTGCCTTCTCAAACACTCTCTCTACTGCCCTGGGCAGGTTTTTGAGGTAGCAGAGGGAAGGAGGATGTAACCAATCAAGGAAGGAGAAAAGCCTCTTAGAAAGTTTCTTTCTGAGGGTTGGCCAGCCCTGAGGACATTGCTTCTGCATCTTGGCATACCTGAGGAGTTACTCTGTCTGCATTCTCACCAGCATCTGGGGTCTGAGCCGGGTGGTCTCCCACAGAGTGTCATTTGTTGGCCACACCAGAAACGTGCATGATAAAGGAAAAATAAATAAACAAAAGAGGTAAGCTGCTGCCTTTACTGCCACCTTCTCCAACGCCCTTGGGAACTGGCCTGCACCCCATTATTGGGTCCTCAGCCCTGGTCTGAGCAGTTAAACAGGAGAAATCCTACATATCTAGGACAAGTCGAACTGAGAGTCCAAGAACAGGGGTAGCACACAGCTACTTAATGGTAAATTGCTAGGCTAGAGAAAGAAACATCAGAGTAAACACAGCAGCAGAATCAGATGCCTAGATATCCACAGAAAATTACAAGCTCTAAAAAGAAAAAGGAAGATGTGACTCAGACAAAGGAACAAATCAAAGTTCCAGATGAGACACAGGACTTGAAACAGCTAATCAATGAGGTTCACACAGATCTAAATCAAATCATGGAGCTGACAGACAACATGCCTAAAGAAATAAAAGACATTGAGACTGAGTGAGCACAAATTAAGACTTGAAATCTCCGATAGAAAAATAATAGAGCTCATGTGAATGAAAAGACAAAATAAGTGAGATTAAAAATACAATAGAGGGGAGCCAGTGTAGCTCAGTGGTTTGAATGCATGCTTCCCATGTACAAGGTCCTGGGTTCAATCCCTGGTACCTCTTAAAAAGTACAGTAGAGGCAAGTAACAGCAGACTTGAACTCATGGAAGAAAGAATCAGCAACATAGAGGAATGAATAACTGACACTGAAGAGACAGAAGAACACAGAGAGAAAAGAATGGAAAAAATTGAGCAGGGACTCAGGGAATTGAATGATAACATGAAGCACACCATCATATGCATCATGAAAATTCCAGAAGAAGAGGAAAGGCAAAAGGGATAGTAAGAGTATTTGAGGAAATAATGGCCACAAAAATTTCCCAACTCTTACAAAAGACATGAAGATACATATCCAAGAAATGCAGCATATTCCAGTTAGAATAAATTCAAACACTCTTCCCCAAGACACATAATATGCAGAATGCCAAATGCCAAGGAGAAAGAGAAAATTCTGAAAGCAGCAAGGGAAAAGCTAAACATCCCATACAAGGGATGTCCAATAAAAGTTGGTACAGATTTCAGAAAACATGAAAGCAAGAAGCCAGTGATATAACATAATTAAGATACTGAAAGAGAAAAAACTGCCATCCAAGAATTCTTTATACATGGCGGCAGACTTGGCCCAGTGGTTAGGGCATCCATCTACCACATGGGAGGTCTGCGGTACAAACTCCGGGCCCCTTTGACCCATGTGCAGCTGGCCCGTGAGCAGTGCTGATGCACTCAAGGAGTGCTGTGCCATGTAGAAGTGTCCCTCGCATAGGGGAGCCCCACATGCAAGGAATGCGCCCAGTAAGGAGAGCCGCCGAGCGCAAAAGAAAGTACAGCCTGCCCAGGAATGGTGCTGCACACGCAGAGAGCTGACAGAACAAGATGACACAACAAAAAAAGACACAGGTTCCTGTGCTGTTGACAACAACAGAAGTGGACAAAGAAGAGATGCAGCAAATAGACACAGAGAACAGACAACCAACCTGGGGGGGGGGGGCAGAGAGAAGAGAAATAAATAAATAAATAAATAAAACTTTAAAAAAAAGAATTCTTTATACAGTAAGAGTGTTCTTTAAATGTGACGGTGAGCTTAAAATGTTCACAGGTAAACAGAAAATAAGAGAGTTCATAAACAAGAATCCAGCTCTGCAGGAAATACTAAAGGGGGTTCTGCATTCAGAAGAGAGAAGAGTGTAGAAGGGAAGACTATTAGAAAGGGTAACCAAAAAGGTAAAAAGATGGGCAAAAATAAGATATGACATATGTAAACCAAAGGATAAAATGGTTGAAGTACATAATGCCTTTACAGTAATACCATTGAATATTAATGGATTAAACTCCCCAATCAAAAGACATAGGCTGACAGAAATCATGAGCCATCTATATGCCTTCTACAGAAGACCAACCAGCAAATATCCTGAAAGTGAAAGTTTGGAAAAAGATATTTCATAGAAATAGTAAACAAAGAGAGCAGTGGTACCTATACTTGTGTCAGACAAAACAGACTTTAAATACAAAAATGTGATATGAGTTGTAGAAGGCCATTATATATTAATAAAAGGGACAATCCACCAGGAAGGAGTAACAGTTACAAATATCTATGTACCTAATCAGGGTGCCCCAAAATATATAAGGAAAACTCTAGTAAGTCTGAAAGGAGAAATAGACATCTCTACAATAATAGTTGGAGACCTCAACATGCCACTCATATTAATATAGAACTAGAGAGAAGACCAACAAGGGAACAGAGAACTTGAACAATATGGCAAACAAACTGGATCTGACAGATTATATACAGAACACTGCACCCCAGATCAGTAGGTTATATATTCTTCTCAAGCCCTCATGGATCTTTTTCCAGGATAGACCACATGTTGGGCCAAAACACAGATCTCAATAAATTTAAGAGGATTGGAAGTATACAAAGCATCTTCTCTGATCATAATGGAATGAAGCTGAAAATCAATAATAGGCAGGAAATGTGAAATTTTCAAAAGTATGGAGACTAATAAACACACTTCTAAATCACTGGGTAAAAGAAGAAATTTCAAGAGAAATTACTAGATATCAAAACAAATGAAAATGAGATTAATACTTACCCAAACTTATGGGATTCAGTGAAGGAAGTGCTGAGTGGGACATTTATAGCCTTAAAGGCATATATTTAAAAAAGAAGAAAGAGCAAAAATCATAGCTCTAACTGCATAACTGGAGAAACTAGAAAAAAGAATAGACCTATCCCAAAGCAAGCAAAAAGAAAGAAAGAAAGATTAGAGCTGAAATAAATGAAATTGAGAACAAAAATAACACAGAAAATCAACAAAACCAAAATCTGGTTCTTCAAGAAAAATCAGTAAAATTGACAAGTTCATAGCAAGACTAACAAAGAAAAAAAGAGAGAAGATATAAATAAAATTAGGAGTGAAAAGGGGGATGTTATGACTGATCCCACAGAAATAAAAAGGATAAGAGGATATTATGAGAAACTATGCCAACAAACTAGACAACATAGATGAAATGGACAGATTCCTAGAAATGTGTAAACAATGTACATTGACTCTACAAGCAACAAAACAATTGCAAGCAAAGAGATTGAATTAGCCATCGAAAATCTTCCAACAAAGAAAAATCCAGGACTAGATAGTGTCACAGGGGAATTCTACCAAACATTTTGAGAAGAATTAATACTAACCCTGTTGAAACATTTCCAGGAAGTTAAAAAGGAGGAAAAACTACCCAACACATTTAATGGAGCAAACATCACCCTAACACCAAAGCCAAATTAAGATGCTGTGGTTGGCGCTGGGGTTTAGTGTATACTCAGGGGCCTGTACACTGTCCATGTGATAGCCAGGCCCTGAACCTCAACAGACTTGCAACTCCTACCCTCTGGTTTACTGGACTTACCCAGCCAGCTAACAAGGAGGTGAATAAAGTCAAACCACTACACCAGGAAGCCAAGAGTGCCTACAATTGCAAGCAGGAGAATTGCATCCATCATCCAAGTGGAATCTAAGCACCCTCTCAATATAGAGGTGGAGTGGACATAACCATCCCAGGGTCCACAGAATGGAGGAATAGAGTATGAATTAGAGTGGACTTACTGATATTCTATTCATGAACTTTTGTGATTAGTAATGGAAGTAAATGTAGCATTGATGTGGAGAAAATGGCCACAGTAGCTGCTGAGGGTAGGGAGTGGGAAGAAGAGATGTGATGTGGGGGCATTTTCAGGACTTGGAGTTGTCCTGGGTGGTACTGCAGGGACAGTTACTGGACATTGTATGTCCTCCCATGGCCCACTGGGTGGACTGGGGGAGAGTGTAAACTATAATGTGGACCATTGACCATGTGGTGCAGCAGTGCTCAGAGATGTATTCACCAAGCACAATGAATATCCCATGATGATGAAGGAGGTTGTTCTTATGGGAGGAGTGGTGTGAGGGGGGTGGAGGGTATATGGGGACATCATATATTTTTAATGTAACATTAAAAATAAAGCAAAAAAAATGCTATAAGAAAACTACAGGCCAATCTATCTACTGAAATAGATGCAAAAATTCTCAAAAACTTGCAAATTGAATCCCACAGCATCTAAAAACAATTATACTTCATGTCAAGCAAGTATTTTTCCTGATACACAATGGTGGTTAAATACAAGAAAATTAATTAACTTAATATGCCACATTAACAAATCAAAGGGCTAAAATTGCATGATCATGTTGACTGATGCAGAAAAGGAATTTGATAAAATCCAGCATCATTTCTTAATAAAATCATTTCAAAAGATAGGTATAGAAGGAAACTTCCTCAACATAATAAAGAGCATGTATGAACATCCCACAGCCAACATCATACTGAATAAGGAGAGGTTGAAAGCTTTCTCTCTAAGATCAGGAACAAGACAAGGATGCCCACTGTCACGACTTTTATTCCACATTGTGCTAGAAGTTCTAGTTAGAGCAACTAGGCAAGAAAAAAATAAGAGGCATCCAAATTGGAAAAGAGGATGTAAAACTCTCACACAATCACAGATTCCATGATCCTATATTTAGAAAATTCTAAAATATCTACAATAAAGCTCTTAGAGCTAACAAATTAGTTCAGTAAAGTGGCAGTATACAAGAGCAACACACAGAATTCAGTAATGTTTCTATACACTAGTAATGAGCAAGCGGAGGAGGAAGTTAGGGGAAAATTCCATTAAAATAGCAACAAAAAGACTCAAATATCTAGGAATTAATTTAGTCAGGAATGTAAAGGATCTGTACTCAGAAAACTACAAAACGCTGCTAAACAAAATTTTAAAAGACCTAAACAAATGGAAGGATATCCCATGTTCATGGATTGGCAGACTAAACATTGTGAAGATGTCAATGATAACAAAATTGATTTATGGATTCAGTGCATTACTGATCAAAATTCCAAAAGCCTACTTTAATAGTAAATAGAAAAGTCAATAACCAAATTTATTTTGAAGGTTAAGGGGTCCCAAATAGCCAAAAATATCCTAAAAAAAGAGCAAAGTCAGAGGACTCACACTTTCTGACCTTGAAGTGTATTATAAAGCTACAGTGGTCAAAACAGCATGGCATTAGCATAAAAGATAGCACATTGATCAATGCAATCAAATTGCGAGATCAGAAACAAAGCCTCACTCATATCATCAACTGATTTTCAATAAGCCTACCCAGTCCACTTTTCTTGAACAGAACTGTCTCTTCAACAAATGGTGCTGGGAGAACTGGATAGCCATAACCAAAAGAATGAAAGTGGACCCCTATCTCATTCCCTATACAAGAATTCATTCAAAATGGACCAAAGACCTGAACATAAAAGCCAAGACTGTAAAACTCCTAGAAGATAAAGTAGGGAAACATCTACAAGACCTTATAGTAGGTTGAGGTCTCTTAAACTTTACATCCAAAGCACAAGCAAAAGAAATAATAGCATAAATGGGACCTTCTCAAAATTAAACATTTCTGTACATCGAAGGACTTTGTGAAGAAGGTAAAATACAGCCTAGAGAATGGGAGAAACTATCTGGAAATCACACATCTGACAAGGGTCTAGTATACATGACATATAAAAAGATACTATAACTCAACAATAAAAAGACAATCCTATTTAAAAATGGGCAAAAGACCCAAACAGACATTTTTCTAAAGAAGAAATACAATGGTGAAAAAAGCCATGAAGAAATGTTCAGCATCATTAGGTATTAGGAAACTGTCAACCAAAGTTACAAAGAGATCTCATTTCACACCTATTAGAATGGCCACTATTAACAAAACAGAAAACTGCAGGTGCTGGAGAGGTTGTGGAGAGATAGGAACGCTGACTCACTAGTGGTGGGAATGCAGAATGGTCCAACCACTGTGGAGGAATGTTTGGTGGTTTCCAAGGAAGTTAGATGTAGATCTACCATGTGACCTGTCAGTACTGCTACTAGGCATATACCCAGAAGAATTGAGCACAGTTTCACAAACAGACATCCGGACAACGATATTCATAGCAGCTTTATTCCCAACTGCCAAAAGATGGCAACTATCCAGGTATCCATCCACTGATGAATGGATAAACAAACTATGGTATCTACACATGATGGAATATTATGCAGTGGTAAGAAGAAATGAAGTCATGAAGCACATGACAATGTAGAAGAACCCGGAGGGCATTACGCTGGGTGAAGCAAGCCATTCAGAAAAGGACAAATCCTGTATGATTTCACTACTTTGAATTAAATATAATGAGCAAAGTCATGGAGTTAGTAGCTAGACTATAAGGAACCAGAGAAAAGAATATAGTCAGAGAATGGAAAGCTAAGTTTTAACCTGTGTAGAATTGGTAAAAAGCTGTTTGTACATGTCTGGTAATGAATAGAAATGGTGAAAGCACATCACAGGATTTGTAATTAGCTGTACTAACATATGAGTTTTGATAGTGGTTTGTTTTTTGTTTTTCTTTTTTCTGGAGTAATGAAAATGTTCTAATATTGATTGAAGTGGTGAATGTACAACTTGGTGATTATACTAAATGCTACCAATTATACACTTTAGATAGATTGTGCAAAATAATAATAATAATAATAGGGGTGGGTTGGGGGAAAAATTCACCAAACTCAAGACATGGACTATAGCTAGCAATAATACTTTGACAATGCTCTTTCATAATTTGTTACAAATGTTCACAAAAATGCAAAGCATCGGTGGTGGGAGCCCTGTGTGATGTTATGCATATTTGATTTTTAAGTTCACAACTTTTACTATGCATTTCATGGTTATGTATATTCAAGTATGAATGACCCTTCAATAAATTATTTTTAAAAATGAAAAAAAAAGTGTGATGGGAATGCATTCAGAGTTTTAAGTAGATGTCCTGTGTTCTAATTTTTATGTCAAAAATATCATTCTGATAGCTTTATGGAAAATGGAAATATTAGCATAGTAAGAGTAGTGATAATGTAGGACATATTAAATTAGTTGGATGAGCAGCCCAGGGGATACTAATTTACTAAATTTAGTAAAGGCATTTACTAAAAAGTAGGGAAAAATCCAGGGAGGCGGGCACCTTAGGGGGAATAGGGAAAGACAAGTGCTCTGATTTGAATGTGCTATTTATGAGATGATGCTAAATATATCTTTTAATGTGTAAGAATGAATTGGGCAATATTTCATACTATTTCAGAGTTTTGGAGTTACATTTTGTACATTATCTGCTTCTGATGGGCCACACTGCAGAATGGCATCCATTAGCTATCTTCAGGCAGTTCCTCAGATAATCTCACAGCCAACTTTGTAAATTTTCCAGTCAAACTGAGCTGCGTGAAAAACCAAAAGAAGCTCTCATCTGTGGAAATCTATATTGATAAACTTTGAATTTAAGGCAGTGATAAAGAAATTTTAAATTGAACCTGGCTTCAGTTATGCTATTTGCTTGGAAACCTGAAACGTACAGTTGAGAATTGGAAAAATCGACCTGGACTTGACTTATTGATTCTTTCACTTATTCAACAAATAGTTAAGAACCAATTCTACTTGCTAAGATGATAGTAACAAAAATAATAAAGGTAAAAGTAAAAAATAATAGTAATACTTACTATCAAAAGCATGTTCCACTTTCTTAACATCCATAAAATCCAGGGTCAATCTACAAGTTTAAGACACTCACATCCCCTTATGATGGTGACCAGTATATTGGAAATTATAAGTAATAAATAATGGATTGAGTGATTCCAGTAATGGCCAATGAACTGAGAATTTTCTGAATTTTCTCTTCTTGCTGAATTGGTTTGAAATATTCATGCTAGACTCTCCCATGATTTGTTCATTTCCTTATATATTTGTTTAAAGAAAGTCATACATTTAAAAATAATCTTCATATTTACTGGATTCCATCATCATTTTCATTGAACGGATTTTATCAAAATACCAAATAAGAGAGAAGTTGCCAACATTTTCCCAACACACCTATCATTTAAAAGGAGGTTTAGAGTGAATATAGAAATGGATTTTTCTCTAAATATGCCCATTGGAATGGCATCTTCTAAGTGATAATTTGTCCAAATAATTCCCAAAGTGAAAAATGTGTTGTCCTTGACTTTTAATGAACATACTTGGAAAGGGTAAAACTGTTAAAGTTATTTATTTAAATAAGTTTCATTTTAAAATATTGTACAGAATGCTTGGATTACCACAATGCTAAATCGATGACCTTGGACAAGTCCTTCATCTTCTAAATGCCTCGTTTTCCTAAAAGATAAGACAATCGCAAAGGTTGCTTTCACCAGGATGAAGCTACACTTCATACAGAAGGGGAATAAACCTAACGGACCCAGGGAGATGGTATTTATTTCAGGAAATAAAAGCAGCTGAGCATGAAAAGTAGGTTCCTGCATTAATATTTTATTATCCAAGCACGCCAGCCTGCTTCAGGTACCAGACAATTACAGAAACCTGGAAGTTAATGAAACAATACTCATGTTTTAATATTGTTTCATTAACCATCAGCGATGGTGATTCTCCAATTTAATGACGTTAAAATATTCACAGGAAGAAGAGTTGACCCACTTAGCTTAATAGAGCATTCTGCCAGAACGGGTATTTATTTTTATTTTTTATGTCTATTTTTAGCAGCTCAGGGTATAAAGTGAGAACATACTGGCAATCACATCCATTGGTTGAATAGAAGAGATGTCCGAACTCCAGTTTTGCAAAACGTGGCCAAGAGACAAATCATCCTGAATTTTTGAATGAAGGTCTTCCTAAGTGAAAAGAAACCTTAAGTTTTCCCTAGAATAATCTAAACATATGCATATTTTTTTATATTTTATTTTTTTAAAGATACATAATCACACAAAATGTTACATTAAAAAATATGAGGTTCCCATGTACCCCACTTTCCACACCCCCCAATTCTCCCACATCAACAGCTTTCATCAGTGTGGTACATTCATTCATTCGATGAGTACACGTTGGAGCATTGCTATACTGCATGGTTGATAGTTTATGTTATAGTTTACTCTCTCCCCCAGTCCATTCAGTGTGTTATGGCAGGATATATATTGTCCAGCATCTGTCCCTGCAATATCATTCAGGACAACTCTAAGACCCAAATATGCCCCATATCGTACCTCTTCCTCCTTCTCCCTGCCCTCAGCAACTCCGGTGGCCACTGTCTCCACATCAATGATATAATTTCTTCCATTGCTAGAGTCACAATTCTATAGTAGAATACCAGAAAGTTCACTCAAATCCATATTTTATTCCTCCATCGTAGCACAGATTTTTTAAAATATTAGAGCAGTTTTAGGTTTACAGAAAAGTTAGATGACAGTACAGTTTCCGTATACTTCTCCCTTCACACCCCCAAACAGTTTTCTCTGTTGTTAACATCTTGCATTAACATGGTTCCTTTATAACAATTGATGAATTAATATTGTTACCTTATTAGGTAACTAACACCTATTATTTATATTAGGGTCCACTCTGTGTGTTATCATTTTATGCATTTTGGTAAATGCATAATATTTTGTTCTGCTATTATATTACTCAGAATATTATCACTAATAATGGCCCGTGCTCCACCTGACCTCTGAAAAGCACTGATATTTTTTTACTGTTGCTCTAGTTTTACCTTTGCAGAATTTTATATATAGTCAGAAGCATATAGTATGTAGCCTTTTAAAGCTAGCCTGTTTCCCTTAGCAATCTACACATGTTTCTCTGTATCTCTTTATGGCTTGCTAGGTCATCTTTTATTCTTGAATAATGTTTCATTATTTGGATGTGCCACAATTTGTTCACCCATTGCCCTACTGAAGGGCATCTTGGTTGCTTTCGGTTATTCTTTCTTTATGAATAAAGTTGCTATAAACATTCATGCATAGGTTGTGTGGACATGTTTGTCACATTTGGGTACATAACTAGGAATTCAATTGCTGGATCATTTGGTAAGCCTATGTTTATCTTTGTAAGAAATTGCCAAACCATCTTCCACAATGGTTGCACTGGTTGCATTCCCAACGGCAAAGAATGAGAGTACCTCTGGTTAAAGGTCCTTGTCAGCCTTCAGTAGAGTCAGTGTTTGGGATTTTAGCCATTCTAAAAGGTTTGTAGTGATATTTCACTTTAAGTTTCAATTCCCCAATGATAAAATATTGGTCATCCTATTATGCTTATTTGCCATCTGTTTATCATCCTTTCCACAAGGATCCCTTGTTCGTCATCTCATTACTGTCTCTGCTCAATGTCTCCACTCATTGTGCTGTGTCTGCTCATTGTCTCTGCTCATTTGTCCTATCTGCTCATTGTCTCTGTCCATCGTCTCTTTTTTAAAGATTTATTTTTTTAATTTATTTTCTCTCCTCTCCCCCCACCCCCGGTTGTCTGCTCTCTGTGTCCTGTGTCCATTCACTGTGTGTTCTTCTGTGACTGCTTCTATCCTTATCCATTGTCTTTTAAGAGGCACTGGGAACTAAACCCAGAACCTCCCACGTGGAAGGTGAATGCCCAACCACTCGAGCCACATCTGCTCCCTGCTCATTGTGTCTGCTCGTCTTCTTTAAGAGGCACTGGGAACCAAACGGAGGACCTCCCACCTGGGAGGTGGGCGTCCAACTGCTTGAGGCACATCTACTCTCTGTTCATTGTGTCTGCTCGTCTTCTTTAAGAGGCACTGGGAACCAAAACCAGGACCTCCCATGTGGGAAGTGGGTGCCCAAATGATTGAGCCACATCTGCTCCCATATATCATTTTTGGTGAGGTGTCCATTCACCTCTTTTGCTCATTTTGTAGTTAGGTTCCTTGTTTTGTTATTGTTAAATTTTAAGTTTGTTGTATATTTTGGATACAAGTCCTTTGTCAGATATATGTTTTACAAATATTTTCTCCCAGGCTGTGGCTTGTCTTTTCATTCTCTAAAAAGTGCCTTTTGCAGAGCAGGAGTTTTTCATTTCATCATTTTGTTTTTTTCATAGATAGTACTTTTGTTGTTATATCTACAAAGTGATCACCAAATCCAAGTTCAACTGATTTTCTTCTGCCTCCTAGAGCAGGAGTTCTTAACCTTTCTGGTGCTATGGACCCCTTTAACGTTCAGGAGGAAACCTTGGATTTTCTCTCTAAATATGCCCATTGGAGTACCTAAGTCAACATTATACTGTATATTATTTAATAAATATATTACACCCATACCAACACGCCCCCATAAGAATGTTTTTCTGAATTTCAGTCAAGCTCAGGACCCCTTGTTAAGAACACATCCTAGAGTTACAGATTCATTTTACATTTAGAGCTTGCATCCATTTTAAGTCAGTTTTTTAAAAAGGGTTAAGTATATGTTCAAATTCGTTTTTTTTCCATTCATGTAGAAGTCCAGTTGTTCCAACACCACATTAAAAATCTGTTCTTTCTCCATGGAATTGTCTCTGTTGCTTTGTCAAACATCAGTTGGATATATTTGGGTGGGTCTACTATTGTGTTCTGTACTCTGGTCCATTGATCTATTTCTCTATTTTTTTTTCATTACCTCTGTACAGATTGTTACCGGTTTTTACTTTTTTAAGGTATTAGATTGTGATTCTTGCTATAATTGAGTGGTGACTTAATGAGCAGTTGTCAATGAGTACATGAATAATTCTAGAAAATCAGGCTCATGGCTTTTAATGATACATCCGTGTCACTATTGGCTGAAGACTGATACATAGAATACACTGGATTACCCCAAATCATTGAAGTAATCCTTAAAATGCATCATAGTTTAGTAATAAGAAATTAAATATGCAAAGGCATAAACAGATATGGGAAGATTCCTACTTCGAATTTAAAAATTTGTATCTAAGGTCTTTACATGAAACTTTGTAGGTATAACTTCTCATTCCAACTATTTTTACTTTTGATTCATATGTAATATCTGCATCAACACTTCTTCAAAAGGGGCATCTCTTTCTAGAGACTAATCTTTAAACTCCCTGGCCATCCATAATCACCTGTGACAAAACACAAAGAAGTAATTCCCTCTTCTTACACAAATGAATGTGCCATTAGTGAGAATGTTTCAGTTTGTGCAAAAGGTTTTGATTCAGAACTTCCAAAGAGCACCCTCTACATTTTAATTCCTAATAATCCTCAGGTGATAACCAATCTGCTCAGCAGCACCCCCTTATGGGTCAGCACTGCACTGTAACAAAGCAAACATGCAATTACTAGGTACAAGTTCAATAAGATGACTAGATCAGCTTGTTAAATATATGGGCAGAGAGGAAAAGTTAATGTTAGTTGGCCCATATGTTGTTTTTAAACTTGCATTATTATTTCCACATGTTAACATACAAGAGACTTTATGGTTAATTTGGGAAGGTATAATTTTGCTGTGAAATGGAGAAAAGGAGTTATGCTAAAGAAACACCTGTGAATTTTTTTCATCGCACCTTTTTGAAACACTTCCAGGCTATTAAAAGAGAACAGCACAAAGAATTGACATTTTTGATATTCCCGTTGTGATTCTGTGGGACAAAGGAAGTCATTTATTTAGCACTGGGCATTTTTTATTATTATTCTTTTACCTGAAGTGAAGAACTGACATGATACCACATATTTACTTGGGGCATGGCCATTAACAAGTCTCCCGCTTGAAAGGTTTCAGAGTCCATGAAACACACAGGGTTTACTTTATTTCGTTTTTTATCATCTAGAGCCTCTGCTATTCTTTCATTAACAGCAATTTTCTTCACCATGAAAATCTTTACGTAATTGAATATTGAGAAACAATTTGACATTCTTAGAGTCCAAGTTGTGTGGATTCAATAAAAACAAGAAACACTGATGTTGTCTCTGGCTTTTCCTTGGTTTGGAATCATGCTTTCTGCATGGTTTGGCCTTAAAGACAACCTACAGGCACGGAAAACCCCAGATTTCTCTGCCCAAGGAAAAGTTGTCTATGGGTTTGATGGCTGACAGACACACACACACACACACACATGCCTGTCACCTCCTGACTGTGTTCTGAGAACTGCAAGTACCATGTTTGTTAAGACAATTAAAGAACATGTTGACCAACAAGGGCTTCAGTTGCATCTTGGAAGTTGGCGTGGGCCAACGATCCCAGCGACCATTTGGGCATGGCTAAGATAGATTGTGGTTCTCAGTTCTTGGTATGCACCTTCCACTCAATTCATTCAAATAAACTGATTTCACAGGCACTCAATGGTGCATCCATGCCTGTCATACTTGGTGATAAAATAATGGCTATCAGAATGTGGGTACATACACACGGACATGAACTAATGCAGACCGATTGGTACAAATCAGATATTTCTGACCAATGGGGTGTGCAAGTCATGCCAACTTCTACAGATGCATATTATTATATTCTCTTGATTTTCCCTGCTTTGTCCATTTTCATTAAGTAAGGCTAAAGAGCAGTCTTCACTTGCTTTCAGGATATTAATGGTCATATTCTCTTCTCCCTCCCACTGCCTTCCTTCATATTTTTATCTACATCATACCCACTTCACATTTACTACTGGAAAGAACAGCATTTGAAGAGAAACCCATTCTAACAAGTTTTAAAGACCCACTCAAATCCATCTGCCCTTAAATTCTTCATTGTCTACTCCCAAATTCCTGGTGTTGAACATCAAGTTATGAATGTCTGGCTTGATAAAGATAGTACATATTAACTTCTTTGACTTGTCAGAGTTTCCTTTTTATTTTCTATTCTGCAACAAACTCCTTGCAAATCACATAACAGAAGAGAAAACATTGCATGCTATTTCCATTACTCGGCATAGCTCCATTCAAACACAATCAATTCAGGACTTAAAGTGAAAACGTGGTTTGGTAAGAACCATTTTCTGCATTCCAGGAAATGAGTTATAAATGGAGACTTTGTCAGGGACATTTTTAAAAAATGAATACCACAATTGACAAACAGAGATCTTAACATCATTTGATAGCTAACACCACTTTTCATGAACTATAGCTTGGAAAATAAGTAATGTATACAATTCCATTCCATGTTGAACATCCAGGTTTTTGATAGCAGAAATTTAGGAAATGCACACATTGTTTTTACTTAGTTACCACAGAATACTCAACGATGTGGATAAGAAATATATACATCATCATAGTTTAAAATCTAGAGTTTGCAAAGTTGTCCATCCTTCACTTTCTTTACTTTAAATTTCTAAAGAGAGAATGAAAAGTGGCTTCTCAATTATTTGGATCATGGCTATTGTGACTTCTCAATCGTTTGGTCATTTTTATTAAGTATCATTCAGAATTTCTCTTTACCTAGAATATAAAAGTCAACATGTCAAAGTCACTGAATTGTTAGTAAAATTCCATGGAGTTTTAATAAAGATGTTTGTCTCCCATCTCCATGTCCCAGGTGTAGAAACCACATCTGCTGCCACTCCATTTACCCTGAGATGCTTTGGTTAAATTTTTAAAGGATCCTAAATATCCAGTCCACAAATTCTTTAAATATCTGCAAAACCAAAATATAAGTGCAATATGTTTGTGACAATTTAAGTACATATACTAAAATAACCCTGCGAAAGAGACCTATACTTGTTTAATAAGTATTTTTATAACTTGTATCCAGTTGAAGTTGAGAGCAAGCGTTTTATGTTAAAAAATAAAGGGATCCTACAGGAAGCAGAGAAAGGGGTCTGGGGATCTATTGAAGAGGCAGTTGAAACAATCTGCAGAGAGAAATGGCCACATGGAAATAAATGAGGAACTTACACATTGAAGGAGAGAGAGTGTAATGAGCCTGGGACTTCTAGGAAGAGGGATTCTGAATTAACCAATAGAAAGGGGGATCCTGAGTCAACAAATAGGGTAAGAGAGTTTTCAACCAATAGAGCCATTGCTTTAATTAATAGCCAATCAGCACCTGTCGGAGTTAGCCAATCAGCATCTTACAGTTAGGATACCCTGTTTATATAATATGCTAATCTGGTTTTCAAACCCTAACCAATGCCCTTGCTCAGAACCAGTGACTAACCAATCAGAACATTGCAACTGGGGATCCACCCCCCCAGGGGCGGTCACACAGCTAGACTATATATCAAGAATGGCTCCAAAGCATTGAGCTTGCATTCCATTTTCACCCCAGCCAGAAAAACATCAAGCAGCGAATGCGGAGCCAAGCTGCAAAGATGAACATCAAGTGGCAAGTTGAGCTGGAATGTCCAGCTGTGTGCTTCCACTGGCACCTCAGCCAGGCTTGTGTTTTGGTCCATGTTGAGCTGTAACATGGAAGGCATTTCTCCTGGTGCCTCAGCCAGGCTTGTCTCTTGGCTAGGCTTGTGCAGCAACACCAGGGGATGTTTCTGTCACCACCCTGACCAGGTTCAAGCATAATACTGAATTATGATTAAAGTTTGATTGTACCGAGGTGCATTTCTTCTCTCTGAAGTCCATCCGAACCAGAGAATAAAGTTGATGACAACAGACGTTAGACTCTAAGTTTTGCATTGAGAAGGGCAAAATGCATCTTCCATTCCATGTCACCCTAAATCTGTAAAGATACATTCTTTCTTGCCCATGAATGTTGGAGCCCAGTGTGGGGTGGGAGAGAGGGATTCTTGGTATTGAGTTCTCAGTACAGTTTTTGCTGGGAAACCCATTTCCCTCCACTCAGGGAACTGTCATTATTTTATGGTAAATTTCTTCACCTCTTATCTGACTTGCTTCATTCTTTTTTTTTTTTTTAAGAGTTATTTATTTATAATCTTCTGAGTCAGATGTGAGTATCCCTGCAGTTGGCCTCTACTTTTCTCAGGTATTTTCCTTTCTCTCTGCCCCTCTTTCTCTTAATGTGGTGTTTCTTTCCTTTTCCTTCTAATGATGTTTGTCTTCCATCATTTCGTCCTTCATCTTTCCAATGATCTCCTAGTTGTGCTCTTAGATAGTCCATTACTTCACTTCCTAGAGGAAATTTCTTCTAGCAGACTGATGTATTAATTATACTTTTTAACTGTTTTGTTTCTCTTATTTGATCATCTCTTTCCTTCAAACAAGATTCTCGGGCTTCTAGTCCCTCTTCCCCCATAGCCAAGATTCATGGATTCTACGGCTTCTTTGTACAGCAATTGTACAAATGCATACCCATTTTATAACATGACCTCCAATATTTCAGAATTTGTAGATGTTCTCTGGGCTTGTTTAATCCTTCCCCCAAATTCTGTGCACATATATATTGTTTTGTTTGTATGTATGCATATACATGGAAGAGAATTTGAGATGTAGCTGCTTCCAGCATTTAAGATCTGGCCCAATGGCCAATCTTTAAATATATACTTTATTACCCACTGTCAGTACAGCCAGCCCCCTCCCATCTCATTCTCTTTGCTTTGATTTCTGTGATCTTCTGCTTGGGTAGAGAAAGATATTTGAAGGACTAAATGGGCAGGGGCTAAGTTTCTGTATTTCTTTATGTTTCTTTAACTTACCTTTGGATCATCCATCTGCTACCAGTCCTACACATTCCCTTTGAGAGAAACTGGGTGTCCAATTTATGAACATCAAGGATTCTGAAAAATTAGGGTACAGAGCTTGCTCTTACCCACACATTAGGTTTCAAACTTTCTCCTTTTGCTAATTCACTTTCCACTTCCACTTATGCTTTCTAGCTTTCCAAAGTTTCATTTTTTAAAAAATATTTTAAAAAAGAGTTCTTACTTTAAATTGGTACTTTTGTCTTTTTCTTTGCCTGTTTTGAGGGAAGAAGCAGAGATGATTCTTGTGTCCAGTTCTTAATAAATGTCTATCTTTATTTGTTTAGGAAAAATACCTTCTGTATGATGTGGAATGCATATTATTTCTCATTGTTTACTGATTTTAGCAACCACTTTCAAATTTGTTTAAAAAGGCAATTGGGAAGCAAATGCGACTCAAGCAATTGGGTGCCCACCTACGAATGGGAGGAACCAGGTTCAGTTCCCGGTGCCTCCTGAAGAAGACGAGCAGTTCAGCCAGTGAGGGGCTGGTGTGGCGAGCTTACACCACAAGATGATGCAGTGAGGAAACACAATGAGAGATAACAACAAGCAGGGAATGGAGGTGGCTCAAGCGATTAGGCGCCTCCTTCCCTCCTGGGTTCAGATCCCGGTGCCTCCTAAAAAGATGACAAGCAGACAATGACTGCAAACAATGAGGAGTGGGAGAGAAATAAATAAATCTTTAAAACAAGAAAAAAGGAATTGATATACCAAGGAGTTCAAAGATATTCTATTCTTATTTCTTTAGAAAAAGTGACAAAACCTAGCTTAGAAATCAAGGTTATGGTTTCCAAGTCTTAATCGGTAAGTTATAACATCCCTATTCCTGGCACACAAGGAATACTGACAGAATACCTGGAGTAGGGGAAGCGTTTGGAAGTTGGACATGAAAAGGACTGAGATGACCTCATTGACTGTGGCTTGGAGCATAGGGAGAGGGTTTTTATTGGCATGGCCATGTGCAGTGATGACGGCAGACTTGGGTCTCCAGACAACTCCAGCGAAGCGTGCTGTGGACACGTTTTGGTTCTCACAGCACCCGTGTACTTTTCAGCCCCAAAGCACCAAACAACCCAACCAAAGATTACTGAAGACACCCACATTCTCACTCATATGAAAAGCAAAATTTTGTAACAGGGCATGAATCATGTGAATGTGTCTGTGAGATTCCTGAGAGGAAAGATGATATTTACAATATTGCCATCCTAGAAATCATCTTAGCACATGTACTTCTTTGTGTCACTAGGATCCCAATGTATCACTGACATGAAGATGAAGAATGGAGGATATAATATATATATATAATATATAATCCTGCTGTGCAGTTTATTCCTTAGATTATGAAGTAATCTTATATTTCTACCTTAACTAAGAAATAAGCCAAATTCTCACTTAAAAAATGGAAATTATATAAGATGGGGTTCTTAAGCACTTGCATTTCATTTGGCATTTAACTTTGATCCTCATTTGCACTTAGAATGTGTCAGTGATACAGTAGCGAATTCTCTATTTATGGTTTATACACGAAAGGTAATTATTTGAACTTAACAAAAGCATCTTTAGAATCATGCAAGTTGTACATTAATTACAATGTAGGAGAATGTGAAACAGGCTACCAGGTCAAGGATATTCATGTTAAAAATTAGCTTCCCTTAGAAATAGCATTTCTCCAGCAATAAACATCTCAGACTAGAATTCTGACCTAGTAATGGAGACCCATAAAAGGAAGAGTATATTAAATTGACTGCTGCCAAAAATACGCAGAAATTAGTTTCGTAATAATGTCCAACAATAAGAATAATAAATGATTCTTAGAGTAGAAAACTGAAACACTAAAGGCATTTTTAAGAAAAAAATACCATTTGCTCTGACGTGTTAAGAGTAAGGCTGAAGCACAGAAACATTATAAGAATAAGTCAAATAAACATATATTGCTTTGTGTCTGGTCTCCTTCATTTAGTATAATGTTTGATTTTTTTTTGGTCTGATATTAACATTTTATAGTATTAACTTACATTTATTCAGCTTCAAAGAAAAATGCTCATATATAATTTTACCTATATTCATATTTCAGATAATATATTTATATATCACATAATATATTTAGTTCATAATAGGGCAATCATACATTTATATAAAATGTAAAAATAAATCTGTTTATAAAGATGAAATTAGATTAGTGATTATGTATGACTGAGGAAGGAATGCTCAGGGGTATGGAGTCTTTCCTTTCAAGTAATGAAATTATTCTAAAATTTTTGAGATGATGAATGTACAACATTATGGTGATACTAAAAGCTGTTGATAATACACTTTGGATAGATTGTATGGTATGTGAATATGTTCAATAAAACTGCTCAATAAATAATTGTGCAAGAATAATCAAATAGCAGCTATGTAGACTAGGGGAAACAGATTGAGAAGTGAGAAGTTTTCTTGCTTGTTTTTTGCTTATTATTATTCTTATAGAAATAATGAAAATGCTTTTATAATTATTAAAGTGATGAGTGCACGACTATGTGATTATATCAAATAACACTGTACACTTTGGATGGACTGAATGCTTTATTAATATGTATCTATACAATCGACTTGTTTAATATATACATATCGCTTATTAGAATACATATTCTTTTAAGTAACAAAGTTTTTTTTATTTCTCTCCCCTTCCCCCCCTCTCCACCCCAGTTGTCTGTTCTCTGTGTCTATTTGCTGCGTCTTCTTTGTCCGCTTCTGTTGATGTCAGTGGCACGGGAATCTGTATTTCTTTTTGTTGCATCATCTTGTTGTGTCGTCGTATCAGCTCTCCGTGTGTGCGGCACCATTCCTGGGCAGGCTGCACTTTCTTTCATGCTGGGCGGCTCTCCTCACGGGTGCACTCCTTGCACGTGGGGCTCCTCTACGCGGGGGACACCCCTGCGTGGCAGGGCACTCCTTGCGCACATCAGCACTGCGGGTTGACCAGCTCCACATGGGTCAAGGAGGCCCGGAGTTTGTGGTACGCAGACGCCCTAAACACTGGGCCAAGTCCGCCGCCAGTAACAAAGATTTTTAGCTTGGAATCTAGATGAGAATGTATGGACAACTGGGAAAGACATGTCTTCACTAGAGTGTGAAAGCATTGCTAGGGATAATTGTAATTTTTCAATTGTGTTCATATAGTGAAGAGTTACCCCAAATTAGACATTGAGGCACCCCACGTAGGGTGACTTACTAAGTCAAAGTGAACCCCTGGCAAAGGGTAATCTATGGGTTAGAGAGCAGACACTGGTGCCATGTTTAGCTACCGCTAAAGGGAAGATCCTGGTGGGTGAGTAAATGATGACACACTTAGCTGGCACTACACTCAAATGGAAGAGTTCTTCAAAGAGTCTGTCACTGTGGAGAATGAGGTAGGGAGTGGGGAAACCCAGCTTTCAAATTAATTAGCAAAATGGATAACTTTATAGCTTTATTCTTAAAGTAAATTGCTTCACTATTTATTACTTCAGTAGACACCCAAGTCCCCTGGCACTCTGTCCAATACTCTCATTTCCAGTAACCATCTGTGGCCAAATCAAGGCCAAAGTCCATATCCTCCATTCTCAACCAGAGTTTCTATTAGTTAATTCATCCCACTGAATCCAGAATATCACCCTCGGCATTCCTGCCCTGCCCCAGTTGCAATGCCATGATCGGTGACCATCTTTGATGTTGTGTCGTGTGGACGAATTACTCCATTGCCACATTCTCCTCAGTTGGCGTACAGGGGGTGGGGGGAGAACTTGCTCTACTCCAGGGATTGTTATGAGAAGTAACAAAATAGAGACAAATGAGTCTAAATTTACACCGAGAGTATAAATTTACACCGACAATAAACATTTCCTTGTGGCCTAAATTAGGGTGAGTGGGAAATAAAATCAGGCATTTCTGGGCATCTCCAAGCCAGGGGAGCATAAGATTCAAGGGATAGAACAAAAAGCATTTAGCAAGGGCAATGAATGCTTTTTCAACATTATCCGTATAATTCTAGCCCATATAACAGAATTCTAACAACCAGATGGCAAATGCTGACATTTGTGACAGATGGTTTGCGTATCGTCTTCCGTTAAAATAATTGCTCCAAGGAAAATATCACAGGGATTAGAATGACTATAACTACATTATCTTTTCACATTTAGTTTTTAAATAATGATAAAAAGACAAACTCGAGTCTACATATACAAACATACACACAAAAAACCCCAGTGGAAATGGAATAAGTCAAAGTAGAATCATTTTTCCTAACAAAATTGCTCTAAAACTATCTAAAGCAAAAATATTTGCAATGTCTGGTGTGTTTATAGCATGTATAAAAGTAAAATATGTGGCAATACTAGCGCAGAGGATGAGGAAAAAATTGGATCTATACTGCTATAAATTCCTTAACCCACACGTAAAGCAGTATGACATTATTTGAAAACAAACTCTGATTAAAGTTGTTGTAAAATCTAGCCAATCCCTTAAAAAGACAGATTTCCAGACTGGATAAAATATAGAACCTTATTTTATGTTTCTATAAGAAACCTTCAACATAAACAAAAAGAAAGGTTAAAAAGGAAAGACTAACAAGAAAACATGCAGAGCCTAAACAAAATCACTTAGGAACAGTTATATTAATATAAAATTATTTCCTCTGAATACTGCCAGGAATAGATATGGACATTACATGAAGATAAAGAGACTGAGTATCAGAGAAGACATAAAAATCCTGTGCGTAAGCACCTAACAAGAGAGCTTCGAAAAATGCAGTAAAACTCTGTACCAAAAGGGGAAATGGATGCATCCACTATCATTTGGAGAATTCCACTCTCTTACCCCAAAAGCTGACTGATCAAGCAGGGAGAAGATCAATGAGTCTAGAAGTGAACTCAATCGTGCTGTTAGCCAACTTCAGCTGGGCAATGTTTGAGCATCTAACTCTAGAACAGGAGAATAACAATTCTTAACTTTAACCAAAATAAAGCACACTGTGGTCCATGAAAATAAATATATTTACCAAATTAAGAGAATATAAATCCATGCAAAAAGTGACTTCAAAATTAACAGAGTTCACCAATGAAAACAGGACAAAAAGATGCCTGGAGTTCTTTAAATTTCTTAAAAGTAGAAGAACCTTTCTAAAGAACTTTGGAGCCAAAAGAAAGTTACGTGAACTTAAGGGACTGAAACAATTTTTAAAAAGCACATGAAAAGTTGAGTGATGCTCAAACAGTATTTAACAACACTAATAGAATTATATATATTTGGGGGGAAAATCTAAATTCTGTAGCCTTAGATTTCACCCTTAGAAACTCGACAAAGAGGAACAACTAGACTCAAAGCAAACCAATGGAATGGAATAATATAAAAGTGGAAATGAAAACTGGAAACAAAGGAAAGCAAAAATTCATGGTAGCTAAAGCTAAAAAATTAAATGGTTGTTCCTCTCTCCAGAATGACCAGAGGGAATTATGAAAATAAGAAGACACTAATAACCAGTAGACATTAAGAACTAATAAGGGAATATTATGAAAATCCCTATGCTTCAAAAACTTAGATGAAATAAAAATCAAGATTAACCTCATTATATTAGAGACATACATAATAAAGTATGTCAAAGTTGACAAGCCTGGGTGGTTTCATTGGTGAATCCCACAAAAAAACAATAAATGACTCCAATTCTACACAGAGTTTTCCAGAACGTAAGTGAGGAAGGAGCCAGCACCAGACAAAATCGTTCTAAGATAATAAACCTATAGCACTATAGCCATCCTGAACATAGACAAAAATTCTCAACAAAAATATCAGCAAGTGAGTCTCAGAAAGATATACTATTTAAATAACACAGCATTCCCAAGTGCAGTGTATCCACACATGCAAGGCTGCCTCAATATTTGAAATCAATATATTTCACCCTATTAACCAGTTGAAGAACAAAAACGTGTTTTTTTTTTCCATAGGTGCAGAAAAAGTACTTGACACAATTCGTATCCGTCCATGACAAAACAATTCCTTTTTTTTAAAGCTGAAAACGAGGGGTTAAAAGCGTGTACTCCTACCTGCTGAGCAGAACTGCTTTTTCTTAATTGATCTCCAGGCTTGATCAAATTGTACCTGCTCCCGCCTGACCTGTTCCAGTTGACGCTTGTCTCGCAGCTGTAGAAAGTCAGGGAAAATCAACTCAGAGGGCAGGAGAAAACAAAAAACAAACAACCAACCCCCCCCCCAAGAATTTCAAACAGGAGCTATTTCAAATGGCTAACATTTCTCCACCACCTTCTTTCCCTGTAAAGCCCTAAGTATAAAACCGAACCAACCCTCTGCCTTTTTGGGAAAGGTCGGTGCTCCCTCTCCCCTATCTCGATGACCTGAATTAAAGTTAATCATAGCCAGTTTAACCTTTCCTGGTACGGTTTTGCTTTTACACTGCTAAAGGATACCTACATCTACCAAAAAAAAAACCCAAACAAAATACTACATTGGACGCTTTCTCCCAACTACAGAAAAATGGCAAGGACGTTCCACACTGTCCTTGCAATAAGGCACAAAGAACAAAAGGCATGCAGACGTGGAAACACAGAGAACCATCTCTCTTTGCAGGTGACGTGATTTCCTATCTACCAAATACCGAGCTTTGACTACAGTGGCTTTGGTTTTGGGGCTGCCAAGTCAAATACCACACAGTGGGTTGACTTAAACGTCAGCAACTCACTGCCTCATGGTTTGGCTTTAGGGGCTGGAAGGCTTGCTTTCTCCCATGGAATGAGCATTCTGACTGGCTTGGTTTTCCCCATGCAGGACACTGGCTCGCCTCTCTCCTCTACCTCCACAAATTTCAAGCTTCCGGCTGCTCCGAGGGGCTTTCTTTTTAGGTAGATTCCAGGCGTAGAACAAAAACCCATCCTGATTCCATTGGCTGCGCCTTACCTAGAAGCAGCACCTTCCAAAGGTTCTATTTACAATAGATTCACACCCACCAGATTAAAATTAAGAACAGCTTTTTCTCAGGGGTACGTAATACAACCTGCCACAGGGGTATCAGCTAGAGACAAAATTTCCTGGACTTGCTTTCTTTTTACCATGGATATTAGATAAAAGAGAGAAAGCAGGATTGTAAAGGTGGTTGTTTATTTTCTTCCCTGTGTGGCAAGGTGAAACTCCCTTTAAATAGACCAATGATAGATAGATAGATAGATAGATAGATAGATAGATAGATAGATAGATAGATAGATAGATAAAGATAGATGATATGGATAGATGATATCAGTGATTAAACTGATAGATGACAGAGAGATAGTTGACAGGTGGATTGCAGATTGATGGCAGATAGAAGTGGATGGATTGATGAATCCATTGATGAATGGATAGATATGTAAAATAGAGACAGATATAAAATATAGATACACTGTGCTCTTAAAGGAGAAGTTTTAAATAGATAGATGATAGATTTATCAAGAAATAATTCACATACCCTACAATTTGCCATTTCAAGTTTACAATCCAATGAAGCTTTGTATGTTTATCACAGGTATGCTCTACTGTCACTTAGAATATTTTAAACATCTTAAAAAGAAACCCCATATACTTTAGCAGTTCCCTTCCTGCCCACCAATTTACTTTTTTTTTAAGATTTATTTTTTATTTATTTCTCTCCCCTTCCCCGTTTTCCCCCAGTTGTCTGCTCTCTGTGTCCATTCACTGTGTGTTCTTCTGTGTCTGCTTGCATTCTTGTCAGTGGCACTGGGAATCTGTCTCTTTTTGTTGCGTCATCTTGCTGTGTCAGCTCTCTGTGTGTGCAGCGCCACTCCTGGGCAGGCCGCACTTTTTTTGCACAGTGCAGCTCTCCTTCTAGGACCACTGTGTGCTTCTGGGCTGCTTTAGATGTCATCATATGGTAAAAGGTAATTAGCCCTAAGGCATATTGAGGGATATAAATTGACTTGGACCCCTGTTTTTGCAATTACTCCAATGGCATTTCAGAGTTTAATGCTACCAAAAGGATTAAACGAAACTCATTTTTTATCCGACTACAACTTCACGCTGCTTGCTTTTAACAGAATTTTTAAATTAGAAAAAAATCATGCCTATCTTTGGCTTTCTCTTGAAGTATTTTCATACTATCTTTTAAGTTTTCTTGGGGACATACCTGTTTTAAGTTGAGGAAACTGACCTACTTGTCTTAGCCTGGTGATGTGATTTGCCTATCAGGTCTATTAAGAAATACATCTTTTTATTGATAGTCTATTTTCTCTACTTTATACCCATTCAGACGTTCCTCAGTTTTTTAGAGGCTCATAATTTATTTTGTAAAAAAGAAAAATTTTATTTTGTAGAATATTCTGAGATTGCCAAGTGAGTACTTTTAAATGACATCTTGAACACATGTACTAATATTTATATCTAAACTCAAAAAAACATTGTTGACATTTACAATGATGGTAGACCTTAAATCTACACTCGTTCTGATCATTCTCAGAGTGAGTGGATCAACCAGGAAATCAGGAAAACACTTGAATAACAGAAAAAAAAAATGCGTAGAGTCGATGTACTTGTATATGGATGTATAGATCAAACTGGAATGATGTTGCATTTCCAATTTCTCCTATCACTGCTCTTTACTCAGAGAGATCTAGCAAAGCTTTTTAAACCATTTTTTTCACACATGTTCTTCCTTAGGCTGTCATTGGCAAGGAAATAGTTCACACCTGATCCCTTTCTCCCCATCAGTTGAAATTCCTATTTGCTCTAGAAAACTGGAAAACTCAGTAGGGGCTTTGAAAATCAGAGAACAGTTGGGGGCAAAACAGCATTGTATGGGTTTTTATGCACTCCTAGACTATTTTCTAACAACTTGATGGTATTACTGTGTTAATTGGACTCCCAATCATTTATAACGTGTTATGGAGGAAGGATATTTTACATGTGATTGTGAATTAATTTAATATAGCTTGTTAAAAGGAGTAACCTGAGGGGGGTATACTCGATATTACCATTTATAAATCTTTAAGACACTATCAGTTCTCCAGTTGAACCTAATCATAAGTTAAATGATACAAATCTAACAAATTTTATGAAGGAAGTGATAACATTTTTGGTGGAAATGTCCACAGGTCCAGAGCCCAATTGGATCGTTTGAAACATGAAATGATTCCAGTTCACCAATGAGGTAGAGTTCAATTCCAAGAATGGCAGAAGTTATATCTTAAAATATTCAGCAACGCCAACTGAATGAAATGAATTATTTGCCATTGTGGACTAGAAAATAGACATGCATCATTGTCATTCAGTTTCAAATTTTAAAAAGTTTCCCTGCTTATGTCCTCTGCAGTGGTATTAAATTAAAATGATAAAGGCTGAATTCCCTGGGTATTTTAATAAACAAATGCTTGAGACCTGACAATCACAAAATTTAGAGAATGAAAATGCCCTGTATGTATTTAAGTGGCCATTGACCCCTAGGAATGGTTTTTCCCAAGGCTCTTTCTAGTGATTTAAAGTGAAATCACTTATAAATCTCCTCCCATTCCCCTTGTTAGAAATGCCTGAATGATTAGCCAAATATATATATATATATATATATATATACATATATATATATATATAGGATTACCTTGTTGAGTTAATTCCTTTATCTCCCATGGCAAGTTGGACCATAGTAAAGATCATCCATTAAACTTTACAATGTTAGACATAAAATAAACCATGAGCTGTGAAAGTTTTAAATTTTAACTAGAGTAAGCATTTAGGAAATCTAAATCTATAGACTTTGATATTGTCCGCTTCCATTATTTTGCACAGGTTTTTCTCATTTTATCTACAACCCTCCTAGAATCCTATTCACTTAATTTGTTGGAGGCAAAGTATGCTGTTTTTAATACTAGACAGCCAAAAAGTAATATCTCATGTACATTTTTGAAATATTAATAGCACATACAAATGGTACTTGGCTCTCAATGTATAGAATTTATAAAATTACAACATTTTTGTAAAAATATATACTGAAAAATGTGTGTAAAGCTGCAAAGTGGGGCTAGAATTAGATATTAATTTTTCTTCAGTGTTCTACTAACATTCTCAGATTCAATGTCCTAGAACCCAAGAGGAAATGAAAGGTCAAGCAACTTGCACACCCAAATATTTGCAGATTTCCAGTTTTCCTAGGAGAGAATTCTTTCTTCCATAAGTAGCACAGGTAACTTATAAATCACTACCAATTGCATGCTGGCCTGTGCTAAGTTAGCTCTTCACTCCTGAGAATTATACCTTAGTTATTAAATAATATTAGAACTATCATACATGTTGATATTGTCCCAAAAAATGATGCAATGTTTAATGTAATGCAACATTACTTTTGTTTTTCCATTTCTTTTTCTTTCTTTCTTTAAAATGTTACTTTAATGCATATTTTTGGTTGAGTAGAAGCAGTAAAAGAAGTCATATATTTAGAAACAATTTTCTAATAAAACATTGGATAGCCATGAACCGTTGACTAAATGAATGTCTTTGAAAAAAGACACAAAGTTTCCGTCTTGAATAAAACATTCATATGGTTCCAACCAAACGTCATGCTTATTTATTATGATGAATTGTAAGGTAAATTCTTTAATGATGTTTGGATATATTTGACTTAAAAATCAATGAACAGGCAGTGGATGTAGCTCAAGCAGTTGGGTGCCCACTTACTACATGGAGGTTGGTCACAGGTTCCGTTCCTAGTGCCTCCTAAAGAACAAAAGCAAGACAGCAAGCTGATGTTGATGTGGGCTATGGGTGGGAGGCTCTTTGTCTCTTCAGAGATAACCTAAACTATCTGTGACTTGTGGGTGTGGAATGATAAAAGGCTGCAGTCCTGCCCTTGGTGACCATGGCAAAGACTCCAGTCCCAGGAAACAGTTTAACAATGCAAGGTCTATAAACTTTAAGTATTCAGGGGAAATGCAAACCAAATATGCTAAAAGCTTATCTAGAATGCCTGAGGTCCAAGCTAAAAGCTTATCTAAGATGTGGAAGATATATGCTAATTCAAGCCTATTGAGAACTGAAACAAAAGGACCATTTGGCCTTTCCTCTCTGTATAAAAGGGACTTGAAAATCTTGTTTGGGGCTCGGGATTGAAACAGAAAGCTCCTGAGTCTGGCCATCTGTCAATAAAACATTTTCCCTTCTCAAAATCATTCCTGAGACCTGGCCTCTCTATACTCAAATAATTGAACCTCTCTCAAATTCTACAACAATGTGACAGGGCTGGCACAGCAAGCTAATGCAACAAGATGATGCAACAAGGTGACGCAGCGAGGAGAACAGCAAGGAAACACAATAAGAAACACATCAAGCAGGGAGCAGAGGTGCCTCAAACAATTGGGCTCTTCCCTGTCACATGGGAGTTCCCAGGTTGGGTTCCTGATGCCTCCTAAAAAAAATGATGAGCAGACACAGAGAGCAGACAGCAAGTGAAAACAATGAAGGGGGGTGGGGGAAATAAATATAATAAATCTTTTTAAAAAAGTCAATGAATATTACCACTTAAATCATTTAACAAATACTAAGTTATTTCAGCTGGCATTGGATAAGCCCTCCAATTTTTCTTTTTCACTTACAATATCTGCAACATTTCATTATTTAACCTTGTCCTTATTATCAGGTAATTCATGAATAGATTTCACAATGTAGAGAATTGAAAATTCTCAGTAGTCACTCAATCAACAATTACCATCATAGAGTTTACAATCTCATGGAAGTAAGACACTTAGAGATAAATATACCATGGACACTTTTAGCCTATAGAAAAGTGATAAATGGTGTGCAGAATATCAAGGAAATGGGACTCTGTGGATATGGGATAGTGTGTTTATTCAGAGATTGAACCCATTTCCTTTGTAGAAAGCAAGAATAAACAAATTTTAATAGAAGACCAAGCTAAAGTGGTTTCTATTTTTAATATGCTGTGTATTCCAACCTACATTACTCTGGAAAAATGGAAATGACGGGAAAACAAAGCCTTGTGTGGTAGTTAGTAGAAAAGCCTGATGTGACTTTTCTAGACCATAGGACCTAGGATATATCCTTGAAACAATGGAAGTTGAGTCTCAATGTCCCATGGATTCCCTTGTGCCAGGACAAAATCTGGCATCCATCAGTCATAAGTAGGTGTAAGTGGGACTAAAAAGAATCCCTTCAGCCATTTTTTCTTGACAATCCTACACCAAGACACCCATGACTTTAGCTGAAGGCCTGGGATACTTAGCAGTTCAAAAACTGTTAGGATGAAAAATGAGATACAGGAAATAGTTTTTAATATTTTTATAGAAATGGATTCTGGCTTAGTATGAAGAATACAAACCAAAAGCTAAGGACAGAGGTAAAACATTGTTTAATGTTTGTTGTTATTAGAGCAATTACAGGTTTACAGGAAAATCGCATGAAGAATACAGAGTTGCCCCGTATTCCACCCCCATTAGTAACAGTTTGCATTAGTGTGGTACATTTGTTACAATTGATGAAATAGTATTAATATCACTATACTTAAACTATAGTCCATAGTTTACATTAGGGCTCACTGTTTGTATTGTAACAGTCCCAGTGGGTTTTTTGGTTTATTTTTAAACTTCACGCGTACAACTTTATTTTAAGTCTTACTTGAGTATGTATTACTTAGGGTAATTTAATTTATATACAATCCAAGTGACAAGTGATATATTTGACATTATTTTTGACATTTTGTTTCTTTTATTTATAGTGCTTTACTATTATTTCTTTTTTAAATATACTTAGTTTTTTAAAAAAGATACTTAGATTACATAAATTCTACACGAAAAATATGGGGGATTCCCATATGTCCTGCTCCCTACCCTTCCCGTGTTTTCCCACATTAATAATATCCATCAGTCGTGTGTTTTTTAAAATTCATATTACAACCTGAAATTTCCGATTTTAACCACTTTCAAGTGTACGATGCAGTATGGTATTGTGGTATTGATGTACCCAAGGCTATGCCACTGTTGTAGCAGTTGAGAAAGGTTCAATTATTTGCATATAGAAAGGCCGGGACTCAGGAATGATTTTGAGAAGGAAAAATGGTTTATTGCCAGCCGGCTGGACTGGGGAGCTTTCTGTTTCAAACCTGAGCCCCAGAACAATATTTTCAAGGTCTTTTTATACAGGGTGGGGAGTCAAATGGTACTTTTATCAAAGAAAACTACTTTCTTTGTTAGTTAAGTCTTTGCCTGAGAACCCTAGGTTTTGAATGAACATATCACCCACACCTCAGGTGAGCTTGAATTAGCATCTTGCCACATTCCGTCTGGATGCAACCTTGAATACACATTCAGTCTTACATCCTTTCTGAACATTCAAAGCCCCTATCACTTAACTGGATTTCTAGAGACTAGGCACACTTGGATACAGAATTAGATGATTTTGAATTTATGCACACGCTATATTATATTTCCCATTTAAGGCCAAGTCCAAGTTCCCTTAAGTTTTGGCATCACCACCATCAGAGTTTCCCTGGACTGACTGGAATGTATATAGTGCGGCGGCTTGCTCGGTCGGTAGAGGTGGGGTCTGGCTGCGGACGAGGGGTCGGTCCAGCTCTGGACGAGGGGTTGGTCCCGCTTGGGACGAGGGGTCGGTCCGGCAGCAGACGAGGGATCGGTCTCACAAGGGATTGCGCGGTTCGGCTGACGGGGTCGCCCGGCGAAGCCGGCGACGAAGGGGTCGCCCGGAGAAGCAGGCGACGAAGGGGTCGCCCGGCAAAGCTGGCGACGAAGGGGTCGCCCAGAGAAGCAGGCGACGAACTGGGGACAAGGGAGGCCAGGCCCTTGTCGGGGGCTCTCAGGACTGGAGGGCGCACGGCAGAAGAACTACCGCGGAGACAAGGTAAACACGCAAGTCCACTTTACTGAGGGAGAGGCAACAGTTTTATAGGGGCTGGGGAAGGCTGATTGGTCGAAGCCACGCCCTGTTCTGATTGGTTGCCGGCGAAAGGTCAGTGGGCGGTACTGGACGGGGGAGGGGTGGTGGTTAGGGATTGGCTGTTGCTGTTGCTGGGGGAAGGGGCAGGGTTTAGGGATTGGTGGCTGCTGTTGCTGGGGTGGAGGGCAGACTTGAGTTTCCCGCCCACGCCTGGCTGTTGCTGCTGTCGGGGGAAGGGAAAAGGGCGGGCTGGATTTTTCCGCCCACACCTGGCTGTTGCTGCTGTCGGGGGAGGGGAAAAGGGCAGGCTGGATTTTTCCGCCCACACCTGGCTGTTGCTGCTGTCGGGGGAGGGGAAAAGGGCAGACTGGAATTTTCTGCCCTGCGCCTGCTCAGGGAGAAGGAAGAAGGGTGCCGCCCCACAAGGCATCGGGTGGCGCCATCTGGGAGGAGGGGCGGCCGCGGAAGCATGGCTGCCGAGAAGGGGAGACCCGAGGGCACTCTGCGCCCATGCCGAGCTTCCTTCAGGGGTGGCGGTGGGCCCGACCAACCACCCTATTATGGGGGCAGCGGAATTAGGCCTACCGCGGCTGCTCCCCTGCCAGGCAGGCAAACCACACTTCAGCCAGAGGGGTGACCGCATTTCCCCGTTCTTTTCAAATAAGGGCCAGGATGGCAGCAGCAACAAGTAGCCGAGGCCCAAGAGGCAGTAAGCAATGAGGGAAGCAGGGCTGAAGAGGGAGGTGAGTATGACGGGGATACAAATGTACAATTTGGGGGGCAGTATCTTGCTGTTGCAAGCAAGGGTGGCCAATGTCCAATTCTTGTTGATCTCGGTGGCTATAAGGTCCATCTGCTTGTTAAAAGTCCAGGATGACAGCGCGTTACAGGTAGTTGATCTCTTCTTGGCGGCGAAGAGCGGTAGAGGCAGACTGTGTGATGGTCTGGAGGATCGCAGCGGTGAGGACAAGTCGCGTCAGGGCACCAGGGACGGTGGTGGCGGCAGCGTCGGGAGTGGTGGAGACGTAGGCGAGGACAATAAAAAGGCCAAAGTCTTCACGGGCGCGAGAGAGGCCGATGTTAATGGGGCAGGCCGACATGGGGCGGCCCAATCTGCAACGCAGTAGGGGTTCAAGCGAAAAAAGGAGGGGGGCGGGGGACGAGAAAGGACGCTTTGGATGGCTGAGAAGAGGAGTGAGGTCGAGACAGGAGGAAGCTCCGCAGAAGTATGGGGAGCTGTTAAAAGCAGAAACGTTATTAGATGCTAGAAAGCAGGCCGCAGGCCGGGGAAAGCAGGTTGCAGGCCGTTTCGCGGGGCTGGAGCTGCTTGAGAGCGATGGCGGCATGGGGGGCCGTGGTTACAATCTTCTGGGGTGGTAGTGGCTAGACAGATGGCGGAAAATATTATCAAGAAAGCAAAGGTTATGAGAAAGAAATAGAGTATTAAAGGCTGTGGGGGAAGTGAGAAGATCATTTAGAGGATAGGGTTGAGAATGGTATGTTTAAGACAGAAGCTTTGTGGTTTGTAGGAGACTGCTTTATAAACGAAGGAGAATGAGGGCAGTAAATATAGTAACGATAGATAGGAAGATGACAGTGAGGAGGAGTCTTTGTTTAAGGTTCCAATCGTCCGGCGCAACAGTGGCTAGGCCGATAGCGAGGGGTGTTGCTAAATAGACAATGGCTGCAAAGACAAAATCATCTTCTGTTTCCTCAAAAATAACTTTTCTTTAAATACTTAGTAGCATGCAATATTAGAAACCGTTTCCTAAAAGCAAGTTGGCAGGGGAGCTTGGTTGCTGTTAATCTTTCCTGTTACAAAATTACCTTTTATTATTATTATCATCAATTTAGTTTTATATATATACATTTAAGAATGACCTTTTGGAATTAGCCATTTAATACCTTAATGTAAACTATTGAAGATAAATTTTATCTTTACAGAACACATTCCCTTACGTAAAGTTATCACAATACCTTTTACACTTGCCGCATGCAAATTAAATTTCAAGAGTTTATGAAAAATTAGCCATCCTACTTTAGGACAAAATACGTCTTTTTGCAAAACTTATTACATTTCCGTTAGCATTTTTACAAACTTTTAACCTTTTTAATATTCATATAAGTTTTACATTCTTTATATTATCCTGTGAAGAAAAATAAGTTATTCATTTTAATCTAGGCAAGAACAACTTTTTATGAAGACGTACAGTTAATTTTGTTAATTAAGACTTACAATTTTTTTTAATTGTAGATATCTTATTAACATTTAAACTTATGTATTAATATAATAAATTTAAGTATTAATATAAGCGCTTATTTAATTTTTGGCCATTTGAATAGAGCTCTTTTAAAGATTTCTAGTAATTTATATTTACCATCCGGAGGTATCACAATATACGTTGACATTAAACGAACAGACAGACAAACACAGAACAATTACAACACATTAACAGAAATATATAATTTATTTACAGTTGACTCATAACTCTTACTTTCTTGGTATAGCTGCTTTTAAATCCTTTTTTATATAGCATATCATAGATTATACCCTTCAAGATTTCTTCTGGACTTCATGTTGCCTATAATATGCCAGGAGGGAATCTTTTACCTTCCTGCTCCACAGCAAAAGTGACCCTATCTATAAGGCGAGTATAGGTGTCCGGGTCCCAAAGCTGACACGTGGTAAGCCACGGATTAAAGGGGAGAAGAAGGTCCCAATATACTTGAAGCTGTTTGAAAGAGATCTTACACCGGTGAGTGTCTAGGAGACCGGCGAGGGCCCGAACTTGTGGGGCTTGCTTAGCAGATAGGATGTTACCCATTGCTAATGGCCTTTTGGAGCCGATAAGAAAAGGGGCCCTTACCTTGAGAGCGCGGCGATGGGAGCCGAGGTGCACGGTGAGACGAGGGGTCGGAGCCGGTGGGGCTCCGACGGTGGTCGCGGGCCAAGAGAAGGCCCCGACGAGGGGAGGGCGGGACGACGAGCAGTGGAGCAAGGCAAAGGGGAGCAAGCGCAGAAGGGAGGAGGCAGAGGTGAAGGCAGGGGTGGAGGTGCTCAGGCACGTGCTCCTGAGAGTTTTATTGGCGCCTCTTAATCATAGCGGGTCGGTATAAGCCCCCGACATGGAAGGAGAAAGCCATCCAGCAATTCTCCCAGACCGCCGTGGATCATATGAGGTCACCAAGGTTCAGGAGCAGCAATGCAGAGTGAAAAGATAGGGGTGAGAAAAGAGGAGGGCGTAGGGCTGTGGTAGGGTTACTTCAGACGTGCAAGCGCGTGCTCCCGAGAAATCCAAGGCTCCTCTTAATCATAGCGGGTCGGTATAAGACCCCGACATGGAAGGAGAAAGCCATCCAGCGATTCTCCCAGACCGCCGTGGATCATATGAGGTAGCCAAGGCTCAGGTAGCAGCAATGTTGCACGAGAGAAGTCCCAAGGTGAGAAGAGAGGAGGGGGTAGGGCTGTGGTAGGATTACTTCAGACGTGCAAGCGCACGCTCCCGAGAAATCCAAGGCTCCTCTTAATCATAGCGGGTCGGTATAAGCCCCCGACATGGAAGGAGAAAGCCATCCAGCGATTCTCCCAGACCGCCGTGGATCGTATGAGGTAGCCAAGGCTCAGGTAGCAGCAATGTTGCACGAGAGAAGTCCCAAGGTGAGAAGAGAGGAGGGGGTAGGGCTGTGGTAGGATTACTTCAGACGTGCAAGCGCACGCTCCCGAGAAATCCAAGGCTCCTCTTAATCATAGCGGGTCGGTATAAGCCCCCGACATGGAAGGAGAAAGCCATCCAGCGATTCTCCCAGACCGCCGTGGATCATATGAGGTAGCCAAGGCTCAGGTAGCAGCAATGTTGCACGAGAGAAGTCCCACGGTGAGAAGAGAGGAGGGGGGGGGCGCCAGGTTATGGAGTGAGGCTGTGGTGGAGTTGCCTTGCCCCACGTTGTGCTGTGGTGGGGTTGCTTTGCCCCACGTTGGGCGCCAACTGCGGCGGCTTGCTCGGTCGGTAGAGGTGGGGTCTGGCTGCGGACGAGGGGTCGGTCCAGCTCTGGACGAGGGGTTGGTCCCGCTTGGGACGAGGGGTCGGTCCCGCTTGGGACGAGGGGTCGGTCCGGCAGCAGACGAGGGATCGGTCTCACAAGGGATTGCGCGGTTCGGCTGACGGGGTCGCCCGGCGAAGCCGGCGACGAAGGGGTCGCCCGGAGAAGCAGGCGACGAAGGGGTCGCCCGGCAAAGCTGGCGACGAAGGGGTCGCCCAGAGAAGCAGGCGACGAACTGGGGACAAGGGAGGCCAGGCCCTTGTCGGGGGCTCTCAGGACTGGAGGGCGCACGGCAGAAGAACTACCGCGGAGACAAGGTAAACACGCAAGTCCACTTTACTGAGGGAGAGGCAACAGTTTTATAGGGGCTGGGGAAGGCTGATTGGTCGAAGCCACGCCCTGTTCTGATTGGTTGCCAGCGAAAGGTCAGTGGGCGGTACTGGACGGGGGAGGGGTGGTGGTTAGGGATTGGCTGTTGCTGTTGCTGGGGGAAGGGGCAGGGTTTAGGGATTGGTGGCTGCTGTTGCTGGGGTGGAGGGCAGACTTGAGTTTCCCGCCCACGCCTGGCTGTTGCTGCTGTCGGGGGAAGGGAAAAGGGCGGGCTGGATTTTTCCGCCCACACCTGGCTGTTGCTGCTGTCGGGGGAGGGGAAAAGGGCAGGCTGGATTTTTCCGCCCACACCTGGCTGTTGCTGCTGTCGGGGGAGGGGAAAAGGGCAGACTGGAATTTTCTGCCCTGCGCCTGCTCAGGGAGAAGGAAGAAGGGTGCCGCCCCACAAGGCATCGGGTGGCGCCATCTGGGAGGAGGGGCGGCCGCGGAAGCATGGCTGCCGAGAAGGGGAGACCCGAGGGCACTCTGCGCCCATGCCGAGCTTCCTTCAGGGGTGGCGGTGGGCCCGACCAACCACCCTATTATGGGGGCAGCGGAATTAGGCCTACCGCGGCTGCTCCCCTGCCAGGCAGGCAAACCACACTTCAGCCAGAGGGGTGACCGCAATATAGAGTTTGCATTTGCTAAATTGCCTCCTGGGACTGGAGTCGTTGCCATGGTCACCAAGGGCAGGACTGCAGCCTCTTACCATTCCACACCCACAAGTCAGGACAGACAGCTTAGGTTAAGGTTATCTCTGAAGAGACAAAGAGCCTCCCACCCAGAGCCCACATCAGCACCATCACCACTGTCTATCACCAAAATCTTTCCATCACTCCAAACATTTTAAATTTTAAGTTGTTCCAAAACAAACTACCCCAAAATTGCTCTTGTCATTATCAGGTAAACATTATTTAGAATCTCTAGCTCTCTATTTAAATATCTACTTGTCTATTCATCTATCTATCTATCCATCATCTATCATCATTCATACATTTTCTATCTATCTACCTATCTATCTACCTACCTACCTACCTACTTGCCTACCTATCTCTAATCTATCAACATCTATCTATCTATCTATCTATCTATCTATCTATCTATCTATCTATCTATCATATTTTATCTATCTTTTTGTGACAGTTTGAATTTGGAAAATCCCAGAAGGAGATTAAGATTTTGAACTCATTCAGTACTGTAGGCATGAGACCTTTTGATTATATTAAATTCCACCAAGGGACCTTGATTAGATCACTTTAGAGCCTTTGATTGGACTAAGTCAGTGAAGCGTGACACAGGTTAGGTCTCCACCCTCTTGCTGGGCCTTATATAAACTAGAAAAATACAGAGTGAGAGGAGACACAGTGAAGGGAAGCTACCATCTTGATGCTCCCACGTGAGAGAAAGAAGAAACCATGGAGAGAGAAGACTCAGACCCCTAGAGAATTCAGAGAAAGCCCTGCGTGCTGATGCCTGGCTTTTGGAGGTCTGGTCTCCAGAATATGAGATGATGAATTCCCATTATTTGAGCCCACCCGCCCATCTGTGGAACTTTGTTCCAGCAGCCCTGGAAACTAAGACAATGTGCTCCCTTTCAATGGCAACCCTCAAACCTGTTCACCACTAAGCAGTCATCATTTTAAAAACAGCATCTAGGCATGCTTTGGGCACATAACTTTTCCTTCTCTTCCTCCTTCGCTTAGTACCTCCTTTTGGATAACCTTATGGGAATCATCTCTAAGTCATTTACATTAAATGTGCGTGCCTATTGCTTTTCTCTGGAATGGCACATCTCCTTCTCAGGCATTTAGGCACAGAACTCTATGGAATACCGTTCTTGAATACTGAAGTTCTGTAGCCCGAATCCTACTTTTTCTGACTTAATGACTTGAGAATTACATCTTTATTTTCAAATTTCAACAACAAAATCTGGAAATGGTTGGGGTAAAATATTTCTGTTAAATATTCCTCAAGATGTCTTGGTTTTTATTGTTGTTGTTGTTGTTGTAGTTGTTGTTTTTCTTTTTTCCATAAAGTCAAGTTTTCCTACATTACAAGAAACATCAGGGGAGCTAGAGAGCAGATGTAGCTGAAGTGGTTGAGTGCCTGTTTCCCATGAACAAGGTCCCAGATTTGATCCCTGGACCTCCTAAAAACAAAACAAATGAAAAACCCAACTCTCACTGGGGAGCAGTTGTTGCTCAGTGTTTGAGCACCTGCTTGCCATGTCCAAGGTCCTGGGTTCAATCCCCAGACCTCCTAAAAAACAAAACAAACATACAAACAAATCAAAAAAACTTGAGGGAGCCAGGGTAGCTCAGTGGTTGAGCCCTGGCTTCCCAGATAAGAGGTATCAGGTTCACTCTCCATCCCTGGTATTTAAAAAAAAAAAAAATCTATTCTTTTGTATGTTTGGACTTTGGTTGTCATTCAACTTGTTGCAATCTCTAAAATGAAACTACCAGTAATTCCTATTTGGATCATATTTGTCTGCCTCAAAAACACTACAAGCAATTCTCAATTTATTTTTTTTGCTGATATGATTATATCGTCTTAACTCTAAATTGGAATCCAGTGATATTGTCCTCAAAGTTTTTGTTACATTCATTAATTCAAATGATGTTGTATTGCTACTCAGTATCTTTACCTTTGCAATTTTCCCTTTTTGTCCTATTCTGTTATCAGGTTGTGGTTCATTTTTCATTTCTCTAAACTGATCTTCCAATTTAGATTATTCAGCATGAATTCACCAGGCATCTGATATGTGTCAGGCAGTATCCTGTAGAGTTGTTTTATTACCTAAAATAATTGCAAGGATTTCACTTCTTGAGTTATGTTCTCTTCAAGGAATTACATCCTTTTTTATTTCTTCTTTTTTATGGAATATTAACAAATTTGGTAAAACATTTCTTTTTCTCTATTGAGGTTCTCTCTGCTCTGCTAAGTTAGGGATGATTCTTGATTTTCTATTGCAATGTTTATGAATATTATATTCCATGAACTTTTCTGCAGCCTGAGGTCATACCATGAGTAGACACAGCCCCTCTAACAAAACTCTGAGATCTGTCTGCTGAGGAAAGAATACTTTAGAAAGATCTCATGACTGATATAATTTTTTAAAAAAAGGTTTTAACATAGGATTTAAGCTAGTATTTTACTAACAATTATCACTATAAAAACAATAAAAGCCATATGTTTTATCATATATTTAAATAAGAACAAAATTTAGAATAAGCATATAAATATACAAAAGTAACCTCTTATAGTAACTACCCAAATTAAAACTGTTTAAAGAAGAAATTCTATGATATATAAGATATTAACTGTATAAATGATCACGTATCATGTTGGCTAGGCATAGAATCCCTTAGCTAAAAGTCTTTGATTCATCCTCAACTTTATTGTTTTATTATTCTGCACGTTCAAATGGTCAGATAATCCCATCAGTGCTCTCTGAATGAAATAGAACTAGAATCAGCCTGTTCTTACCATCCTGTTCCCACCCATAATTGAGTCTCGATGGGAGTTATAACCTCAACCTCTAGACTGACCCAGGAAATGGAATTGTCAAACCAGATCCTGGAGATTTTATGGGGCAAGTATCTTACCAAACAATACCAAGGCTCCAAGCAATCCAGAAGCATCAGGGAAGAAGGGAGAGTTCCAACATTGCAAATACCTCCAGGTCCTTTTTCCCGACATTGGACTTATAGTGTCTGACCCAGGGTAAGGCATGATGCTTTCAAGTGGGATTTGGTAGGGTCACCTTCAATGAGCTCATGATACTGTTTCACGTACACTCCAGCTTGAAAGACCCTTTCTAGAGAGCTATGCCTCATAAATTCGTAGATTCTGGACTGATCTACTGTAACAGTTCTTAACAGGATAACCTGCGATGGGATGACATAGAGAAGAATTCCCCACCTGGCGAATATTCTCAGTCTATTTACTGGGAGGAATAGTTGGCATAGTTACAATGATTAACTTGATCACCTGCCTTCCCCTAGGGCGAAAGGAGCCAATGGATTGCTAGACATCTGTCCTAACTCCTTCTGCCCAGTTTGCCCTCTAAACTTCCGCCCACATATTTCTCAGATCACTTGCCATTATGTATCTTACAACAGCTGCTGTAATGTTTTACACAAAAGGAGAAGTCTACCAAGGTCCTGAAAACCTACTCAAACTATTTAACAGGAGGTAGGGGCTTGGACATTTCTCCACAAGCTTGCAAAATACGTGCATTTCCTTACTGAAGTCCTTTTTCCTTATCAAAGGGAAAAACTGCACCGGACAATGTGAAGCAAGCAAGGATGACACTCTCCAGGGGCTGCTAGGGCAGACGAGAGAGAGCAGAGCTCAGCTCCTGGGAGACAAAGGATGACTACTTTTGTAAGGAGCTGGGCTTGGGTGGGGGGAAGGCACTGGAAAGGGAGTTGACCCCTGGGGTGAGTGAGGGGTTTACTGAGTTTGTGATTAAGACCACTTTGTTTTCCCTTGGGGTAATCAGGCCACCTGGAGCTTTGAATGCTGGGAGAGAGGAAGGAAAAGGAGCTGCCAAATTAGACTGACTCCACGTTGACAGGGTCAGTGGTGGGGGGAGGAGAAAGTGTGTGGGGTGTTTAATTTAGTTACCATCTGGAGATGTCTTTTCCCCCTCTTTTTACACTAGACTGGTCATCAGAACAGTAAGAGTAAAGCTGCCAGCTTCCTCACCTGTTTCCTCCATCTCACACAGTTCTTTGCATATTTTTTCTCATCATGTGCTGTTGTGTTTTAATCATTAGACAAATTGACTTTCACAGCCAATACATTGCCACAGGCATTCCATCCACTTCCAAGATGTTTTCTCATCCTGACTCATCATGATTCATAGAAATATTACCTTCATTTAATTTTATCCATGAATTCAAAAGCCTTTGTCATACCATATAAAAGTGGAGGAGAGATTAAACTGCCATGCTTGACACCCCAAGTGCAAGAGTCAAAAAATCACAGTATCCTTCCAAGAAGTTATCCTAGGAACTGTGCAATTCCATGGTCTGGGGGATCTGTAGAGGCCATTGTTGAGGAAGAGTGTGATTTCCAGTACATCCTGGCTTCCAGGAGTCACTGGGTAACAACGAAAAATCCTAGCTGATTGCACCGCAAAGTTGAAATGCAAAGAAGGTGCTAGCCAGGTCTATAAATAACATATCAATCTCCTTCACCCTGGGGTCGGAAACGTTTTCAGTAAAGTGTCCGGTAGTAAATAATTTAGGCTTGGTGGGCCCCAAGGCCCCAACTACTCAGCTCTACCATTGTAGCGGGAACCAGCCACTGAAAATACTAAATAAGTGGGTGTGGCTAAGTGCCAATAAAACTTTATTGACAAAAGCAGACAGTGGCTGAATTTGACCCGAGCTCATGGTTTGCTGACCTGTGCCTTAGCTTTTTGTGTGACCGTATCAAGTACAGATGAAACAATTCAACAAGCCACTTGTTCATTTCTTTAAAAAGTCTGATTTTAACCTCCATCATGAATTCTTTAAAAGTCTGTATCCTATTCTGTGGTTGAAACCATGCAGGGTGTTCAGTGTTTATAAAATGGTAAGAAAGGCTGAAGGTGGATCTTCTGCACTCTTGTCTCCTAAAATGACTATCAATGTAATGCAGAAACAACTGACATGGGGAAGAAGTGCCTCTCAGGTGGGAAATGAGAAGTCTCCTGCCCAACCGGGTCTTACATGTACAAACCTGGAGAAGAAAGAACCAAAGACTGCAGTCCTGGGATTGGGGCGCCAGATTGTGAAGCCATCCCCAGGGATTATCTGAGCAAACAATGATGGAAAATACAAATAAGAAAGCAGCTGTTCAAACACTTCCCATTCCATGTCCTTGTTTGTTGGCAGAGAGCGACAGAGACCTACAACCATCTACAAGATTATTCTTTAGATCTGCCAAACCTGGGTTTAAAACCCATGTTCCATTTAGGAGATGTGTCCATTCCTTCAGGGTATTGACATAATTATCTTCTGTCTATCCATCTAGTATATACATATCTACCTCTGTATCACCCATGTAGCTCTCTGTACCTGTGTCTATTGAGTAATCTCTTGATCCACTGCTTTATCAATCTATCATCTATTTATAACTATCAGATCTTTCAATTATGTTTGTACATATGTATCTATCACCTATAAATATGTATCATCTCTATCAAAATAGTAGACTAGGTCAAATATGACTTTCTCTTTGAAACCTCTGTTAAGTACAATAATATAATAGGAGAAAAGTATATAAAAAATGTGAGGATTCTGATATTTAATTCTCCCCAGGGTTCTGACCTTCTCTATGCCAACATATACCTTGATCTCTATCCCTTCCTTGATCACCTGTCTTTTCCCACTCGTATTCTGGATACACACGTATTCAGCCTGGAAGTGTGAAATAAACTCAAATCCGTGTCCATAAATGAACTCATCATCTCTAAATAAAGTAGCCCCCTTTGTCATTCCTTTTGATGTCAATGCTACCCTCATTATCTTCATTTATAAATTAAAAAGGGAACCATTTTAAATTTGCTCATATATTATCTAGAACCTATTAATCACAAAGTTCTTCGGAGTCTTTTTCTCAAATTCATCATCTTATTTTTTCTATGAGAAACTATAATTTAGATAACTAAGCCTTACTCTATATTCTACAAAGCAGTTCTCATTTCTCACCTCAAATATTTTTGCATGTTATTGATAATTTTATATTATTTCATAAATACAATTTTTAATACATCCTAGTTCCTTGGTTTAAATTATTCAGTGGTTTTCCATCATCTGAAAACAAAATTTATCCTCCTGTGGATACAAACCATTTCTTTTTTACAATTTTGTATTTTATTAATTAAGTTTGTACAATTAAAATGTGAAATTTCTAGCAGTAGCTATCTATTGGCTGGGAGAGAGCTATTGATCAAGTCATTGATCTATTGCGCTATGGACCTATTATCTACCTATCTAGGACCAACTATCTATAACCCTCTTTGTTCTTGTTTCCTTACCCTCTAATCCCTCATATCAGCCCCTCAGGGTTATTGTCTCCAGATGTGAAACATCTGGCCTTCAACAAGTTCATTAATTGACCCTAATAGGAGTGAGAAATATTATCATAGTCTTTATGTGCCATGATGGGAAGAAGTTTTGGAACACTAAGTTAGGGCTAAGTTTCATTGGGTCAATCACCAAAATCATAATGGCCAATATAAGGTAAGGGCATCATTCTTTCATATGCAAAGGCTCAAGCCTGATACGCGAGAGGCATGGCCTTGGATGTGTTACTTCTCTGCCTTCCCTTGAGTGTTTTGCCTTATCTGTATCCACAACCCAAGATGCTCCCTAACTTTCCTGCATTCCTGCCAGCTGAGGGAACTGCACACCCATCCCTTCAGTTGATCCCAGATGTCTACCCCGTCCTATTCTGCTCATATCCCATACCTTAGCTGCACCAAAGAGGGGTGGGCAAAGATAGTCTATACTTCTGGTACCCTTGTACCTACCTTTATTGTTTTGCTTTCCCTAAGGAAACACATAGGACACAAATGGTAATCTCAATCACACCTACTAATGATCCAGAATAGAAGATATTTATAGGTAAAACTCTCACAGATGAAAAAAGGAGGATTTTAATTGTAGCATATTAGAGAAATATTGTCTGAACTCACAACAGCAAAAATTATGACTACAAAGCATTTTATTTAGTAGTCAAAGTAGTATAAAACCACTTTTTAAGAAAATGGGCTTTTAAAAAAATGAATGTTGAGGAATGACAAAAAAAGTAAAATGAAAGACTCTATTTGTTCGTACCTAATCTGTGGGAGATATTGTGAGGCCAGCTGCAGTTCTTACCATTGAAGGGAGATTGAGATGGTTCTTCTGATTCTATTTAGACCAAAATAATGTGACTTTGGTGATATATGCACAGGTAGTGTTGTATACCATAACGAATGATAATAGTGCAATTTGGCTTGTGCTTAACACAGATTCCAAAACTGTACTAGAATACAGATAAAACATTTAAGAACAGTTTGAAGGTCCAGAAAATTATTCATGCACACAGAGACACTGGAGCAGCCACAATTCTTGTTAATGATTCCCTGTGACTTTTGAAAATGGTAGCCATGGAAACAGAGTGAAATATGAATGTGTTTCACCGTCAGAGACTTACGTTTCCATTTTCTTAACATAAGATTGATCAAAATGACTTATTTTAACTTGCTAAGTATAACGTTTTGGAGTTTTTGAAAAATATTAGGACCTTGCATTTTTGTAATAGTTTAAAGCCCCAGTAAGCATTTATGTTTTACAGGTAAAACAGTTTTATAATTAAGCCTGTGAAAACTTCCCACAACTAGATCAGCTTATAGAATGCAAAATCTTTAAGATGCCATGAGCGACATCGAAGTTTACAATACAGGATCAAGGATGCATTTGAGAAGAAATCTACCTATGACCTTTGAACAACAATGTACTTTTTTTTTTTTAACAATATACTGTTGATCATGCACACAGCATTTTTGATATAATTTCAAGGGACTTACTGACAAATCTACAGGTAATAATCCTATCATAAAATCCGTCACTATTGGGTTTAAATTCTATGGTAACACTTTCTAAGTTCCAACATGCTCATATGCAGAAGTTCTCAACCATTATAATAGAGTATTGTGGAGAAGATAAGAGATACCTACACTGAAACAGTATTTTAAAAATTCTCTATCACAGGAAAATTTGTTTCAAGAATTCAATGTATTATTCGGATTTCACTGGCCCTGCCTCTTCCAAATTCTGCCTCAATATCTTTAATCATTAGTGCTTGATACTGAAGGAGAAATGCTTTGTTTTGCCTTTGTTGTGGGCAGGCCGTGCTGTCTCAAATGCCAGATGGCCCAGGAGAAAAGACCATGATAAATCCTTACCCATGTTAGAGTTGCGTCAATTGCCAAACCACTTTTAGTAGGTAAAATTCCTCACTCCTTTCTTTCATGTAAAAATAATTGCACATTTTGAATGGAATTAATAGTATTGAATTACAAATTTGAATGTGATTAAAAGAGGAAATTATAGGTTGTATATATGAGACTAGAATATTTTTTTTTAAATCCATGGAACTGCATACACAAACAGTAAACCCTAAGTTAAACCATGGACTATAATTAATAGTAAAATTATAAAGCCATGCTTTCATTAATTCTAGCAAATATACCACACCAATGCAAGGTGTTAGAAATATGTGAATCCTGTATATTGTGCATGACTATTCTTTAAACCCACACATCTAATAAAAAATAATAATTGTAATTTTGGAAAAGATCTAGCATGCCAGAAAAAAAAGCTGATATCCTTACTAAATAGGCTAAATTAAATGTGTTCAGTCCAATTTAAAAGCTGTGAATTATTAATTTTATTTTCTCCATCTACCTTTTCTATTTATTCTAAGTCTCTAGCATCTATACTAAAGACTATACCCACTCTTGAAACCACCTATTTTCAAGAGGTTTTTTTTTTCATATTTAAGGAATTTTTGTCTGCTGGGAATACATCTAAAATCCTGTTTTGCTTTGTTATTACATATCTCCATCACGTACATATTAGTACATGTTACTGCATACTCAATACTTACTACGTGTGGTGTGTTATTATAAATACAGTGTGGTAAAGTTTTCATAAATAAATGACACAATAATATTAGTAAGTTTATATTAATCATTCAGTTGCTGTGAGCCCTTAGTATATGCCAGATCCTCTGCATAAACCCATGAATAGAATGTTAAAATTAAAGTCAATCCTAAACATCTCTCTCCAAGTGCTATATTTGGAGCACATTCAAATGTAATATTTTTATAGAAATTACAGAACAAGGTGAAGGTCTTTGAGGGTCAGAGTAAAATTTCAAAATTAGCTTTATCCAAACATTTGGTCCCTTCGACTGCTTCAAAATTGTGAATAGCTATGTCTCCACTGATGTCCATGGCGCTACATATGTCTAAGTCAAATACAAGTCTAAGAAGTCTGAGTCCAAAAGAACTCTAAAAGCATAAATGAAGCCTAAAAGTCCACAAGAAGTCTAAAGGAGGTCTACAAGAGTCTTAAAAAGTCTAAAAACATCTTTAAAATGCCTTAAAAAAATTCTATGTCTAAATCAAAAAGAACTCTAAAAGTCTGAAGGAAGTCTAAGTGTCTAAAAGAGTCTACATGATTATGTCTATACCTACATTTACATCTAGTCTACATCTGCTACTATGTCTATGCCCATGACTACATCTAGCTGTAGCTATAGCTGTAGTTGTTTCCATACACACACACACACACATACATACAAACTAATTGCATTGACTTTATTTTTATTAAGTATCTATTGCAGTAATTTGTTTCCTGTTAGGATAAAAAAAAAATCACAGAAGACCATTGCTACTACACTAACATTAAGAATCTGAATTGCTTACAGAAGGATAGTTTTGATAAGCCTATTAGAGAGCTATGGGTGCATAAAACCCCACACCACCTAAGTCCTAGGTGAGACCTTCTTAGGGGAGAAGAAACACTGGCCAAGAAGCAGCAGCAGAAGATGGTTCCAGCAGAATCTACCTGGATGACATGCATTTTGAATGAATGCAGATGACAGTGTGATGACTTAGGTACCTCAGGAGATCCAGCTATTCCATCAAGTTGATGCTCACCTGCCAACCTTTTCCCAGACACCTTCACAAAGTGCCTGTGCTTAGTAGGCAGAAGCCTTGGGGAAGGTCAGAGAAGCCCAAAGATTTCCTTCCAAAGAGAACCAGTGTTCATAACTGAGAGCGATATCCCAGAGGAAGACTGGGTCTTCATTGAGGGCACTGTAGCCCTTCCAAAGGGCAACGATGGTGTAACTAAGGCAGGAATTCATTCCACTATCAATGGATACACTGACAGGTAGCCTCATTGCCAGAATAATCTGTCATTTGTTAAGGGTCTCTTCTATGCTATTTGATGTATAACTCTGACCACTTGATGTGTTTTCTCTCTCTTGATTATGCATTCACTCATGTCAAATTTTAGTCTATCATTAGTTTTATATACATACATATGTGGGTATATGTATGTATATTTATGCATGTATAATTTGGCATGTATAAATACAGGAAACTATAACTTCCAGTGAGACATCAGCCTCTAGTTAGGGGTTAAATGTATGTTTTCCCAGACGATGATATATTCTTTCCATACTTTTACTTTCAAATATTTTCTGTCATTTATTCTTTAGCAAAAAATTACTTATTGTCTTTTTTTTTTTAAGATACATAGATCACACAAAATGTTACATTAAAAAATGTAAGAGGCTCCCCTGTACCCCATTCCCCACTCCACCCCTACTCCTCCCGCATCAACCACCTCTTTCGTCATTGTGGCACATTCATTGTATTTGGTGAATACATTTTGGAGCATGGCTGCACCAGATGGATTGTAGTTTGCCTTGTAGTTCACACTCTCCCCCAGTCCATTCAGTGGGTCATGGCAGGATATATAATGTCCTGCATCTGTCCCTGCAATATCATGCAGGACAAGTTATTCTAAACTGTGTAGAGGTTTGTCTACTTCTATCTTGTTGTTGTTGTTGATTAATCCAGATTGACAATGTTAGTATTTTTTCTTGGAGTTTGCAATTCACATTTATAGTTTATGTAATTGCTGATAAATTTGGCTTTGTCTCTATATTAAAAAATTATTTTCTGTTTGGACCATTTATTTTATGTTTAATTCATTTCCTTTCTCTTGCCATCTTCTGGGTCAATTCATTGCTTTTATGATTTCATTTTTCCTTCTATTAACCTCGACTAGCTTATTTTGCTGTCCCATGATTAATATAATTATAACACATATCTTATACTAATTATATCCAATATGAAATACTACATTTACCATTTCCCCAATGCAGTTTGAACCTTAGAATCTCCAAACTTGATTTACCCACTAAGCTCTTTTAGGGTTATAGGTATCTTCCATTTGAAATAAAATTTGACATCCAGGTTCTAGGTTCTTCATAAACAATTGAATTGCACATTTGGACTTATCTTCTTTCTGTATGAAATACCTTCTTCAGTATTTTCTTGAGGTCTGCTCATGATGTTTTCTAACTGTCTTTGTCTTATAGACACCTTTATTTCATATTCATTTTTCAAGTTTATTTTTGTTCATTCCAGAAAAAAACATATCTTTGTTTCAATACTTAATAAATGCAATTCCATTGCCTTGTAGCTTCACTTGTTTCAGTAGGAGACCACTATCAAACTTATGATCCAGATATACACCCATGAGAAATGTCAGGGTTTGTATACTCAGAGAAAAATAAGAAATGTTTTAGTAGTAAAGTGGCCAAGTGGCATGGAATCTAAAGGAATTTTAATGCATATTGAAAAAAAAATAGGAACATAAACTATATTATAGTCATGTAATGAGATATAGAAGATGGAAATTAAATCATCATAGCTACATGCAAACAAATGCATATGAGTAATCTATGCTGATAGATTAAAATATTCCCAAAGGAATATATAATAGATGCTCCTTAATAGACTCAACATTTTATAAATATGAAGGTAGATATAAATTAAACAAACACACACACACTAAACAAGACTAAACTTTTCAGCTCTATGGTTACCTATGAAAGGAAGACATCATAAGATGAAAATGTAGAGATATAAATTAAAGGGGTGTGGTATAAAGGAATACATTGTTTTATTATATAAATAAATGTGATATACAGCTATACATGAAGCATTGTCTGACTAATCAATTTTATCCAAATTTAAAAGGAAACATTTCTATTCATCTCTCTAAGTTACACTTAATTTGGTAGGGAATAAAACCCAAAACCTTCATAGTCTTAAAGGTGTTTCCAATAAATTAAAGAAAGTAATAGATTCTTGTCAGGATGCTCTTGCAGGACATAATTTATGTCATTTTTTGTGGTTTAATATTTCTTTGAATAAGTAGATTTGTTGACAAATTGTTTGTTTTCAAATGACTAGTATTCTTTTTCTTTCAATCTTTATTTTTTTTTTAAGGTTTATTTATTTATTTATTTATTTATCTTCCCCCCCCCCCCACCCCTGTTGTCTGTTTTCTGTGTCTATTTGCTGCGTCTTCTTTGTCTGCGTCTATTGTTGTCAGCGGCATGGGAATCTGTGTTTCTTTTTGCTTTTTGCTGCGTCATCTGGTTGTGTCAGCTCTCCATGTGTGAGGCACCCTTCCTTGGCAGGCTGCACTTTCTTTCGTGCTGGGCAGCTCTCCTTACGGGGCGCACTCCTTGCACGTGGGGCTCCCCTACGTGGGGGACACCCCTGCGTGGCACGGCACTCCTTGCACACATCAGTGCTGTGCGTGGGCCAGCTCCACACGGGTCAAGGAGGCCCGGGGTTTGAACCGTGGACCTCCCATGTGGTAGATGGATGCCCTAACCACTGGGCCAAGTCCACTGCCCGTCTTTATTCTAACTGCATCTCAACCCTCTAACCTGAGTATAAGTTAACCAGCATCTATATAAAAATATACTACCTTGAGTCACCTCATGGCAACATGACGTTGAGTGTCTAATGGCAACATAAGACATTTCTCCCCCCAAAAAACAGAGGTTCCGTGAATCAAAGGACAAATTTTGCTTGTTTAGAATTCTGGAAGACAATAGAGACTGAAACAAAGACTCTACAAGTAATGACTCAAAGAAAGATAAAATGATCAGGTAGGAAACTTTCACCCCAGACCTGCCAGTCTACTCTCTCTTCCTCACTCAGTCCCACAAGGCTTAGGGAGCTGCTCAGAGGCAGCAACTCAAATCCCGTCCACCTCCCACAAGGAGCAGCAATGAGTGAATCCCACACACTTCCAGGCTCAGAGACCCAAGTCCACAAAGACCCAGGGCAGAGCACAAACCACTGAGGAGTTCTCCATGAAAGGGACTCCAGGAGGGAAAGATAGACCAAGAGAGACTATGGTAAAATTGTGGCTAGAAAGTGCTGCATTCATTCAATCCAGTACTTGTTGACTAGACCACCTCAATGCAACATGGACTTTTCTGGAGTGACACACCTTTCTTCTGGATTGGCTCCCTCTTGCTATCCAGGGCAGGTTTTCCTAATAGGAAAGAAACCAAAAATTTTAAAATGGAGAGAGGGGGGTAAGGGGTGGAGGGATAAATTGAACTGTTATAAGATGGAGGGTCGCAAAACTGAAGAAAGAAAGGAAAACAGGGCATGGGATGAGGGAGAGAATTTAAACAAATCATAGGAGCTGGGGTTAAAATTCTTCACAAAAACAGCAGAGAAAAAGATTCCCAAAGAAGGAACAGAGGAAAGGAAGTGTAGCAGTCAGATATTTTTTAGGAATTCCAAAAAAAGATGTGGATTATGTGCGTAAATTGGTCTGTTCCTCTGGGTGTAATACTCTTTGATTGTATTAGATTCACTGAGATGTCTTTGATTACATTATGTTAAGATTAGGGCTTTGATTCAACCACATCAGTAGGGCATGGCTCAGGGTTGAGTTCGTACCTCATTGATGGGCTATAAAAACATAAAGCATATACCAGCTCAAGATGACACACTGAAGAAGATACATGAGAAAAGAGAAAGAGCTCCACAGATGCCAGAGCAGAGAGCTTTGTCATGACACAGAAGAGGAGACAATTTTAATTCTGGAGCCCCTGGGAGAGATGAGCTATTTGCCTGATGGTTGCAAGCTGAAGAAAAGAGAGCACCTGAGCAGCTAAGGTTTGAGAGACCAGGCAAAAACCACCTGCCATCTTGCTTCAACATATGGCTACTGACTTTGGTGAGAAACCAACCTTGATATGGACCCCTTAGGGCCTTGTAACTTTAAGTTTTTACCCCAAATAATTAGCCTTTATGAAAGCCAAGAGATTTCTTGTACTTTGCATCAGCACCTTTTTGGCTGACTAATACAAGAAATTATCTACTGGACGTGGAATAATTACTCAAAAAGTACAATTTTTAAAAGTTGCACTGCATACCCAGGGCAAGAGTCAGATGAAGAAGAACAGAGAAAACAGGATCAATTAAAAATGGGCTTTTCTAAAGATATAGAATAAGTTGAACCAAGCATCAAAGAAGATCCATAACACATAATCAATCAACAATAAAATCTAGGCAAGAAGGAGGAACTGGCCTTCAGAATTAACTCATCAAGATAATCAGAATACCTATACATCAGCACAAAAAGTACATGCCTTACTAAGAAACAGGAAGCTATGACTTGATGAAGAGAACAAATTAAAACTTCAAATAACAGAATTTGGATCAATGAATCAAAGACATTCAAACAAATATCCTAAATCAGTTCAAAGAGGTGAAGGAAAATGTTCATAAAGAGATAAAATATATTTAAAAGGCAATGTGGGAGCACAAAGAAAAATTTGAAAATATAAAAGGAAACATAAAAGAAATCATGGAGATGAAAGGCACAGTTGTAGAGATGAAAAATATACTAGAGGCCTATAATGTAGGATTTGAACAGGCAGAAGAAACAATCAGCAAACTAGGAGACAAGACAGTTGAAATCATACAGTCAGAAGAACAAATAGAGAAAAGAATAGGAAAAACAGGGTCTCAGGGATTTAAGTGACAGAATGAAGAATATAGACATACATTAATAGATCATGAGTATCCCAGAAGGAGAAGAGAAGGGAAAAGGAGGAGAAAGAATATTTGAGGAAATAATGGCTGAAATCCTCCAACTTTTATGAAAGACATAAATACACATGTTCAAGAAGCTCAACATACTCCAAACAGAATAAATCCTTAAAGACTTGCTCTGAGACAAATACTAATCTAAATGTCAAATGCCAAAGATAAAGAGAGAATTCTAAAAGAGAAAAGCAATTTGTCATATAGAAGGCAGGCTCAATAAGACTAAGTCCTGATTTCTCATCAGAAACCATGGAGATGAGAAGGCAGTGGTATAATATATTTAAAGTTCTGAAAAGGAAAAGCAACCACCCCAAAATTCTTTATCTAGGAAAGCAATTGTAGCTCAAGTGGTGGGGCACCTCCTTCCCATGTACAATATCCCAGGTTCAAATCCTGGTACCTCTTAAAAACAAACAAAAACCCAACTCTCATTGGGAAGCAGATGTAGCTCAGTGGTTTAGTGCCTGCTTCCTGTGTACAGGGTCCTGGGATCAGTCTCTGATTCTTAAAAAAATTCTTTATCCAGCATAACTGTCCTTCAAAAATAAATGGAAGTTTAAAATATTCACAAATAAGCAGAAACTGAGATAGTCCATCAACAAAAGTCATGCCCTATAAGAATTACAAAAGAGTGCTACAAGATAAAAGGGAAAGGTAGGAGAGAGTGATGTGAAGAAATGAAGATCATCAGGAAGGGTAACTAAAGGGTAAATGCAAACCCCCATAGTACTGTATCCTCAATATACAGCTCTACACTTTAATTCCTATGAGTCAGAATACAACTGAACAAGAAAAAGGCACAGTTCCTAATAAAGAGAGTGGTAAAGTGGGATAAAAACAACATAGAGAGGAAACAGGGATATGGAAGAAGAGGACATGTAGGCAATTGAAGCAAGGTTGGTATCTTTACAAATTAGTAGTTGTAAACTGTAAACCCCAGGGTAAACACAAAGAAAGTATTTAAAATATATACAGAAATAGAAATGAGGAAGGAATCAGTCAGAGACATCACAGAAGATCAACTATACAGAAAAGGAGGTTGCAATTAAGGAAAAAAGAGACCAAAAAATGATATGACATATAAAAACCAAAGGACAAAATGGCTGGAGTTAGTGCTTTTACAATAATAGCACTGAATGTTAATTGATTAAATGCCCCAACCAAAATGTAAAGAATGGGAGAATGGATAAAATAGCATGATATAACTCTGTGTTGTTTAGAAGAGACTCACCTTAAACCCAAAGACACAAATAGGTTGAAATTGAAAGGTTGCAAAAAGATATTCAGTGCAAGTAATAACCACAAAAGAGCTGGGTTAGCTATACTAATACTGGAAAAATAGACTTTGTAAGTCAAAAGCTGTTACAAGAAACAAAGAAGGACACTACATATTAATAAAAGAGGCTATCCACTAAGATGAAATAACAATCATAAATATTTATGCACCTAAACACAGTGTCCCAAAATATAAGAAACAAAACACTGGCAAAACTAAAAGGCAAAATAAACACTTCTATAATAACAGTTGGAAACTTCAATATACCACTCTCATCAATACCTCAAACATTCAGGCAATTGGTCCATAATGAAACAGAAAACCTGAATGCCATAAACAAAACACTGAACACCCACATATGAAGATATACGTTTTCTTCAAGTGCACATGGAGCATTCTCCAAGAAAGACCACACATTGGGTCATAAAACAAATCTCAAAAAGGTTTAAAAAGATGGAAATCATACAAAGCATTTTCTCAGGCCATAATGGAATGAAGCTGCAAATCAATAGATGTGGATAACAAATACATGGAAGTTAAATAACAAACCATTGAAACCAATAAATATCTTTAGGTGAGTGAAAACAAGAACACAACATGTCAAAACTCAAGGAATGCAGTGATGGTACTGATGTGGGCTATGGGTGGGAGGCTCTTTGTCTCTTCAGAGATAACCTAAGCTGTTTGAGTTGTGGGTGTGGAACGGTAAGAAGCTGCAGTCCTGCCCTTAGTGACAAGGGCCACAACTCCAGTCCCAGGAAACAGTTTAACAATGCAAGGCCTATAAACTTTAAGTATTTAGGGGAAATGCAAACCAAATATGCTAAAAGCTTATCTAGAATGTCTGGAGTCCATGCTAAAAGCTTACCTAAGATGTGGAAGATATATATGCTAATTCAAGCCTATTGAAAACTGAAACAAAGAGATCATTTGTCCTTTCCTCTCTGTATAAAAGAAATTTAAAAATCTTGTTTGAGGCTCGGGATTGAAACAGAAAGCTCCCGAGTCCAGCTGGCTGTCAATAAACCATTTTTCCTTCTCAGACTCATTCCTGAGTCCTGGCCTCTCTATATGCAAATAATTGAAACTCTCTCAAATTCTACAACAGTACTGGTGAGAGGGAAATTTATAGCCATAAATGCTTACATTAAAAAAAGAAGAGCTAAAATCACAGACCTAACTGCACACCTAGAGTAACTAGAAAAAGAACTGCAAACTAATGCCAAAGAAAGCAGAAGGAAAGAATAACAAGGAGTAGAGAAGAAATAAATGAACTTGAGAATAAAAGCAATAGAGATAATTGATAAAACCAAATGTCGGTTCTTAGAAAAGATCAATAAATTCTAAAAACCATTAACTGACAAAGAAAAAAAAACAGAGAAGACACAAATTAATCAGAAATGAGAGCATTATGGTTGACCCCATAGAAATAAAAAGGATCATAAGAGGGCATTATGAATAACTGTATGCCAACAAATTAGACAACCTAGATGAAACGGACAAATTCCTAGAAACGCACAAAGAACCTACACTGATTCTACAAGAAACAGAAAACCTGAATGGACCAATTACAAGTAAATAGAATCAGTCATCTAAAACCTCACAACAAAGAAAAGCTCAGGACTAGAAATCTCCACCCATGAATTGTACCAGTCATTCCAGGAAGAATTAATACCAATCCTGCTCAAACTCTCCCAAAATATGCAAGATGATGAAACACTACCTAACTCGTTCTATGAGGCCAACATCACCTAAATACCAAAACCAGATAAAGATACTATGAGAGAACCTAGTTCAGATCAATTTCCCTTATGATGCTGGCAATCCTGGTCACGTGGCAAGGCACATATTGGCACCTGCTGGTTTCTTCCCTGCTATTCTGGGTTTAGTTGCCAGCTTCTGACTTCCTCTGGCCTTCCTTCAGCTCCTGAGGCATTCTCTCTTACTCTCTGTATTCATCCCATTTATAAAGGACTCCAATAAGAGGATTAAGACCCACTTTGCAGCATGCTCCAACAGAAATTCCTAATTAGAAGGTCCCACTTACAATAGATTCAGTAATGGATTAGCTCTAAGGACATAAATTTTCTGGGTCAAAGAAGCCATAAACTACCACAAAAGATGTTAATAATAGGATGGTATATGAAAAAATACATCTAACATAAACTACAGATAAAATATTATAAAATATTGAGAGCAATATTTTTAAAATTTTCATCAGTTGTAGCAAAGGTAACTACTATTAAGAAAATAGCGCAATTACAAAAAGGTGCAATCTTTATTGCAACAAATGTTCCGCACCAATGTAAGACATTAATGGTAGGGTGATATATGCAAATCCTATATATTATGCATGAATGGTCTGTAAACCCACAACTTCTCTAATAAAAAATTAAAATAACAAATCATATTACCATGTATTAGAAATTCAGAAGACAAGGGGAGCTTCCAAATGTTCCAAATAAATTCATTGTTTGAGTTCTGTATTCTCCCAGCAATGATTAGAAATCCTCAGGCAATGGTTTAAATAGTCATGTCTGTGTTAATTGAAAGATAAAGCAGAGTTGGCAATGCAGATGAAATTTCCTTCCAACATCTTTTATCCTTTGTTTAATCACCTTAATTTCCTTTGTTAACCTTAATCTCCATTGTTTACTTCCCTCATTCTCTGTAAGCATCGGGTAAAAGCAGACCACTCATTCTTCCCCAGGAAAAGCCTGTGCTTTCCATCTCTATCCCTGTGTTAAAACACTCCTGTATTTGCAAGTCCTCCTTGCCAGTTACAAACGCTGCTCTTCACCAAAATTCTTCTTTCTCCTGGCTTCTTCTTAAAGAAAATCTCCAGTGAGTTTTCATTGCTTTCTCCAACTCAGTGTCTTCCCATTGCACAACCCCATATCCAGTGTTCTATAGCTCCCTCACAAACTGATTATATTGAGGTTTGCTCCAGAGGTCTGGGTTTAAGGCTACTATTCACTCACAAGCTCCTTGTGGGCATAAATTATTCATATATGTGTATTCACATGATGCATAGCAAACACAGCTGTTAAAAACTCAGCAAGTAAACTTATTAGCTTCCCCCTGATGTGGGACATGACTCCTGGGATATAACCTCATTGGCACAGAGGGATTACTACCAGGCACTAACCAGGAAGGCAACTGGGAAAAGACAGTGACCAAAAGGGGGAAGCATTAAATACAAAAGAGATTTTACAGCTAAGGGATTTCAAAGTGAGTTTATACTTATGCAGGTCTCAGGCAGATCTCCCTGACTGCCATAGTAAACAAAGCCTCAAACTCAAGTATTCCTGAATGCTCTAGGGAAGTTCAGACACAATAGGCAAGGCATGGAACCCTAGAAAATCAGCACCCCATTAGCAGGCCTTTTTTTTGGAATATGTGATAATCTATTTCACCAATATAACAGAGTTAGACTTATTTATAATTTCCCTACTCATGATTCTTCTACCTCTTTCATTTGAACCTATAATTATCACTGTGCTGTTAAATTTATGTCCCAGAGACTTAAATCTTTCATCTGTTCATATGCAAGTTGAGTCCTGAATCTCAGCAGATTTGCAGCCAACACTTATTCCCCAGTTCTTTGGACTTGCCTATGCCAACAAATAATATGATGATGGGCAAGCCCCATCCCAAAAAGCAAACTACCTAGAACTGCTAGCAAAACAGTTCCTTCCACTTGCCCCATGATATCTAAGTCCTCTCAGTCTGAAGCAGAGTAGGCATCATCTCAAATTCCTCAAGAAAAGGGTGAAGTGTCACTGACCAAAGTAGATTTATTGTTATTGTAGTTATTAGCATGTGGTCACAGAAGAATGTGCAATATTGATATAAAAATAGTGGCTACCAGATGTTCTGAGTGGAGGGGAAGAAAGATTAGGTGGAACATAGAGCATTCTCTATGGTGCTACAATGGCAGATACATATCATTACACATTCATCAAAACCTATGAAAACATGGTATAACAAAGTGTAAACCATATGTCAACTATAGGCCATGGCTAATAACAATGCCTCAATATTGGTTCATCAATTGTAGCAAATGTACCACACTGATGTAAGATGTTACTAGTAGGAGAAATGTGGGAGGAGGAGAGGATGGGTTATATGGGAACTACCTATTCTTATTTTTTGAACTCTGGACCTCGTATATGTGAAGCTGGTGCTCAACCACTGAGCCACACTGGGTCTCCTGAGTTGCTTTTTTAAATTGTTTGCTTTTTGTTTGTTTGTTTTAGGAGGCCTAGGGACTGAACCCAGGACCTCTCATGTGGGAAGCAAGTATTCAACTGCTTGAGCCACATCTGCTCCCTCCCCTATACGTTATTTTATTTTTTATTCCCAATATGTAGGGAAGGCATAGAAGGGTTTTAAGCAAGGGAGTCCCTAAAGTGATAGAAAAAAAAAATTTTTAAGGCCACTGTGGCTTCTGTGCGACTATTGGAGGGGGTGGTAATATGGAAACCAGCAGACCAGTGCAAGGGGTACGTTCTAGTCCAGGCAGAAGACAGAAGTGGATAGGACTTGAGTGGAAACAACATAGTGGGAAATGGTATAAAACATGATGATAGCAATGGCACGATTTGCTTGTGTTTTGAATTGTGGTAGGAGTGGGCAAAAGGAAAGAAAGGATTCAAGGAAAATGTCCAGTCTTTGCCCTAAAACCCAGAGTTCATTTGGGCAAATTTAACAAATCATAAATTTCCATTAAGTCCATTGAGTAAAAGCATCCTTTGGGCAGCTAGTGGTTGAGGAGGTGAGAGTAAATGAAGGGAGTCACATACAGATGAGGGACCATTTGGGAAGGGGTGAAATACTCAGCTCCATTTTTGGAATGTTGATTCTGGAAGGTATCTGTGGAGCTGGAGCTGGCCCAGAACTCCAGAAAGATGGCTCTGGACTGGACAAATACCATATTTCCTCCATTAAATCAGATACACAAGAGTTTCCTACCTACAGTCACAGGCTTAGAATCTATATGTGTCTCTGGTGACGTGAACATCCAACAAGGCAGGAACAGTTTTCAGACCAGGGATTTCCTCAGAAATACAATCAAGTCACGAGTTGGCACCTCTCATGAACTATGGGACGTGGAAAAGATCACTGACTTATTCTTCTCCAACTCTGTGAAATGCTGTAGGAGCCAACCTCACAGGACCTCAGAACTTCTTCACCACCATCAGTACCCCCCCACCATGGCTCACTACTGCTCATCATCTTTTCTGGGAAAGGATCGTGGAGACAAACATGTACCTCCACACTGCATGGACAGGCTGCCACCTGGATGCCAGGCTCAGCCCTGGCTGGACCCCAACCCCTGAACCAGAGCTCTCAGGCCCTCAACCTGAGCCTGGGGCCAGTATGCTGCCACCCCACCAGTCCCTGCCCCTTCCCCTATACTTTTTTTTAAGAGTTTTATTTATTTATGTATTTATTTATTTATCTCCCCATTGTCACTCGCTTGCTGTCCGCTCTCTGCGTCCATTTGCTGTGTGTACTTCTGTGTCTGTTTCTCTCCCTTTTGTTGTGTCACCTTGCTGCGCCAGCTCTCTGTGGGTGCAGACCATCAGCTCTCTGTAGGTTCAGGCCAACTTGCCTTCACAAGGAGCCCTGGGATGGGAACCCAGGACCTCCCATGTGGTAGATGGGAGCCTAATCGATTGAGCCACAGCCGCTTCCCTTCCCGTCCCTATACTTTCATTTTTTTTATTTTTTTCCTCTCCCCTTCCCCCCCCCCCCAGTTTGTCTGTTCTTTGCATCTATTTGCTGCGTGTTCTTCCTCTTTGTCCACTTCTGTTGTTGTCAGCAGCATGGGAATCTGTGTTTCTTTATGTTGTGTCATCTTGTTGTGTCAGCTCTCCATTTGTGTGGTGCCTTTTCTGGGCAGGCTGCACTTTCTTTCTTGCTGGGCGGCTCTCCTTAGGGGCGCACTTCTTGCGTGTGGGGCTCCCATACGCGGGGACAACCCTGCGTGGCATGACACTCCTTGCGTGCATCAGCACTGCACGTGTGCCAGCTCCATATGGGTCAAGGAGGCACAGGATTTGAACCGGGGACCTCCCATGTGGTAGACAGATGCCCTAACCACTGGGCCAAGTCCGCTTTCCCCCTTATACTTTTTATATAACTTTTCTGGAATCCAAAACTCCAAAAATAAAGTTTATTATTACAAAAGTAAGAAAGACCCATAAAATGTTGGTTTAACTGAATTGTCTTTGGAAAGGTTGGACTCAGTAAAATTTCAAGATGGCTGGCTGAAATCCTTCAAGAAAAGCTTTGAACTTGTTAACAGAGGACTGATGTTTCCCTCCAGGTCAGTTACTCTCTGTATAATATTGTGCCAGTGACCGACTCCTTAGGAATCATTTTTCTTATCAGATGTGTTAGTTTGAGTCTTGTGTGGATCCCAAAAATGTTTGCCTTTAAATCAGTCCATTCCTGTGGTATGGGACCCTTTGATTGGATTGAGTTTAGGGGAGAGACATTTGATTGGATTACCCCAGTGGGGCATAGCCCAGGGTGGGTCTTGGTCTTCTCACTTTCCTTTCTAAACAGGAAAGAGGTGACTGCAGAAACAGAGAGAAACCCCTAGAAGCTGAAAGAGAAGGCCCCAGGAGTCAGAAGCTGAAATCAGTGGAACACAGAGCTGAGGAGAAGCCACAGCAGCCAGAAGCTGAAAGCAATGAGGCCAAAAGTGAGGGGAGATGAGCAGATACCCGTGTGCCTGGTAGCTGATAGCTGCAGCTTAGGGGAAGGGCATTACCTGATGAAGCTTTGATTTGGACACTTCCACAGTCTTAGAACTGTAAGCTTGTTACTTAATAATTCCTCATCGTACAAGCCAACCCATTTCTGGTGTATTGCCTTAGCAGACTTTGGCAAACTAAAACATCAGTCAAACGGGGAAGTTAGCTCTGAGGATCTCAAAGCAATTCTTTTGTAAAGAGGGTTAAATATTCCTTCATGAAAGGGCCCCATGGATTGCTGGAGAATGAGTTTCACGGAGGCTGGCTAGTAAATTCATCTCTCTCACCCACACTGAACCAGCGTCTTGGGGCCTTGCCTGATAGTATGCTTAGTCATCTCCCAAGCTTTTTTGGGTGTGACAAAGGCAAATCAAGTACATCTCCTAAAGAAAGCCGTACTAAACCCTCTTTCTCTCAGATGCATTAGAAAGGTTTAATGAGAAGATACAGAGTTCTAATAATTACTCTCTCGAAATTCTAATAATCAGTTTTTTCTTCCACTACTGAGAAACACGGCTTCCAATCGAATACTTCTGCTCACATAAACTTCCATCCTTTTCATGAAAGACGATCCTCTAAGACTTCAAACGTTCTCTTCTGTCAGTGACTAAGATCTGAGTTTGGCAAACTCCTACTTCAGACATGCCTTGACTTTTAAGATCACAATTCAGGGAAGTCAAAGGTACCAAAAGATTTGTGAAAGAGACAGTAGATAATTAACACAAATGAGTTCAGCGATTGAAATGAAGCAGCTAGAGATTAAGGAAAGCAAAAAGATTGAGGATGTCGGCCCTACCCTGTAACATCCCACAAACGAATAAAAAGGCAGATTATATTTTTAGGAGAGCCTGCTTTAATTCTGAAGGCCTCTTGGAAAAAATGACTTCCACTGAAGAGATGTCTAAATGGCATAGCCAATATCACCATAAAGCAATACAATTAAATTTGTTTTGTAAATGAGTTCATCCAATTTACCTTTCACATAAACCATTTTCCACAAATCATATACCATGCATAATATATACAAATTATATCCATCGCAAAATAATCAAACGTTAAAAATAATTTTAAACGAGTTGGTATAGCTCATCATATCTTGAAATATACCAGATATTTTGTATTCTCATTCTTCCAAAGTGAAGGAGTTATCAATAAAATCAACGAGGCTATTTTATAAAGCAGACCACTTAGTTAAATAAGAGAAATAGGATATAGGCATTATTTGACATGAAAAAGTCAAATATTGTGCTGATCACATAACTTTAAATGGATATATATCTCATTTAATTACTTCATTTTATAGATATAGAATTAAAATGCAGAAAAGTTTAAATGGCATGGTAGGAGAAAAACAGTTAGCTAATGGAACAATTATTCTTAAAGCCGTGATTATTTATATCACCCATATATTCATAATTCTCTGAACTATGCATGTAATTTAAAATTTTCTGCTTATGAATTTAGTGTTTCTATGAGTTCCTCATTTTATAAATCCAGAGATTCAATATAGCAATCCCAAGGCATTGTTGTTTTGAAATTTGATAATGACAACTTTAAAATTTAGAAAATCCAGTATTATTTATATTGCCTGTGTTATTTTTTTATGTGATTACACTAAAAACACCTTAAAGCATATATTCTCAGAGTAGGAGATGGCCAAAATAACTAAAGATTATGGTACTCATTTAGAAAACTATATCCGTAATGTTTAGAATAATTCTAGAATGTAGGAATTTTTCTTTCTATTGCTGTAATTATTGTCTGGTAAGTCTAGCAAATATAATTTCAAAGCACAAATGGACAAACAGTTCTACCATATTTAATGTATATGTCTTCTCAATAAAATTGTATTTCAAGGTATCCTATGAAGAGTTATTGTGATATAATAACTTATTAGCAAGAATTGTAAACAATTAAATATAAAACAAGTCTGTGCTGTATGGGGACTACAAACAATAAATTTCCTCAAATTCAAAATAAGGGGAAACTAGTAGAAGGGGAATCAGAGAAGGTTTTCAGACAACTGAGCTGTATGATGGGAGGGAGTAGAATTTTGATGACGGGATGAGAAAAAGTATCGCTTGGGAGTCATGATCAGACCCAGTGAAAAATAATGAAATGCTGGTAAAATCTTTCATGGGCCAGCACATCCTAATATATCTATTAATATTTTGAGGAAGCATCAGTGTGCTATATTTTTAGCATATAAACAGATTTTGTTTCTGGAGGAACATAATACTTCTCATTTAGGAAGGCAATATTCCAAAATACGGGGACACAGAAAGAGTGATTGAGGTTTCTGTATCCAAAGAGAAACCCTATTTTCCTCCTAAATGCAACCGATAGAAGAAATTTCAATGGGCCTTTGGTGTTATGTAATCATGGCCCACAAAACTTATTTAAGGGAGCCGTTGGGTTTCACAAGGGCACGTAATAATAGATAAGTAATGGCCATTAGTGATATAACTAGATTATTTTCTATTTAATTGGTTTAAAAGAAATTCCTTTAAAAGAATTCTTGTTTCAAAGAATTATATTGTCAATTTCATTAAAACAATATTCAGCCTAATGTACTGTTTTGCTATTTCAGACAAATGTACTATTTTAATGTGATGATTTTAAAAGAGTTAATTGTAAAGAACTTTTTCTTTTTACCTTTATGACAGTACCTTCAGGTAAGATATAAATGCAGGTCTTTTGAAAAATCACCTATAATTAAGTATTGAAGGGTGAGTAGAATTAACTTTATCTCACAAAAAGAACATGTACATGTATTAAATGAATGGGGAGGACAGAAAATCAGTACTATGGCTTTTTCATTTTTTTCCATCCCAATATTTTTCATAATTTGCTTATCAATGTATGATTTATTCTATTCAAGTATGTGTGAGGGCCTGTAGCTAAGTGAGTCAAAGCTCATAACAGACTAAGTACAACTTGTTTGAAATGTAAGTGCCTGTTTTTATTAACATTCTAAAATATTCCTACTAGGTCTTCAGAATCAGAGAGAAAACTGTGATTTTTAGACCGAATAATACTTGAAACATAAACCAAGACCTTTTTCAGTTGCATGTGACATACACTACAAATTTTGATTCTTAAGATTGAATCTTGAACTTAGAAGTTATTATCGTCCAGTTATTTCTGAGCCAGCCATCAATTGTGGACTTCGACCTATTTTAACCGGGAGCCACATCTTTGAATGCTTTTACCAAGGTGAAGACAAAATTCTTGTATCACTAGGCACTACATTCTATGCTCATTATGTAAAACACTACAGGATAATGCAGTCCCTGTGGTGTAAATGAAGGGTGTAGAATGTCTTGCATTACCCCGGTGCCTTTATGAATTTCCAGAGTCATCTTTCTACTTCATGGCTATTTATAAACAGTGACCTCCTGACTCTGCCTTCTGGAACTTGTAGGATAGAAATGTAGGACGTAAATGTCTTTCTGCTCTAGGATGGTCCCAAACCTCTTCCAAATGACCATGTTTGGAAGTACTCAGGGACCACTGGAATAGCTGGCAGAGAAAAATAGGCATGTGCTTCGACTTGGCAAAAACTTTAGGATCGAGATTTCTTATAGTGAAAGATGAAACCTCACATATGATAATTTAGCATTTTCAGAATCAGTGGGGTTAATTGTCGTTAACACAAGAATGGTGGGAATTCTTCTGCCAAAGGAGAATTGTCCCTTCATTCTCACAACTTCCAAATATCTGACAAGGCATACATACAGGTGAAAACCTTGTTTAAAACTCTCTGAGCCTGGAAGATAAATCCACTTTATGTATGAGCGCAGTTGATGTTTTGCATGGTTTCAATATACACTGAATTTTTAAAGAGAACATCTACTATCTAAGTAGATACATTGTTTTGTTTTGTCTAAAGTTCTTTTCCAAGGAAAAAATCCTTTCAAGAAAAAAAATAAATTCCATCTTCACTGTGATTAAATTCTATTAGAAATAGCATTCCCTTCCAAATCACTTGGAGTCAGGTAAACGGAGACTGAATTTCCTGATGACCATTCGGATCTAATTTAAATCCGATCACCTAGTGAATTAATTTTATGCATTTTAAGTAAAATCATGCCTGGTAGTCAAAGGTGAACCTCTGATTCTGATCACTTCTCATCCATTTTACTTTTCCTTGGCACAGGAAAATATGCAGAAAGATATTTTCTTCAGCCTAGAGACATACTCAGGAAAAGTTAGATTTATTGATAATAATGATATTCCATCTACCTTTTTTGAGTGTTTTATTTCACCTCTATACGCTCTGCTACAACCTGAAAATAGCCAATTTTCCATTATTTCTAATAAGTTCCACTTGATTGAAAATTTAAAGAGCATAGACATTTTGAAATTGTAGATGACTATATGGATTCCCACCCTACAGAAAATGAGAATAATGTTAATTACAGTACACTCAAACTTCCACAGTTTATTCCTTCCTTTATACTTCACTGGTTCAAAAAAGAAGTGGAATAAAATGAGTTTTGAACACATGGCAGGAACTTGACCCAACAGATGAATATACCACATTCTTTCATGCAATTTCAGGAAGGCTATTATCTCAAGAAGTAGTTTTCTGCAGCCTTAAAGCAACCTATGATTTATGAATTGCTCTCAATGGGTCTTTCAAAAAAAAAGAAATAGCCTATGAAACAGTTGTTCTGACCAGACTCAGCAAGGGTCAAAGTATTTCCAGATCCTTAATCGCCATATGTGCCCATCTTGAGTAAATTGCTAGAAAATGCCATTGAAAGCAGAATTGCCTTAAAATAGTCGCAGAGTCTCCCTTTAAAAGGTTACCGGGTGAAAGGAACATAATAGAGACGTGGGAGAAGAGAGTACTGCAGGGGAAATGAAGTGAAACGAGAGCGATTTATTGTCCCAGGCAGAAGGACATGGTATCTTCACATCCTCCAGGTAATCATCTTTTTTAGTGCAATACAGATGATTTCCACATACACTGCCCAAGAGCTATGGCTTTAGGCTCTAGAACAGCTGGAGCACCTTTCTTCATTGCTCATGTTAGTCCAGCCTTGAGAGTTGACAAATCACAGCCCTTCCCAATGCCCTAGAGAACTGTGATGTCTAACCTGCTATCACTTGATTGAAAATTTAAAGTGCACAGATTGGGTGTAGGCTGGGAATTCTAGGGTGTCAGGATCGTCAGTTTTCCTGGGCACTTCAGGACGTCTCTGGCAGGACAGGGGGCTTTTGAGGACCCCAATCAATAGTGCAACTGGGTGAAGGAATCTCACTCTGATGCTGTGGAATGAATCATTCTCTAGGGAAAGGAGAAAAATGCCTGGTGTGAACGGAGAGAAGAGGGAGGCACGTGGTAATGCAGAAATAAAGGACTCTAGAGATAAAAATCTCCAGGGAAGACAAGGTACATGTTTATGAAGGATGAGGATGACCACACAGAGAAGCAGGGCCATCACGAGGACAGATTGAGTGTCATCTGAGTTGCCCTGAAGGTATTAAAAATGAGACTCTACACTCAGCCTTGAAGTCAAAGAGCATAAGGGTTACCTCTAGCAGTGAGAGGAGTCTGTACCCCGTCTGGAGCAACTCAACATTTTCTTTCACAGCAGCAACCACATCCAAAACGGACTCGTCAGGAATAGAAATGGTATGCAGGTTTCTCCTGAAATCATCAGAGCTTGTCATGGGAATGCATCCCCAATAAATCCTTTAACAAGTAAGCCCCTGGATTTGTTCATAAAACCGGTGTGGTGGTGACGTTTATGTGTCAACTGGGCTATGTGTGTTCAAGCAAGCACTGCCCTATTACTGGGAGGGCATTCCATAGATGAATTTACATCTACAGTCAGTTGATTGCATCTACAGTCAACAAAGGAGACTGCCCTCAGCTATGGCTGTAATCTCCTGGTACATTGGGTCAGAGACCTTAAAAGCCAGAACTGAGGATTTACAAGTCAGAATTTCTGCCTCAACTTCAGCCGGATGGCTTCTCCTGGGGAATTCAACTCCTCCTTTATCAGCATTTCCAGCTTGCTGCCTGCCCTCTAGAATTGGACTTACTAATCCCCATTCTTGCCTAAACCAAAGCCTACAATAAACAACTCCTTCTCTACTAAGGATATTTTGGTTCATTTATTTGCCTAACAAACCAAGAAAATGAAATGACAGAAAGTGAGTTAAACGTTTATATCAGTAGCAAGTTAGTGGTGGAATTGATGTCCTCAAGATGGTACAAAAGATTATAGGTCTAATGGAACCTGTGAACACTTTCTTCTGCGATGCTGCAAAGGAACAAAACAGGGTCTTCAGGCATTTAATCAAAAATCCTCAAAGTGCTTACAAGTTAACTAAGTGGCCACAGTTTCTGAAAGTTCTGTTGAATTAAAAATGGTCAAATGTTCAGTGGTTGGGAGTGTGACAAGGTCAGAACTAAGAAACGAAGCAAAATGGTACCCCACTTCACAACTCAGCTTCGCAATAGCCGTGCTTACCCATTTTCACACACCTATTAAAACCAATGTTGAGAATTACAAAGAATCTTGAAACTTAGCTCTGTAACACTTTCTAACCTTCATCACAGGATAGCCTTCAGACCCATGGAAGAAAACTCATCAAATAAAAAGGACATAGGTTGTGGGAAATGATGACTTCGACCCAGGAAAGCAGCGAAAGAAAGATTTAGGATGACAGATTACCTAAAGAAAAATTAATTCAGATCGAAAAAATAGACAACATGTTTGAAAATTTAGAAGACTTTCCAAATTGGACACTATCACAAGATACACACAAATTTAAAGACAAGTCAAAATTCTAAGTAAAGAAAATTCTATACAGGAAATTAATGTTTTAATAAAAAATTCTAAATTAGACCAGGAAGACAGTGAGCTATAAGAAAAATCATTCATTCCAGATTTCAAATTATTGATATGGGAAAGAAGATAGATATTTCTTTTCTAAGTTAAAAAAAAAACATAGTAAAAATAAAAAAATCTGTTTAAGGAAGTCAGTGTCCATGTATTTAGAAGTCTAAAATGAGGCATGCATTTAAGCAAATTTAGAACTATAAAAATAAATTTTCTCTAATTATTTGCCTTTGAGTGGCATCTGAGTACTGGAAAATCATTAACAAAAAATATAATCAAATGATGGATATTTTCATTCTAACTACAGAGACAATGTAATTCATTAGAAATAAAAACTTAGCTGACAGAAATTAAATGTAAAGAGAAGAGAAGAGGTGGGAGGTAGATAAGGATGGGACTGTATCCATTTCATAAAGCAGAGAATCAAATATTCTGTCTGAAGTTGATAGAAAAAAATAATGTTTAAATATGATATTTGAATAATAGAGGAAGTAAAATGATTAAAAGCTATGCTTGGAAAAGAGGGAGGGTTGTATTGATGTTAAAATTGAGCTAAATCTCCATGTTCCAAAGCAAGAGGTCACAGATTTCTAGAGGACATAAAGCAAGAAATAGCAGCACAGGTATTCTCCTAAGAAATATGTATGCATCATTGGGAAAACAAAAATGAAAACAGAAAATATAGTATCTGGGGAAATAACTGAGTTGGAGAGCACTTACTTTGGAGCCTGTGGCTCTTCATTTTATACACTATGGTATTATTTGCTTCTTAAATTTTGTGTCTACATTATTTCAGGTTTTAAAATCCTGATAAAAAACATGACAATGTCAGAAGAAAATTCATAAAAGTACTTGGAAATCTGAAATGTATTTTCTGCACCATAAACTTTAATAGCCATGCGAACGCACAAATAAATCAAAACCGTTTCTTCCTTGTACTTTGGATAAATATTTTTCAAGTTGGGGAATAATCACTAAAACACCTTTTTTCAATATTTTCAAGCCAAAAGATTGGTAATTTCTTCCTTTTTCAGTGATGAAGAGTGATATTCATAAAATACAGAGGATTTAGAACACCCATCCATCCATTCAACAATTAGCTCTTGAGTATCAAGTCTTTATCTGACAATGTTCCAAATCCTTGGAAGTCATTAGCAAATAGGACCCTCATGAAGCTTAAAAGCTGTGAATGTGGAAAATAAACCAAGAAGGAAGGTTTAACCAGGGGTTGTTGACCTTTTCTTGTTCCACAGACTCCTTACTAAGTCCACACTAGACTGTGCATTATTTAATAAATATATCACACGAGCACCAACACATCCCTTCAAGAATAATGTTTTCTTTTGGATTTCAATTCAAGTTCATGGACCCCTGGTTAAGAGCCCTTGGAATCTGACTTAGAGGAATAAGTTCTATGGGATAAGACTAAAGTGGTGTAAGAGAGTTTGGAATTATGGGGGTGCATGAGCACCCAGAGATACCATACCACAGACTGGGTGACTGCACTATTGTCTCCCAGTTCTGGAGGCTTGAAATCTCCCCCTGAATACTCCAGGGGAGGAAGGAGCTTCCTTTCCCTCATGCCATGATCACCAGTGTCATTGCACTTCTTGACTTGTAGATGTATCACCCAAGCCCCTGCCTCCATCTTCCCATGAGCCTCATCTCTGTGTCTTTCCTTCCCTTTTATAAGGACTCCAGTCATATTAATTAAGTCCACCTGCAATGGCTCTATTTCCAAACAAGGTCACCTTCTCAAGTGCCCAGTGGACATGAATTTTGGGGAAATGCTATTCAACCCAGTTGCATTTGAGCAGAAAGGAGGAAATCGAGGAGGAGAAGAGAAGTCCGGTCGAGGACAAGGTGAAAGCAGGGAAGGCAGTCACATGCCTCATGTGTTTCAAAAGCAACAAAAAGATCAAGGCGCCCAAAGAGGAGTTTGCAAGGGGGTAGAGAGGGCATCAAGGAAGCTCTTTTCAGCTTTGAACTGAGAAGGGTCAAAGTTGTCTTTGAACAGGGTAGAGTTATGGCAGGAGGGCTATGGCTCCTGGGTTGAGGGTGCTGGAATTATCCAAAGATGAGAGAGAAGGAGGCTCTCATCATCTGAGCAGTATTTTCTCAGGTCAAGGGGAGAATCGTCGGATTAGGGGGCAGTGGTCAGACATGGGGTAGGTTTTTGGAGATGAATTCAGCAGGATTGCTGATTCAAAGAGAGTGAGTAGGACCCAAACACCCAAGATTTTGGTCTGAGACACTGGAAGACTGGCATTCCGTTTAATTGATATGAGGGTCAAAAAGGGAGATGAATTTCAAAGGGAAAGAGAGGAGATCAGCTTTAAACTTGTTACTTGGAGATGCCTATTCTCAATGTTAAGCATGGAGCATCTCTGTGGACCATCTATTCGCAAGACTGGAATTCTAGGCAAAGGTTCAATCCAGGGTACAAACGGGGACTCAATCAGAATATTACAAAATCTGAGGCTGTTTCACTTCAAAATCTCATTGAGGGTAGGGAGAGGGAAGAAGAGATATGATGTGGGGGCATTTTCAGGACTTGGAGTTGTCCGGGTGGTACTGCAGGGACAGATGCTGGACATTGTATGTCCTCCCATGGCCCACTGGGTGGACTGGGGGAGAGTGTAAACTACAATGTAGACCACTATCCATGTGGTGCGGCAGTGCTCCAAAATGTATTCACCAAATGCAACAAATGTGCAATGATGATGAAGAGGTTGTTGATGTGGGAGGAGTGCGGTGAGGGGAGTGGGGGGGCATATGGGGACCTCTTACATATTTTAAATGTAACATTTAAAAAAGTAAAGTGAGAAAAAAAATCTCATTGTGAACACCTTTTGCATTTTTTAAATTAAATATTGTCCAGGTTTGCTTTTTCGCCAATTGTTGGTAACAATCTACCCTTTGTGATTGGAGAGCTTCTGCCTCTTTACCACATACAGAAATGCACTGTTTTCAACTGCGGTATAATACATGTACCATAAAATATACCATGGTAGTTATTTGAAAGTGTACAATTCAGTGGCATTTTAGTACATCCACAATGATTGCAACCATCACCACTGATTCCAGAATTTTTCTCCACACCACAATGAAACCCATACCCATTAGCTGTCACTCCACACTACACCTAACCCCTAACAATCTCTAATCTGCTTTCAACCTCTATGGTTTGGCTTATTTTGGACTTCTCATGTAACTGGAATCTTTTTGTTTTCCTTCAGAAAATTTCCTTTCACTCTGCACAATGATTTCATGGTTCAGTCGTGTCATGGCATGTATCAAAACCTCACTCCTTTATGTGGCAAAATAATGTTACATAATTAAACATATCCGAGAGTAAAGCTTGGCATATCTAACCAGTTTAAAAAGGATGTGTCCAGTTGTGATAAACCACTCACAGGTATGAACCCTATTTTGCCAAGCCCTTTAGTGAGATTCCAGCCAGTACTTCTTGTTATTTATCTTCACGCTCCATTTGGTTTGTACGTGATGATCCTGATTCGGATTTATTAAAGGGCTAAGGAGATTAAGTCTCAATTAATGGAACTGTTCCGTTTGGTCCGTCGCCGCTTCCTGGAGAATGTTTTGCTTATTTAATAACCGAGTACTGCCAAATGTAGCTGGCTCACTAGATATTACTTTATGGAGAGAATATAGAGCTTCCATCTCTTGTGGAATCAGCATTTTAATTAGCAGGCTCTCCATGGAGAACTGACAATGCATTTTCTGAACTTAGGGAGGCAGTCTCCCAGGAGCGATGTGCCAGCAGGACACGTGCAGCAAGCTCAGGAAATACCTTGAGGCTCCCCTTTAATTAGCTTCTGAAATCCTTCCTTCAAGGTCATGCTAGCTGCATTTCACTTACTTTATAAAGAGAACAGGTCTCTACCAAAGATACAAAAGCAGTATGTGTCTCAAGATATAGTAACTATTTTAACCAAATCTCTTCTATGGATATTTTCCGACAACATAAATTATCCTGTATTCTCATATCAAACATATCCCAACTCTGTGATTCGGGTATATAATGCTTTTTTCTCTTTTTCTGAATGCCAGACTACACTTGCAATCAATTGCATCCTATTCTGCAGTGATAATTTTAGGGAAAATTCTATTTTATATCACTATGCTCAGAAATAATGTCCTCGTATGTGGCAATTGCTTTTAAACAAAAATACATGTGTATAAATATCCAGGAAATGTCCTCTTCTTTTTCTCTATTTAATTGAAAGCAAAGGGCAGGATTACGGTCTTAGGTAATAGTTTACTCAATTCTCTTATTTTATTGATGAGTGAATTAATCCTTTACTGATGTTTATAAATGCTTCCAAGATCTTATGGCAATTACTTCTTCCTGAATGCTGTAGAACTTAAAACATCGGACTTTCAGTTCCAAAATTTCATTCCCTGTCACAAACACTTGAAGAAAGAAGAAAAAACAAGGGGTAACAAGGTATAAAATGTTCTGTTGGAAGCAGAGGGAGCAGCATAAGGGAAGTGAGAAAAGGGCTGAGAAGTTCTATTTGCAAAACTGTGCTTTACGATCCAAAGTTAATGTTTATATCATTGCCAATGTGCGGCGGCTTGCTTGGTCGGTAGAGGTGGGGTCTGGCTGCGGACGAGGGGTCGGTCCAGCTCTGGACGAGGGGTCGGTCCCGCTTGGGACGAGGGGTCGGTCCCACCTGGGACGAGGGGTCGGTCCGGGAGCAGACGAGGGATCGGTCTCACAAGGGGTTGCGCGGTTCGGCTGACGGGGTCGCCCGGAGAAGCCGGCGATGAAGGGGTCGCCCGGAGAAGCAGGCGACGAAGGGGTCGCCCGGAGAAGCAGGCGACGAACTGGGGACAAGGGAGGCCAGGCCCTTGTCGGGGGCTCTCAGGACTGGAGGGCGCACGGCAGAAGAACTACCGCGGAGACAAGGTAAACACGCAAGTCCACTTTACTGAGGGAGAGGCAACAGTTTTATAGGGGCTGGGGAAGGCTGATTGGTCGAAGCCACGCCCTGTTCTGATTGGTTGCCGGCGAAAGGTCAGTGGGCGGTACTGGACGGGGGAGGGGTGGTGGTTAGAGATTGGCTGTCGCTGTTGCTGGGGGAAGGGGCAGGATTTAGGGATTGGTGGCTGCTGTTGCTGGGGTGGAGGGCAGACTGGATTTTTCCGCCCACGCCTGGCTGTTGCTGCTGTCGGGGGAGGGGAAAAGGGCGGGCTGGATTTTTCCGCCCACACCTGGCTGTTGCTGCTGTCGGGGGAGGGGAAAAGGGCGGGCTGGATTTTTCCGCCCACACCTGGCTGTTGCTGCTGTCGGGGGAGGGGAAAAGGGCAGACTGGAATTTTCTGCCCTGCGCCTGCGCAGGGAGAAGGAAGAAGAAGGGTGCCGCCCCACAAGGCATCGGGTGGCGCCATCTGGGAGGAGGGGCGGCCGCGGAAGCATGGCTGCCGAGAAGGGGAGACCCGAGGGCACTCTGCGCCCATGCCGAGCTTCCTTCAGGGGTGGCGGTGAGTCCGACCAGCCACCCTATTATGGGGGCAGTGGAATTAGGCCTACCGCGGCCGCTCCCCTGCCAGGCCGGCAAACCACATTTCAGCCCGAGGGGTGACCGCATTTCCCCCTTCTTTTCAAATAAGGGCCAGGATGGCAGCAGCAACAAGTAGCTGAGGCCCAAGAGGCAGTAAGCAATGAGGGAAGCGGGGCTGAAGAGGGAGGTGAGTATGACGGGGATACAAATGTACAATTTGGGGGGCAGTATCTTGCCGTTGCAAGCAAGGGTGGCCAATGTCCAATTCTCATTTATCTCGGTGGCTATAAGGTCCATGTGCTGTTAAAAGTCCAGGATGATAGCGCGTTACAGGTGGTTGATCTCTTCTTGGTGGCGAAGAGCGGCAGAGGTAGACTATGTGATGGTTTGGAGGATCGCAGTGGTGAGGACAAGTTGCGTCAGGGCACCAGCGACGGTGGTGGTGGCAGCGTCGGGAGTGGTGGAGACGTAGGCGAGGACAAGAAGGCCAAGGTCTTCACGGGTGCGAGAGAGGCCAATGTTAATGGGGCAGGCCGACATGGGGCGGCCCAATCTGCAACGCAGTGGGGGTTCAAGCGAAAAAAGGAGGGGGGTGGGGGACGAGAAAGGATGCTTTGGATGGCTGAGAAGAGGAGTGAGGTCGAGACAGGAGGAAGCTCCGCAGAAGTATGGGGGAGCTGTTAAAGGCAGAAATGTTATTAAAAGCTAGAAAGCAGTCCGCGGGCCGGGGAAAGCGGGTTGCGGGCCGTTTTGCGGGCCTGGAGCTGCTTGAGAGCGATGGCGGCATGGGGGGCCGCGGTTACAGAAGACTTGGGGTTGTTTCAGAGAGATCTTACACCGGTGAGTGTCTAGGAGACCGGTGAGGGCCCGAACTTGTGGGGCTTGCTTAGCAGATAGGATGTTACCCATTGCTAATGGCCTTTTGGAGCCGATAAGAAAAGGGGCCCTTACCTTGAGAGCGCGGCGATGGGAGCCGAGGTGCGCGGTGAGACGAGGGGTCGGAGCCGGTGGGGCTCCGACGGTGGTCGCGGGCCAAGAGAAGGCCCTGACGAGGGGAGGGCGGGACGACGAGCAGTGGAGCAAGCACGGAGGGGAGGAGGCAGAGGTGAAGGCAGGGGTGGAGGTGCTCAGGCACGCGCTCCTGAGAGTTTTATTGGCACCTCTTAATCATAGTGGGTCGGTATAAGCCCCCGACATGGAAGGAGAAAGCCATCCAGCAATTCTCCCAGACCGCCGTGGATCATATGAGGTCACCAAGGTTCAGGAGCAGTAATGCAGAGCGAAAAGATAGGGGTGAGAAGAGAGGAGAGCATAGGGCTGTGGTAGGGTTACTTCAGACGTGCAAACGCGTGCTCCCGAGAAATCCAAGGCTCCTCTTAATCATAGCGGGTCGGTATAAGACCCCGACATGGAAGGAGAAAGCCATCCAGCGATTCTCCCAGACCGCCGTGGATCATATGAGGTAGCCAAGGCTCAGGTAGCAGCAATGTTGCACGAGAGAAGTCCCAAGGTGAGAAGAGAGGAGGGTGTAGGGCTGTGGTAGGATTACTTCAGACGTGCAAGCGCGCGCTCCCGAGAAATCCAAGGCTCCTCTTAATCATAGCGGGTCGGTATAAGCCCCCGACATGGAAGGAGAAAGCCATCCAGCGATTCTCCCAGACCGCCGTGGATCATATGAGGTAGCCAAGGCTCAGGTAGCAGCAATGTTGCACGAGAGAAGTCCCATGGTGAGAAGAAAGGGGGGGGGGGCCGCCAGGTTATGGAGTGAGCTGTGGTGGAGTTGCCTTGCCCCACGTTGTGCTGTGGTGGGGTTGCCTTGCCCCACGTTGGGCGCCAGCTGCGGCGGCTTGCTCGGTCGGTAGCGGTGGGGGTGCTCTGCCCCACATTGGGCGCCAACTGCGGCGGCTTGCTTGGTCGGTAGAGGTGGGGTCTGGCTGCGGACGAGGGGTCGGTCCAGCTCTGGACGAGGGGTCGGTCCCGCTTGGGACGAGGGGTCGGTCCCACCTGGGACGAGGGGTCGGTCCGGCAGCAGACGAGGGATCGGTCTCACAAGGGGTTGCGCGGTTCGGCTGACGGGGTCGCCCGGAGAAGCCGGCGATGAAGGGGTCGCCCGGAGAAGCAGGCGACGAAGGGGTCGCCCGGAGAAGCAGGCGACGAACTGGGGACAAGGGAGGCCAGGCCCTTGTCGGGGGCTCTCAGGACTGGAGGGCGCACGGCAGAAGAACTACCGCGGAGACAAGGTAAACACGCAAGTCCACTTTACTGAGGGAGAGGCAACAGTTTTATAGGGGCTGGGGAAGGCTGATTGGTCGAAGCCACGCCCTGTTCTGATTGGTTGCCGGCGAAAGGTCAGTGGGCGGTACTGGACGGGGGAGGGGTGGTGGTTAGAGATTGGCTGTCGCTGTTGCTGGGGGAAGGGGCAGGATTTAGGGATTGGTGGCTGCTGTTGCTGGGGTGGAGGGCAGACTGGATTTTTCCGCCCACGCCTGGCTGTTGCTGCTGTCGGGGGAGGGGAAAAGGGCGGGCTGGATTTTTCCGCCCACACCTGGCTGTTGCTGCTGTCGGGGGAGGGGAAAAGGGCGGGCTGGATTTTTCCGCCCACACCTGGCTGTTGCTGCTGTCGGGGGAGGGGAAAAGGGCAGACTGGAATTTTCTGCCCTGCGCCTGCGCAGGGAGAAGGAAGAAGAAGGGTGCCGCCCCACAAGGCATCGGGTGGCGCCATCTGGGTGGAGGGGCGGCCGCGGAAGCATGGCTGCCGAGAAGGGGAGACCCGAGGGCACTCTGCGCCCATGCCGAGCTTCCTTCAGGGGTGGCGGTGAGTCCGACCAGCCACCCTATTATGGGGGCAGTGGAATTAGGCCTACCGCGGCCGCTCCCCTGCCAGGCCAGCAAACCACATTTCAGCCCGAGGGGTGACCGCACCAATGCTACTATTATCTTTGTTTTTCTCTGGTGTGATATGGAGATGAGTTGAAAATGAAACACTTAGAACTGCTACTGCAGATCAGGTTGTTCTTTTCACTTTTAAGTGATTTTTTAAATTGTGAAGCAATTCATACCAAGAACGCAAATAACACAAATGTAGACATCAATGTTTCATCACAAAAGCGAAAAACCTTTCAACTGAGGCAAGGGATTGGACAAGAAAGCAATCCTTGTTCCCATCTTGACCCTTCCCAAACATCAATGACACCATTTCCTCCAAAGATCCTATGCCAAGTATTTTGGAAATTGACACTGTGATGACCTTTGGGCCACGTGTGGTTTTAAATCATTAAAAATAAACCTCCCATGGATGTGTGGTCTATGGCTCTTGGAATTTATAAATCACTCGGTTCTGCTCAATATACAATCAGACATGAGACGTATGTATAGGATATAACTCAAATTGCTTTTCAAAGTGACTGTGCCAATTTACCTTCCAACATCAGTGTCATAGAAGTTTCCATTCCCCTCTATCCACAAGAGAGCTGGTGTTGTCCAACTGTGGCTCTTGCAGTATTTTGTCCTACTCTCTGATATTCCCAATTGTATTTTCCACATTGCAATCAAGTTGGCCAGCTTTTGCATGTTTATTGGTCATACCAATATTCTCTTTGGTGAAGTTCCTGATTAAGTCTTCCCATATGTGTTTTCCCTTCTTGGTTTAAGGTGGTTTTTAAGTCCTTTGTGAATTACACGTGTCGGGAATGCCGTATCCATTCTGTGGCTATATTTCACTCTGTATGGTTTCATTTAGCAAAGAGGAGTTCTGAAATGTAAGGTCAAATTTATCAATGTTCTTCTAATGCTTAGTCCATTTTGTGACCTCTTTAAAAATCTCATTTCACCCTGATGTCCTAGTTTGCCAAGGCTGCTGTGACAAACACCACAGGCTAGTTGGCTTGAACAACAGGAATTTATTGGTTCATGGTTTTGGAAGGTAGAAAGTCCAAAATCAAGATCAAGTCTTTGACAGGGCCACACCTTTTCCAAAGTCTGTAGCATTCTGGTGATGGCAATTCAAGACCACATGCTGATCCCCCCCCCCCCCCCCGGGTGCTTTTATTAATACTTGTTTTGTTATTTTATTTTTATTTTAAAGCGACTTTTGATTACATAAATGTTACATAAAAACATAGGGTATTCTTATATGCCCCACTCCCTCCCCCTCCCACACTTTCCCACATTAACAACATCTTTCATTAGTGTCCTATATTTGTTACAATTAATGAACACATACTGAAACATTGCTACCAACTATGGATTATTGTTTACATTAAAGTTTACACTCTGTCCCACACAATTTAAGTTATAACAAAATATTTAATGGCCTGTATCCGTCATTGCAACATCTAGCAGGACAATTCCAATGTTCCAAAAATGCCCCCATATTATACCTGTTCTTCCCTCTCCCTCCCCTTAGAACCTCCAGTGGCCACTGCCTCCATATCAACGATACAAGTTGTTCCCTTGCTAGAATCCCAAGAAGTCTATAGTAAGTCTACTTTAGTTCATTGTTCATTCCTCAATCTTGAGGATTTGGAGATGGTGATACCCATTCTGCCTCTAATTGAGAGGGGTCCTAGATCCCATGAGGCAGATACATAGCATAAAAAGTCTTCCCCTACATGCCTTGAAGAATTCCCTCATTCATTTTGGCCTCACCTTAACTAGTAATAGCAACTTCGAATGTCCTACTTACAAATAGGTTCACTCCCACAGCCCTGGGGGATAGGATTTGATCATGCCTATTATAGCGTGCATGATTCAATCACCAACACTGGGTTCATAAAGATATTTCATAATATCATTTTCTAAATCAGCACTGTCTAATTAGACTTTCTCGAAATGATGGAAATATTCTGATCTTTACTGTTCAATGCAGTAATCTCTAGCTACAAATGGCTATGAGCATTTAAGCCATGGCTATGCAAGGAAGTAAACTTTAAATTTTATTTCATATTAACTAATTTACATTTAAATTGTCACATGGGGTTAGTGGGTGCTATATTGGACAGGACAATTCCAGATGCTTTGTAGATTTATATTTCACATCAACATTAGAGGATAAACTTCTTTCTCTACTATATTTTTCTGTTTTCCATTTTGTACTCCATTTTATGTTGGTGATTCACTAACAAATAATGAATTATTTATTCTATTTCTGGCCTCTCCATTCTATTCTGGTGGCTTGTTTTTCTGCCCTTCTGCACAGTTTTACCACCTCCTGCTTTACTATATTTTTATATCCAGCAGGTCAAATGTTACTACTTTTTTTCTCAAAGAGTAAAGCTTTGTTATTCTTTGTCACTTGCTAATAAGCAGAAACTTTAAATTTTACTGATTGACATTCACCAGTAATCTGTTGGGATTTCCATTGGAATATCTTTGAATTAATAAGTCAGTAGGCAGAAAATTGAACCCATACAACATTGATTCTTCTAATCCATAAATGGGTCATGTCTGTCCATTTATTTAGGTCTTCATTAACTACTTTCATTCATGATTATTTTATGTGATGAGTGAATCCACAACATTTTTAATGTATATAATAGGTAACTTATTTTGGATGCTACCGTAAATGCTATCATTTAACAATTTTATCTTCTCTTTATCATGCTCATATAAAAAGTCCATTGATTTTGTGCACTGATTTTTACCTAATATCATTGCTAAATTCGTTTCTTACAGGAATATATTCAAAGCTTTTTTGGGATTTTGATTGTAGTAAAAATACTAGCATGGTTTTTTCCTGTTTCCATTTAGATGACCCAGTTTTCCCAGCATGATTTGTGGAACATTATACCTGCCAAAATCTCCCCACCCCTGCCAGTATATCACTTTGGTGCCTGTAATTGTGTGGACCTATTTGTGGTACTCTGTTCTCTTCTATTGACCCATTTACTGATACTGGAACCACACATTTTATTCACTGTATAGTGTAACTCTGGCAGTCAGACATATAAGTCCTGCAATACAGGTTTTTGTTGGTTTTTTCCTTCAAATTTCCTATGGATTTTCTAGGTACTGTGCATTTACACATAGATTTTAGAATCAGCTTCAATTTATACCTACAACCAAGGCCTCTTCCAGAGGCTGAGGCCAAAATCAATCAGTGGACAATTGCGAGAGAAATCTCCAAAGCATGTTTTGAGTGAAGTTTGAGGAAACAACTATTTTGCTCACCGGTAATTTAAGCGACCACAATAACCACATGAACTATACTCTCAATTATTTAAATAAGTGGTCACTGCAATAAACTATTACTATTTTTATATCGTTTACACTTGGTTTTTGTTTTGTTTTGTTTTTTTGATCTGAAAAAGAATGTTCACAACATGATGTTTAAATTTAACTTGGCGGTCTTATCAACTTTTTATTAAATTCCCTTTCATCTGCTTGCCTGAACTTTCCCAACTTGTTCACAGTTACTGATTTTGAAAAACGCCCTATCTTTTTCTAGTTGCACCCTGACATTGTTTCTTCAGTTAACAAACTTAACAGTACCACAGGTCTTATACTGTAATATTTCAGATGCCAACACCCCACCAAAATGTGAGTTTAGTGATCCTGAAATTAATACCCTCATGGATTATTTCCTGTGATTAATATAGGGAAACTTTACCAGAGAGGGAAAATGTCTTCTTTTGCTTTAGTAGTGGCATTAATTATTAAATATGCTAACATCAGGCTAGATTTAAAATTCTTTCTCTTGGTTTTAAAGTATTCCATCAATTATGGTATAAGCCATATCGAGCAGGTAAAGTGTCTAAGCTACCTCAATACTTCAGATAAGTGATATTGAGCACACGTCAAGATCTTAAGCATTGAGTTGCTGTGGAGTAAATGAGTCTAAGATAATATTCAGTACCTATCAAAGCTATTTTCCTTGCATTTATGAGAAACAAGACTCAAACTAGTACAGGGCAAACAAAAAAAAAATGGGAGAAAGTTTTGACTCATCTACTGGGAATTCCAAGTATGGTGCTAGTTATTGGATAAAATATTTAACAATTTTTCAAATTTGGACTCTGCTTTCATTTGCATCGACTTCATGATCAGATTCTTCCATTGGGGTGGGGACAAGGTGTCTACCAAGAGCTTTAGGAGAAGCAAACCTACTGGAAATAAACATTTTTCAACCGTGTCGGCAAAATTCTTGGGGTTTACTCTCTTGGGTCAACTGGAATCACCTTTATACCTAAACTTGTTCCTGATTGGCAGGAATGTGGTGCTTCAGTTGAATGGTTCTTGGGGTAGGGGACTCCCAAGGGCTTTGAAGTAGGGTCAGCTCTATGCAATACGCAGACAATGAGAGTGAAGATAGAAGATGGAGCTTCAAGAGGAGATCAAGTCAAGTAACTGGACATCAAGGTGCTGCATAACTGAAGGCAAGAGCTGACCAAATATTATGATGTAGTCACAATTATTAGGCTATATATTACATAAATAAAGACTAGTGAAATTTAAATCTTATACCTAAGAGAAAAATTAAGCAATAGGTTTTTACAATGTTCGTGAGGCTACACCTCAAAGATAGCCCTCTGCCACCCACTAAGGGGGTTCCGATTCAGAATTTTTGCTCATTTATTTGCATGTTTAAAATCATCCAACATAATGAATGTAACCTTCAATATTACATTGTTAATTTTCTTTGTGATGGTATTTTGTATAAATGTACCTTCCCATATTTAACCTACTTTCATTTTTTACTCAACAATATGCTTATAATTACAATTTCATGTTACAGCAGTTAATTGATATTTAAACACCTATTTTGGGGGGACAGTTTTAATTTTTCCATCCTGTCAGCGGGAACTGGTATCCTACTGTAGTTCATATTTTTAATTCTTATGAAGTAGATATTTATATACGCATGCATGTATATATGCATGCATATATATATATGTATTTTATATATTTTATGAATTAGGTATATTTATATACATATATTACATTTTTGCCTCCAATTACATTTTCGTTTCTGTGAAATGTCTGCTAGCCTTACCATTTCTTTCCTGTTGGGTATTTTCTTATTCATTTGCTTAACTGTTCTATATGTTCTGAATATGAACATTTTGTCATTGGTATTTCAGAAATCTGTCTGTAGTCTAGGAGTGTTTCGGAACTTTTAATACCATTTGTGATAAATAGAGATTATTGGATTTCTGTAGTAGTTCAAATCATCAGACTCATCATTTTTATAAGTGAATCCTTAAAACATCTTTCCATAGCCTAATGTCATCACTATACACATCTATATTATTTCTTATTAAGCATTAATATCGGCAGTGGGAAGGGACCTCAAATGAATGAGTCTCTGGGTATATCAGGTGATGTGCTAGACACTTATATCTGTTATTTCACTTCAGAATTGAAACTAGTATTTAGATGTAGAAATTATGTCATTTGCCTTTTTTAATTTAAAACTTAAAGCAATAACATTTTTTCCAAGTGTAGAATCCAAATAATTTTTTAAAATAGTGGTTTGGCCAAAGTGGTATGGCTAGTGCATTGGCACTATCTAAACCATTTAATGAATAGATGAATTTCCCTCATTAAGGGTATGTATCAGTCAGCCAAAGGAAGCTAATGCAAAGTACAAGAACTCTGTTGGCTTTTATAAAGGGTATTTATTAGGGGTAGAAGCTTACAGTCACAAGGCCCTAAAAAGTCCAACTCAAGGTACCATATGTGATACTTTCTCAACCAAAGTCATTGGCCACATGTTGAAGCAAAATGGTGGACGAAGACTGAGAGAGTTCAGCTTTCCTTCTTCCTCTTAAGGCACGGTGTTCCCAGCTTCTTCTGATCTCAGCTGTAGGCTGGCATTGGGCTCATCTCTCTCCCAGGGCTTGTTTCTTTCTGGGCTCAGCTGCTCTGTTCTCTTCACAAGGTCAGCTGTAGACTATCAGGCTCATCTCTCTGCCTGGGGCCTCCGCCATGTCTATTGACCTATCTCTCTTCCTCTGCCGTGTCTTTTTCTGCATGAGTGCCCATCTACCATGCAGGTGGGGATTCAGTGCCCTACTGACGTGGCTGAATCAAAGCCCTAATCTTAATTAAACCAAGTAAATGTAACCTTTGAATTTAATACAGTCAAAGGGTGTCATGCCCAAAGGAAGAAATCAGTTTATAAACATAATCAGTATCTCTTTTTGGAATTCACAAATAATATCAAACTGCCACAGTATACAAATATAGTTTAAAATTCTAACAATGAAGATGCTGATATATAATTTCTTCAAATTCTGACAATGAATATGCTTCTATATAATTTCTTGGGAAAAGTATCTGTCTGACGTAGACAACATGTTGGGTTTTTGGAGGACAGATGCTCGCAGGAAACACATAAGTCATCAAGCGTAACTAAAAGACACACTATATTGTAATCTTCCCTTTAGAAGAATGATAAAGGTTACACAGAATCCTCATATGGGATAAGCAGTGAAATGGCTCTAAGAGCCTGTGCCAAAACCACAGGACCCCAGTCAGATGAAGGGTACATGGCTGGAAAAGAGCAAAGGAGGGGGCTGAGGAAGGAGGTTTCTAAGGAGAGAATGTTTCCCTGCTGAGATGCCATTCCCCCCTCCATTTTTGGGGATGGCAGGACTGCCTTCTGATACCACGTTTAATGAGAGTGGACTCAAGGTACTCAGCAGGAGGATTTGAAATGTGCCTCATGCCCGTGAAAGATGTAGACTGATTCTCTCCTGAGGATACTGGAAAGGACAGTACTGTTCAGGAGACAGGACAACAGGAGAACCGCTGCCCCAATTTTTGGTGTACGAGTCAAGAAATGGAAGCTGTCTCAGAACTGGCCTGATTTGAGCTCACAGGGGTATACGTGACAAGGGTGCCTTGTTCAGCATCCAAGGAGACAGCCTTAGTGGGAAGTTGCTTGGGCTAGATGAACCCAAGCAGGACTTCTTAGCAGACCAGGTTAACTACAGAATTATGTCTATAGCGAACACCAAAGACTCCAAGTGAGCCTCAGAAGAGTTCTTTTCTAGACCCAGAGAGGACCAAGACAACCAATCCCACAGAAGGGGACTCACATGAGTCAAGGACAAGTCAGGGATTAGTTATATGGTATTTTAACACAGCCCCCGAAAGAGCATTAAATTTTGCAGGGATGTCAAAATACACCATTAATCTGCACTTGTTTCTGTGGATTTACCTGTTCTGGTTATTTCATGCCAAGAGAATCATACAATATAGGACCATGGTTATCTGGATTATTGCATTTAGCATCATGCTTCTGAAACTTATCCATGCTGAGATAAGAGGGAATATAAAGTGAGTGCTTAATGGGTGTGGAGTATTTTTTGGTGTGACAAAAATGTTTTGGAATTAGATAGCAGCGGTGGTTACACAACATTGTATTAAATTTCACTGAACTTTATATTTTAAAATGGTTAATAATACATTAATTGAATTTAACCTCAATTTTCTAATGTGCACCATTAAACTCCAAGTTTTATTATGGTTGTTTAAAATTATCTTTACTCTTCGGTGAATGGATGACAGAAGCTCAGGGATAAGATCATGGCAAAAGACTGCAGATTTATTCAGTAAGAAAAGCAGATATCTTATAAATGGCCTCTAAACAACCACATCAGAATATCATGCTCCATTTGATCTGAGGCTTCTTTAAGGTGAATTGACACTATTTCAGATGAAGAAATTGAAAACACTCTTGCAAGCAGAAGCAATAGCATGTGCAAAATCTCGACACATCTAAATTACATATCTTTTATTTCCTTGAAAGTCATCAGAAACTCTTAACAGTCTCCAGGGAGCTCAACTTCTTAGCATGAGCAAGAAGCTTCAGGATTCAGACCTCTACTTATCTCTCAAAATTGCTAATTTTCTTTACTAACTACACCCAACTCTACTTTAGAGTCTACACACTTTCTCTGTGGCTTCTCAGAGACAAAACCATAAACCCTTTCCTCCCTCACCACCTGTAAGATCTTGTTAGGGAAATTACAGAAATCTGTTAAGCATCCCTAATGGTTGACGCCATATTGACCCCAGAAAAGTATGTTCTTAAAGTTAATCCATTCCTGTGGGTGTGGACCCATTGTGAGTAGAATCTTTTGGTGAGTAGGATCTGAAGTTAAGACGTGACTTGCCTCCTTCAGGGGGGATCTTAGTACTCTTACTGGAGTCCTTTATAAGAGAATGAAATTGAGACACAGAATAAAGAAACTGGAAGAAATGGAACCTCGAAGGGAATGCAGAGCTCAGCACATTTGGCCACATGCCTTGCGCCATGGCAGAGGAGTCTAGGATCACTGGCAGCCAATCTTTAGGAAAAAGGTATCTTGATGATGCCCAGGTTTGGAGATTTTCATGTCCTAAGACTGTAAATTTGCAAGCTAATAAATCACCATTGTAAAGGTCAAACCATTTCTGGTATATTGATTTGGCAACCTAGAAAATTATAACAGTGACCACTCTCCAGACCTCACCTACCTCCACTGGTCCTTTGGGAATGTCACAAACACATGCTAAATGGCCATTTCCCAGACTTCCACTCTCCCCACCTCCTTGTTTGTTGCGTGCTATTCCACTACCTTGGGGAGAGGGTAATTCTAATGAAAAGGCTCTGCCAGACCTTAAACCTGGACCCTGTAAACAAGTAGCCCCAGATGCTTATCAAAACAAGATTGCTCATTGGCAGGTCCCGCTCCCCAAGATGGATAAAACCACTCTCAAACAACATGTCTCTCTTCTCCAGTGTGACGTGGGTAGAACAGAACTGCCATCTACAAACCTCATCTCAAGCCATCATGGGAGGCTAGCCATGACTGGACTTCTTTCCCTGTTCTCTTGGACCCTTTGTACTGAGCAAGTGACAAAGAAATTACTTGTCCTTTCTGGACTCTTGAGCCTGTGCAAGTAATAAAGGGATCATGTGCGGAAAGTTTCTGTTGTGCCCTAAATTTGTGTTGCCACAATGCACCATTGTAGCCACTCATTCCACAAATCTCATAAATGAGTCAAGATGTAGCTCATTCGGCTTTACTCTCCAGAGAGCATCTCCTAATACTCTCAGACTACATATGATCTCCGGTTCCCTCAGAGCGTAATGTGCTCATTCCACTTAGAGACCCTTTTCTTGCTTGCCCTTGAGCATCTCCCTACTTGTCTGACCTACAGCCAGAAGGAGGGCTTCTTGAGTATGGGTCCACATTAAACTAGCGTTTGAGCATCTGGATCCCAGTTCAGTGTGTAGGAGGAATAAATAATTGCTTTTGGATGATCAAATCAATAAATTCATGGATATCACCTTGTGTTATTACCTAGACTCTCTTTTATTCTGATACATATCAGCCAGTGTTCATAAATTGTAATGAGTGATCTCTTCCCCATTTTTAAGTTGTGTTCACCAAGAAACTCTGAGGCTTCACATGACCTATTAGTATGCTATGTCTAAAGAGCTCATTACATGGCTTCTAAATTTGAAAAAGTGAATAAAACTTAATGTTCTCCCCAACTGAAAAGGGTAAGTAAATCAGGGCTTGATAGAAGAATCAGTCATGATGCAAGATGGAAGCAAGCTAGAAGAGTAAAGTCTAGCTGATGTAATTTTCAAATGGACTGGAATGTTTATATATCTTCATGATGTTCTACACCACTCCTTCCTTTACAGTTCAACACAGTATCAGTCAATCTACCCATCTAAAGGCCCTTTGAAGACACTCACTGAGAGATAAAGAAAATAAACAGAGTTGCCATCCTGATGAAGGCATCCTAATGGGCAGAAAGCTCAATCAATAAGCAATATATCTAGTTATTGTTATAAACACTAAATTCATGATAGGGGTCACAGTGATGATGGCAAATGATGATGGCAGTGACAATGATGGTGATGATGGCAATACAATGATTATCATGGTGATTAAGACAGTGATAACGATGATGGTGGTGGTGGTGAAGATGACAATGGTGGAGATGGTGGTGAAGATGATGATAGTGATAGTGGTGATGATGATGGTGATGGTGGTGCAGGTGATGACAGTGAAGATGGTGATGATGGGGGTGATGACAGTGATAATGATGGTGGTGTCAATGGTGATGGTGGTAGTGGTGAAGATGACAATCATGGAGATGGTGTTGTGGTGATGATGGTGGTGGTGAAGATGGTGATAGTAGTGATGGTGATGGTGGTGCAGGTGATGGTGGTGAAGATGGTGATGATGGTGGTGATGACAGTGATGATGGTGGTGATGGTGATGGTGGTAGTGGTGAAGATGACAATCATGGAGATGGTGTTGATGGTGATGATGGTGGTGGTGAAGATGGTGATAGTAGTGATGGTGATGGTGGTGCAGGTGATGGTGGTGAAAATGGTGATGATGGTGGTGATGACAGTGATGATGGTGGTGATGGTGATGGTGGTAGTGGTGAAGATGACAATCATGGAGATGGTGTTGTGGTGATGATGGTGGTGGTGAAGATGGTGATAGTAGTGATGGTGATGGTGGTGCAGGTGATGGTGGTGAAAATGGTGATGATGCTGGTGATGACAGTGATGATGGTGGTGATGGTGATGGTGGTAGTGGTGAAGATGACAATCATGGAGATGGTGTTGTGGTGATGATGGTGGTGGTGAAGATGGTGATAGTAGTGATGGTGATGGTGGTGCAGGTGATGGTGGTGAAGATGGTGATGATGGTGGTGATGACAGTGATGATGGTGGTGATGGTGATGGTGGTAGTGGTGAAGATGACAATCATGGAGATGGTGTTGTGGTGATGATGGTGGTGGTGAAGATGGTGATAGTAGTGATGGTGATGGTGGTGCAGGTGATGGTGGTGAAAATGGTGATGATGCTGGTGATGACAGTGATGATGGTGGTGATGGTGATGGTGGTAGTGGTGAAGATGACAATCATGGAGATGGTGTTGTGGTGATGATGGTGGTGGTGAAGATGGTGATAGTAGTGATGGTGATGGTGGTGCAGGTGATGGTGGTGAAGATGGTGATGATGGTGGTGATGACAGTGATAATGATAGTGATGGTGATGGTGGTGGTGGCAGTGGTGAAGATGACAATCATGGAGATGTTGTTGTGGTGATGATGGTGGTGGTGAAGATGGTGATAGTAGTGATGGTGATGATGATGGTAGTGGTGATGATGATGATGGTGAGAGAATCATACTGAATTTATAAGCCATTCATTTTTTGGCAAAATCGGAAACCACTTACTGAGTGAGATTTGAGCATTCATGACCAAATATTTGAGCACTGATCACTAGACCAAATATATAACTAAAACATGATTTGTCAAGAAATGCACAACTGTGTGGTCTACTTTGTTTTCCTCTTGTGTTTTAGGAGATGAAAGTACAAGGAATGACCCCCAGCCCCTCCTTGTCTCAAGTATTGCATTACCTCTTTAAATGTGAGATTTATTTAGCAGAAATTTCATTCTGTAGGTGATAGGTGTTAGCATGCTGCGCTGCTATTTTTCACTCGACTGCAAGGGAAAGTTACTAAGAAATGGTTTATAAAGACATGTCAATTTAGCAACTAGATTGTTTCTCCAATCTATAAAATAAAAAGAGTAAAATACTCCTGGTTAATATGTCCTGTGATTATTATGAGATGAAGAGCTAACAGAGTTAAATACAGCCCTGTGGATTATATAGTCAATTTGAAGAACAAGGAAAACGCTTCAGCTCAGACCTAACAGCCCAAAACATTTTTCTTGAAATATTGAAATACTAAACACATATGGAGCTGTTAAATTCCTATTTAGATTGGTGTAGGTCTTGAACCTTATTCAAATTCCTTTGAAATGGGATTTTAAAAAGACAAAAGCAAAGCTTATAATTCATTGAAGAGATTTTCCATGCTGACTTCACATTTTGAAAGAGAGAAATGAAAATATTCTGGATAAATCACTGTAATTTTATTGATTCATTTACTTTGGTTGCCAAATTCCCACTCATCATAACACATATCTAAATTATGCTTGAGTAAACCTTTTTTGACCATCCATAAAGAAAGCTCCTAACTTACATTACCAATAAATTTTTTATATATCTTGATCATAACATTTTATAAGATGCTTTGGAGATATTAATTTTCTTGCATGCCTTTCCTTCTAGATTTGAATTTTTCCAAGGCAACAAATATATCTGATTCATCTTGGCATATCCAGTGTTGAATCCAAGAGTGTAGGATTCACAGAAGATTTTGACCATGTTTCATGTGTTAATGAATCATAAGAATTCTAGAGTTGGGAGATCTTAGTGTGAAGATAAGTTCTCAATTTCCCATTCTCTTTTAAGTGCATAGGTGCATTCTCTTGTTAGGAAGCATCTTAACAGCTAATCATTTCTTTTCTGACAAGCACACTCTGCAGCTATGTGAAAATAAGATGAGATTATCAAGCAAAGTAAATATTTAATTAAGAAACAGTTAATCAGATTTCCTTTACTTTTTTCCATTAATAGTTAAGTAATTACATCTAAAAATGTCATTTCCATTAATTTTTTAGAATCCCTTTGGCATTTTTATTTCATTATTTCTGCCTCATTATATTTTAGTGACCATTATACCAAAATTGATTTTGACTATGTTACTAATGGATATATGTATACATATGTATGCATACATAACTTTTAAATTTACTTAGAATTTGAAGTCATATAATCATAAGCCTTGAGTTGATTATATTTAAATCAGTATTTATAAGCAGAACTGAAGTCAAACTGCTCTAAAAATATAAATTTGGGTGCATACAAATTTTTGTTGAAACTTCAAGTAAATATAGCCAAAGTCTTAGACAGTAATTAAATGCAATGGATTGTTGCTAAACAAAGAGCTGTAAATACTTCTAAGTCAAGAAAAAAAAAGTGCATTTTATTTTCCCTCTTCTAAAAATTATGAAATATAGCAAGATGTATACAAACTTCTATCACCAGGATTTCCACCATGTTTTCAAATAGGTTTCCTTTCTTCATGAAAAGTCTCTCTGCTTACTCTTTTTATGTATATTTTTTAAAGAGAAGTTAATGAAAATTAGCCACAAATTTTGATTAATAATCTAAAGCCTACATCCAAATGAATAACTACAAACACACTTAAAGGGCCACTAACTAAATACTACATTTAGTCCTTAAACTTTTGAAATCTCCAGACTGGATTTTAAAAGAACTCTTCTGGATGAAAGAAGCATGAGATTGATAGACATAGAAGGATTGCCCTTATGCACAACTGAGCAGAGTCTAAGAGACAGATAAAGTAGATACAACCCCCAGGTATTGGTTCCTTTGAGGGCTAAAAAGAGGCGCATGGGTGCTATGGTCATGGCAGATGGAGTTCACTGCCATGTCAGATGGCCCTTCTTTGGAGCTGGTGTTTATGCGTGATGAATCTGGACTCAGATGGGATCTCTCTTCATAAGACTTTCACGCTACTGTGCTGGAGTTGTAGTTGGTGTTGGGGTTTAAGATATATTTAGGGGATTTGAATCTCTGGACTGACAATGTGATAGCCAGGCCCTGAGCCTCAACAGACTCCAGCACCTACAATCCAATTTATTGGACTCACCTCACTCAGCTAAGATGGAGTTGAAGGACAACCACCACACCATGGAGCCTAGAGTGCCTACAACTGAAAGCAGGAGGATTGCATCCAGTATCCATGTGGAATCTGAGCCTCCTCTTGACATAGAGGTGCAATGGACACAACCAATCCAATGTCCACAGAGAAAAGGTGGCATTGGAGTGGGAAAAGTGGACATGGTGGCTGATGGGTATGGGGAATGGCAGGAAGAGACGACATGTGGAGGCGTCTTTGGGACTTGGAGCTGCCCTGGAAGGTGCTTCAGGGGCAATCACCAGACATTGTACATCCTCACAGGGCCCACTAGATGGAATGGGGGAGAGTATGGGCCATGATGTGGACCATTGACCATGAGGTGCAGAGGTGCCCAGAGATGTACTTACCAAATGCAATGGATGTGTCATGATGATGGGAATGAGTGTTGCTGGGGTGGGGGAGTGGTGGGGTGGGGGTGGTGGGGTTGAATGGGACCTCATATATATTTTTTAATGTAATATTTTTACAAAATCAATTAAAAAAAACTCAAATAGCGGTTATCTCTGTAGAATGATAAAAGGAAAAGCGCTGGTAGCTGAGGAATTGTCTCCAGCCATGTGTGTGTGCAAGTGCATAATTTAAAAAGAACTGAAGCATAATGGCAGATGGTTAATATGTAATAAATTGAGTTAGGTGGTGGGTGACTGACTCCTCTATTATTTTCTATCCTTTTCCGTAGAGTACAGAGGTATTAGTTATTGTGGTAGTGTTGGAGAAAAAATTGGGTTAAAAGATATTTTTGCTTCTCTGTGTGTGTGTGTTTGTTTAAGAATATATGGAGGTCATGTTCCTTTCCAGTGGAGGAAAGGGCAAGGCTACAAAATATTAAGCATTAATGATACAGACAGGAAGAAAAGTGTCCCTATTTTGAAAAAATATTTGTGCACGGGCGTTAAAGCTGGCATGAAATTGAAATGTTCCAAGGATGGGAATTTCTCTCGAGGAAAAAAGTATTAAAGATTATCAGCCACTTCCCATATGAAAAGCAGGTCCATTTTAAAGTAAAAATAAAGTTGGTTCAAGAAGCTTGCTCCTTCTTAGACAGAATGAAATGACGGCTTGTACCTGATTCAAAAACCAGAGTTTGAGCAAATTTGGACCCCCAAACTGATTCCACCAGATAGGAATAGAAAAGTATCCCCCCAAAATTTTACAGATGAGACATTTATAGATGTAACTCTCAGTGTAATGAAAAACTGGGTTCTGATGAGGCAAATGGCAGCACGGATTCCTTCCAGAATATCGTAACTGGCACACTTCTGTATGGAGAAGACATGTCTCTAGGCTCTTATCTCCTGGCGCACTATCGGACTTCAGGATTTGGCTGCCTTCTGGTGTTCAGCTAAAGTAGCATGAGCTCCCCGTTACACACTCTTGTCTTTCAGGCTCATCTAGGCAGTTTCTTGCCCCAAATTCCTTCTAGGAATTCTGACGGTTTTCTTACTGCTTAGTTTCACCGCTTTGCTAGTCCCTCAGAGTGGGGATCCTGGCTTTAGGCTTTGCAGGAAAGCGGTGTCTGTGTGTCTATGCCTGAAAGTAGCAGCTACTTAGGCAAGACTTTTAAAAATAATAATAAAAAGAAGAATGAAATCGAGGCAAGGAGGGAGGGAAGTATAGAAGGGGATGGAGAGAGAGAGAGGAAGTGGAAGAGGAGGGGAAGGTAGAAGAGATGAAAGGGGAGAGGAAGAAAGAGAAGGCAAAGAGAAGCTCCCAATGCACCTGCTTTTCATTTTGTTTTGTTTTGCTTCCCAGAAGCCAGCAGGAACGTGCCTCCTTTTCTTGGGGCTGAGCCCCACTGATTAGGTCAGGCCCACTGATGATGATTCCTGTTTTGATGATTTCGAAGCCAAGTGCTCTGTATCCAAGTCATGGGCAATAAATCCCATTGTATTCAAAGTTCCACCCAGATGCAAGGGGATTGGGTATATTCAGGCAGCAGGAATCTGAGGGGCCACTTTAGCACCCTGCATATAAGAACTACATATCCCTATAACAAAACGCTAAATTTTTGGCAGATTTTTAGAAACCGTGAAATATAGCATGCCTACAAGGGAAGGGAAGTGCCTCCTTTCCATAATCATTTGCAACCACCTCCGTGTCATAGAGCCACAGCCTGCCACAAGGGTAGCCATGATCCGAGGCTAGAAGAACAGAGAAAACTCCAGCACAAGGCGCAGGCACATGCTACATTCAGGATGAGAAGTCTTGCTTCAGCCATTGATGGAATCAACCTACCACAAGGCAGAAAATCACCTCAAGCAAGGTTTAGACTCAGCTTTCAACACGCACCTGCACAATAAAATTAGCTCTCAATACGTCGTTTAATGGATGTATTTTCCTACCTGAGGGTATTTTAGTGAAATTTTCATGAACCATTCATATCCCGTTCACCTAAAAAATGTAAAAGGTGGAGTGGACATCACCATCCCAGGGTCCACAGGATGGAGGAATAGAGTATGGACTAGAGTGGACTTACTGATATTCTACTATGAAACTATTGTGACTAGTAATGGAAGAAATTGCAACATTGATGTGGAGAAAGTGGCCACGGTAGCTGCTGAGAGTAGGGAGAGGGAAGAAGAGATATGATGTGGGGGCATTTTCAGGACTTGGAGTTGTCCTGAACGATATTGCAGGGACAGATGCTGGACATTGTATGTTCTGCCATAACCCACTGAATGGACTGGGGGAGAGTGTAATCTGCAATGTAAACTATAATCCACGTGGTGCAGCAGTGCTCCAAAATGTATTCACCAAATGCAATGAATGTCCCATGATGATCAAAGAAGTAGTTGATGCGGAAGGAGTGGGGCGAGGAGGTGGGGTGTATATGGGGACCTCTTACAATTTTTGAATGCAACATTTAATAAAAAGAGAAAAAATAAAAATAAAAAATGTAAAAAGCTTGCCTGGAGAATACCATGTGTGAAAGTATGACATCACTCTACTGCACTTGCCCAATTTTTATGTCTGAAATGTATGCCTACCTTCCAAACAATTTTTCATGTTCTTTAGAAGAGCTTGCCTTTATATCTGAACCACAGAGAGCTAGTAATTGCAAACAATCCAGCTCCCAAACCAAAAATTGTTTTTAATAAATTTTTAGGAGATACTGGGCATTGAACCCTTGACCTCATACATGGGAAGCAAGCACTCAACCACTGAGCTACATCCCTCCCCTATTTTTAATTTTTAAGGGCTCGGACAACTAATTATTATATTAAAGTGTTGGAAAAAAATTGCTACAAATTGAAAATGCGTACACCATGGAGTTCTCTGCAATGAGCATTTACTCAAAAATTGCAGTAAAGGGAAGCAGATGTGGCTCAAGTGATTGGGCTCCCGTCTAGCACATGAGAGGTCCATGGCCAGTGCCTCCTAAAAAAGACAGTGAGCTGGCATGATGAGCAGGCAGAGAGAGCTGACACAACAAGAGACACAAGAAGGAAAACATAATGAGAAACACAACAAAGCAGGGAACAGAGGTTCCCGATGCCTCCTAAAAAAGACGAATGAGAAAGACAGTGAGCTGATATGATGAGCAGCACAGCAAGCTGATGCAACAAGATGATGCAACAAGACACACAAGAAGATAAACACAATGAGAGACACAAGAAAAGCAGGGAACAGAGGTGCCTCCCTCCCACATTGGAGCTCCTGGGTTCAGTTTCTGGTGCCCCCAAAAGAAACGAGGAAGACGACAGACACAGCATGTGCAAATAACAAGGGGGTGGGGAGAGAGAAATAAATAAAATAAATCTTAAAAAAAAAAAACTGCGGCGAAGACCGACATTACAAAATATATTTCATAGGGCCAGCTTATATCTTAATTCTTTCTATAGAATAACCAAGCATCATTTCAAAAACATACTTGTTTTCACCTGGTATGTTCTGCTGTTACAAAACCATTTCCGGGCTCTTCCAAAACTGTCAGTCTAGGGCAGATTATTACACTACACTGTCAGGAAAGAAATTCCCTAGCAAACTCTTCCAATAGCCTGCATGAGTGTGGGAAAGCTTATTTTACACAAAATATATTTCAGCAATAGGAAAATATTCTGTGGCCAAATTTTGATCAAAAGAAAAATGTTTTCGTGATGAGAACATAGAACCTCATGATACTTGTTTCTCTAAAGCTTCTGCAGAAGAATATTGCTATCTGTAGGCCAATTACACTTGACTAGGTAAGGGAGTATTAATTATGAGATTTTATTACCTGGTTGATAAAAGCTGATGAAAGTCTCCCTACTCATAAACATGCAATTTAGTGATGATAAAAACCCATTTGAATCGCTCATAAAGGAGATTATTAAGGGGTTGGCATTCAAGAGAACACCTATGCATGAATTCTATGTTCTTTTCATACCACCAGACCCACGGGTACTCTCTTTCATTAATTCTCTTTGTCTCACTATCTATGCAAAAAGCCAAGCCAAGTAGCCAGTGACTTATGCCTCCTAGTAAAGGATTGGGAGAAAAGAATGGGATTGCTTTAGAAGGAAATGGAGCAAAGCAAATTTTAAGACTTTAAGATGATTGGGAAAGGGCGATGTTTTCAAGTATTTTATTTTCAAACCATAATACTCTTTAAAATAACGAGTCAATCCTTTCTCAGACTTGTATAATGAAATTCTAAAATTTATTAAAAATTTCATTATGAAGTTAAAATTTAAAATAGTCTAAACTCATTCAGCTGGCAGCACACACTTCTGAATGACTATGTACTTCAGAGTCATTCTCCAGTTTGGTGAAAACAAAGCTCTTTTGGATGACTGCTCTTAGTTTTTTTTTGGATACCACCAATAATAAAGTGCATGGATTATAATTCCATAATGTACTTTATGGTTATAGGTACTTATTATAATTCAACTGAATGTAGTCAAAGTGCAGATTAAAATTTTACAATTATTCATTAAATCTATACACCTTCTTGCTTTCTGTCATAGCATCCTAACGTCCCCAAAGAGTAATAAGTCTTGAAAATAGTAAATGGATATTTCAGTTATACATTTTAATATTTTCTCAGGAAAACAGAATCTTCCACAATGGAAATTAGGTAAGGTTTTGCATTATCTACTATAGTAAAATGTCACTCAATACAGAATAAACTTCCCTGATCACAAGGAGGTAGTTGGGTCATTGGCTGATTTTGGACTAAAGTTGATTTTGTGAAGCAAAATAATTCAAGATGGAAACTAAACTGGAGTCTTGGAACTGAGTTTTGGTTCTGCTTTGTGTTTTGTTTTGTTTTTTCTGTTAGGGTTGTATAGCTAATTATTTGCTTGGCTTACCGATTTATAAACTTATTAAAATCCTTTTTGATTATGAGCTAAATTCATGTAACAAAACTTGTATCTCATTAAAAATATTTTAAATAAAAAACACTGAAATTACAGGTGATGATATTTGGAAAAGCAAAATTATATGATGGCAGGAAAGGCAACAAAATTAATTATATTGCATACTAAGGTTAAAAAATTCAAGTTGAGCTTAATGGTTAATAATAGGTAAATAATGACATATTCATTTAATCATTCACCCCCTGAATCAAATTCTCACCTTTATTGTACATCTACTGCATCTTAAGCTCAATTGCTTTGTGGTGACCACCCCCCCCCCCCCACTTTGTGGGACTGCCCTTGTTTATATCCATTGCCCTTTTATATTTATTAATAGCATTCTCTTTACTTTTTTTCTTCTTTTTTTCTTCTTAGGTCGCAGGGCACTGGGAAGCCAGTGCTCAACCACTGAGCCACATCAGCTCCCTTCTTTACTCTTTTTTTTTAATTTTTAAATTTTATTTCTCCTCCCCCACCATCCCCCCCATTTTCTGCTCTCCGTGTCCATTCACTGTGTGTTCTTCTGTGTCTGCTTGTGTTCTCATTAAGCGGCTCTGGGAACCAATTTTGGGACCTTGCAAAGTGAGAGAGAGGCGATTACTCTCTTGAGCCACTTCAGCTCCCTGTTCTGCTACATCTTCTTATTGTCTCTCCTCTGTGTCTCTTGTTGCGTCATCTTGCTGCACCAACTCTCCACGTCAGCCCGCACTCCTGTGTGGGTCGGCCATCCGCGTGGGCCAACTCGCTTCATGGGCCATCTTGCCCTCACCAGGAGGCCCTGGGCATCAAACCCTGGACCTCCTATTTGGTAGACAGGAGCCCAGTTGCTTGAGTCACATCCATTCCCCACCCCCTTTGCTCTTAAAGTGTCTAACTCTGGAAAAGAAATATGGCCTCCCCACTTTGGAGACCTCACAGTAAAATGGTGGCAGAAGCATACAATTATGAGCTTAGTGGCATGTGTTTCGAGCAAGGCAAGGATAAGCTTCTCACAGATACTCCAGGAAGGTGGGATACTAACTTGAAAGTGTGGGAAAGGGAGGGTATGGCACATACTCCAGAAACGGGCTTAGACCTTGAACATGGAGGGCAGGTAAGATGACCACACTAAGACCAGGTGAAGAGGTAAGCCAGGATTAAGATGTAGATGATGACAAAGAATTTCATCAGGAAGTTGATTCTATTCAGTTGTGTTGTCGTCACAATAGTCATAATGTTACCATTTTTGGCTGTTATGACTCTTGTAACTAAGATTCCTATCTCGGCAGTATTTGTATTGTTGTTCTTAGGAAGCAAAATGAACACAAATAAAGGTGTGCAATAGTATGCTATAATGTGTGCCTTACAGCATAGGCTTACGTCAAGAGTAGAAGAAATCTGTTCCAAAACTGGTTGTGCTGGGAATTAAAATGGTATCTCTATGAATCGGTATTAAATAAATTACAAAATTATGCAGCATAAACAATGAAAATTTCCTTACTTTTCCCATCCTTCAGCTCATCATGTTTCCCTCCGTGGGGTCTAATGATATTGTGAATTTCTCGTGCTAATCTAGAGGCCATCAATGATATTTTCTAGTGTATATTTTTCAAAGCTATCTTAAATGTACCTGTTTATTGATAACACACATACATATTCCTCAGCACATATAGATCCGTGTTTATCCCCAATTTTACTCAAATAGTAGCATTTAGTACCTAATGTTATCTTTCTTGACATTTTTTCCACACAGCTTTCTTTTTCTGTTTTACAAATGCAAGTTATCCCATGTTATTGTCCCATGTATCAGCGGTTATTTAGCCAGTTTTCAGCAGAAAGATATTGAGCTTGTTTCCAAATTTGACTTTTGGGAAAGACTGCTGCAATGATCAGCCTTTCCCATATTACCTTACAAATATTTGTAAATTTATGTGTGGGAAATATCCTCATAAATGAAATGATTGGGTCATACTGTACTTGTGGATGAGTTTCAGCATCTTATGGTAAACTCAGTCCCAAATCATTGATATTTTTTAAGGTTTCCCTCCCTGATATGTGAAGAACTGTACTGCAGAGAACATTTAATTCACATTCCTATAATAAACACGTTTCAAATGCCTAAGTACCACTTGTAGTTCCATTTGTTGTCTGCTTAATTTTGATTATTTTTACATTGCTATTGAATATTGTCATTCTTTTATTAAATTGCAAGAATCCTCTCTAAATGAAAGCAATTAGCATTTTATCCTAATATGAGTTGCAGGTTTCCCCTCCTTGCTTTTAATTTAAATGCCAACATAGATTTTATATTGCTGAATTTAAAAATTTATGCTTTTTTATTTTAGCACAGTCTAACGGTCTATTTTGTAAACTCCAAGTTTACAAAAATGGAATCTTCTATTATTGTGTAGACATTTAGATAGCAATGAATATATAATAAAGGCAAATTTTCATTACATAAGAAGACAGTGGGGGGAAACTTGGAAGAGTGGGAAGGAAAATGACCACAGCATGAAAAGGCATCTGCTAAGGTCCAGTCTTCAAGCTGATGTTATACATGCCAGCTCAAACCACTTATTTCTACGAGGACATGAATTGTACTTTGTGGGTGAGATTGTGTGAAAAGACAGGTACAGTACAGTCACATTTACTCTGAAAATACTCCAATTTTATAAACGCCATGCGGTCATCTCATCTATTACACTTGAAGCACACATAAAAATGTTGGAACGTCCTTACAGGGTCACTATTGGGGATTGACTCGTGATCCCCCAAAAAGGGTCACAACCAAGTCTTCATTGATGTGCCGGTTTTGTGAACCCCTTCGTAAGATCTTTGAAGATGTTGTTTGTTTAGCCCTTTGAGCCAGGATGGGTCTGAATCTAAAGGAAGGGAGGTATTTTAAAGAGTCAGAAGAAGCCTGAAGTCAGAAACCAGTAGATTCAGAAGAAGAAGCCAGAAAGGAAAGAGACGATGCCATTAGATGGAGGACTGCCACCTAATAACATCTTGGATCAATAAATGCCTACCTTTGACACTGATCTTATCTCATTGCCAACACTGTGACAATTGATCGGACCACAATTATCATTGGACGCACCAAAGAAACAGCCATCATCGCATAGTTGGGCATGTATATAAAATGTTTTTGAAAATTATAAAGATGATGATCAATAGTGAAAATAGATCATTTTAAAAGATCATAGTATTTTTTTTGCATCCAGTTTAAGAAAATTAAATATTGCAGACACAAAGTACCCTGCCTATCCATCCTGAAATCATTTTATTACGTTCAGTGCCCCAGTTCCCAAGAGGGCAAATGAAAGTGTTGAAAATTATTTTGTTCCTGATGGTAAAATAATGAGAATAATAATACAATTAAGTATAATATGCATCCATCCTATTGGTAACTGATTTTACCCCATTAGATTACTTCCACGTTATTTTTCGAAGGGATTTTGCCATTAATAGGTATTGAGTACAATGAAATGCTTTTTCTGAATCTGAGAGGATTTTTTCTTTTCTCATTTAATCTATTAGTATGTTTACTTGTGTAAACTCAATTTCTTACTTTATTAGGGAATTCCTTTGGAGAGCAGAATGTCTGACTAAAATCTCCCAACCCCAGGTGAGGGAGTTTCCCAATGACTGCCCAGTGTGATTCAAAATCTCCAGGTAGCGTTGACTGGTCAGGGTCCCTTTGGCTCATTTTCCAAATGGGAGGAGGATTTGCCATGTTTTATAACAGATCTGTGGGGTGGGAAGAGGGGACAGTTACATGTCTTTTGGGACCTTGGGTCTCCAGATCAAGTTGAAGGACATCTAGACATGATATTGAGATGCTTACGAATTACCCAGAGATCCTCAACTTTGACCATAATGGCCCCGTGGGATCAGACTTTGAGTTGCATCCCTTGGGTACAGAACGAATACATTCTATGAGTGAGGAGGAAGCAAAGAGATGATAAACGTCATGAAGCATCGACTGTGGCAGTGCATTGTTCTCTCCCCTTTTGCTTCAGAGGACAGCGAAACCACACACTGAAATAGCAGGTCCCCTTAATGGAACTCCCTCAATATCTAAATGGAGAAGAGCTGCCCAACTCAAATTAAAAACGGGACAGTCATATATAAAAGTTTCCTTTATTTAGCCATTCACATTTTAAGACTTACTCTTATCTGCAGGACAGTTTAGACTTAACTAATGTGGGTATTTTCCTGTTCAACCTTAGTTGAAACATTTATTTACTTCTTTTTTTTTTTAATCTGTGTTTACGCCTGCCAGAGTGCATAATTTCAACCTTTCCGCTGAATGAACTTTTAGTTTAAATTGAGCCACTTTGTCGTAACTGTGCTTTCTATTCCATTACCTTTTGTTCACATCTTTATTATTTCCTTAATTTTTCATTTCACGGGTTTACTCTTTTTATTTAATAGGCATTAGTTGGGTGCTCTTTTCATTATTTTTCACTTTTTCTTGCCTTTCTAATATAAGTGTTTATATGTATATCTTTCAGTAATCCACCAAATTATGCTTTCCTAAAAATATGTGGTGTTTTCTTAATTAATTTAAATATATTCAGATTAAGAATATCCAAATACACACTATGATTTTTGGGGGAATGAATTCTTTAGATACATATGTTTTTAAACACTTATTTTTTTTCTTTCTCTTTTCTTTTTTTTTTAATTATTTATTTATTTTTAAAAATTACATTAAAAAAATATGAGGTCCCATTAAACCCCACCGCCCCCACCCCCCACTCCCCCCACAGCAACACTCGCTCCCATCATCGTGACACATCCATTGCACCTGGTAAGTACATCTCTGAGCATCACTGCACCCCATAAACACTTATTTTTTTCTCCCCTCTCGCTCCACTGTCTGCTCTCTGTGTCCATTTGCTGTGCGTTCTTCTGTGTCTGCTCATATTTCCATTAGGCAGCTCCAGGAACCAATCCTGGGACCTTCTGGACTGGGAGAGAGGTGATCATTCTCTTGTACCACCTCAGCTCCTTGGTCTGCTGCATCTCTTCTTGTTTCTCCCCTGTGTCTCCTTTTGTTGCATCATCTTGCTACATCAGCTCTCTGCATGGGCCAGTACTTCTGTGTGAGGCAGCACTCCTGCACAGGGGCCAGCATACCACATGGGCCAGCTCGCCTTCACCAGGAGGCCCTGAGTTTCGAACCTTGCACCTCCTACATGGTAGACGGGAGCACAATTGCTTGAGCCACATCTGCTTGCCAAGATATGTATTTTTAATTGACAGTATATACGGATGTTTATTTTGCAGTTGTTGTGGCTTTCTAATGCATTTTCATTATGTTTAAAGAACCTGGTCAGATGCAGATATGAAGTAATTTGTCAAAATCAAATTTCTAAAAATAACTCCAAGCTTTTTTAAAAAAGAACATGCTCTTTGGGGGAACTTGATAGATTTAAGTCTGAGAAAGAACCATCCAGTCTTGTTGAGTAAGAAACCAGGAAAGCTTTCTAATATTAAGAGTGTAGTATTTAAAGGAAACCTGAAGCAGCTTGGAGGAGCTGTTATAATCCTTCAGCCAAAGAATGCAAGAACACACCTGCCATGGGACATGGTTTTATTACTCATTGCAGAGAGAGAAAATACAAAGAAAGGGAGCCACCAGGTGTCCCTGAAAGAGTAGTTAGAAAGCATCCATTATAGAATTTGGACATTGATGGGTGATTTGAGGAAGGTCTAAGGAAGGGAGAGGGTACTCTAGATTGGATATTGTCAGGAAGCAAGGATAGTTCCATGCTTGAGTATCTCGGTCAACCTTCTCCATAAAGATGATAGAAGACAACAGGGCAGAAGTTGACTTGTTAAAGCAGTTGCAGATACATGTATTAGTCAGCAGAGGGGGCTGCTTGGGATTGCGTGGCTTCGACAATGGTCCTGTTTTGACTGTGCTTAGACTCGATTAGATCCTGAATACATCATGGTCTCAGAATGTTCTGGGGAGATATCGATGTTCTTTAAACGTGTTTGTTTGCTCATTGTCAACAGGAACACACAAGGGTCTAGCCATCAATGCCAACTGATAGAAACACTGCTTCCCAGCTGACAGCACCGGGCTAGCTCCTGGATGTTGGGGACTGCTTTACTCTTTCACAGAGACTTCACTGTATTTTGGAGTCATTTGAATATGAAATAAGTTATTTAATGTTTAAAATTCTAAAAGTGTAAGAATTTAAAAAGCAAGGTATGGTGATGTCCACTCCACCTCTATATCAAGAGGGGGCTTAGATTCCACGTGGATGATGGATGCAATTCTCCTGCTCGCAGTTGTAGGCACCCTCGGCTCCCTGGTGTGGTGGTTGAACTTCTTCACCTTCCTGTTAGCTGACCCGGGCAAGTCCAATAAACCAAAAGGTAGGAGTTGCACGTACGCCGAGACTCAGGGCCTGGCGGTCACATGGTCAGTTCAGAGATTCAAGTCTCCTGAGTATGCACTAACGCCAGCACCAACCACAGGTCTGGTAAGAGTAGCAGAAGAGGCATGTGTAGAAAAAATAGAGTATGGATTAGAGTGGACTTACTGATATTCTACTATGGAACTATTGTGATTTGTAATGGAAGAAATTATAGCATTCATGTGGAGAAAGTGGCCATGGTAGCTGCTGAGGGTAGGGAGAGGGAAGCAGAGATGAGATGTGGGGGCATTTTCAGGACTTGGAGTTGTCCTGGGTGGTACTGCAGGGACGGATGTTGGACATTGCATGTCCTGCCATGGCCCACTGGGTGGACTGGGGGAGAGTGTAAACTACAATGCAAACCACTATCCATGTGGGGCAGCAGTGCTCCAAGATGTATTCACCAAATGCAATGAATGTCCCATGATGATGAAAGAGATTCTTGTAGTGGGAGGAGTGGGGTGAGGGAGATGGAGGGGGGTATATGAGGACCTCATATTTTTTTAATATAACATTTTTAAAAAATAGGGAAAAAAAACCACAAGGCAACTTTTGAAAAAATGTCAATGTTTTTCTTTTGCCAAATTCCTTACTATGAACATTGGTAATTAAAGGGCGAAAAAGCATTTATCCTTCCTTTCCATGTAAACAATAGGCTCTGCTAATCAGGCTGTGGGCACAGTCCTCCACTCTTGCCCTGTGTTGGGTAGACAGTTTTTGCTGCAACTTGACTCTGCCTTAACCATGTGGCTTGCATTGCCCAATGAAACGCTATTCAATATCATAGAGTAAAATATTTGAGATATACTTTGACGGTTGACCTTGGCTTTTTGTACTTCTCTCACCACCCTGAAAAGAATATGTCCCTACCAAATTTCACTTTGAGGGAGAACGTGAGACTCATGATACATTTCCTGGCCCAACCTGCAGCAGGAACCAAGCCCAGCCAAGACATTTTACACTGTACCAGCCACAGCCAACCCTCATATGCAGTATATTGTAAGCCAGTAAGATTCCAGTGCTGTCATCATAATTGCTGTTGTTACACGGCATTACGTGGATATAGCTAACTCATACAAAAGCCTAGGTAGGTATGCTTTACAGAAGAATGCCAGCTAACAAATGTAGAAGGAATGAGAGAATTTGAAAGTCATTATTTGTAATTTGTAAGGAACTGATTATTTTAGGCAAAACCAAAAGATGAGAAAACTCCTATGTGAAAATTGACAGGGACCTAGGTACGTTTATGGATTCAAAGTGTCAATCCACAGATTAAATGCTGGACACAAGAGGGAAAATGACACAGCATCAACTACACATACATCTTGACAAAATATCTACCTGGATTCTCACCAAACCATTAGTCTCTTGCTTTAAGTTTACAAGACATGGAGAATTAAGATGTTACCACAAGGAGGCAAAGAGAGGGTGGGAAAATCAACAGGGTAATTGGTACGAGCTACTAAAACAAAGGCAGTAATAATGACAATGGTAAAGATAATGATGATGATGATGATGATGCTGTATAAAGGGAGGAGACTGCTTTTGATTAAAGATGCTTAGGATACATAAGTAAATACTATACGCTGATCTAGACCATGTCCTACAATGAACAATCTTGCTAACATAGACATTTCAGGGCATATTTGGGGAAACAGAATCTGATTTGGGTGTTAAATAATATTTAAAAATATCTTTTTTGTGTAACCTGATCTTGTAGTTATAGAAGAAATGCACTTCTATTTTGCAGAACCCTATGATAATATTTATGAGTGTATCTATAATTTATGTTAGATATTCAAGTAATTCATGATGAAAAAAAGGCCAAATGCTAATATCTATCAAAGATACATTGATGTCATTACTTGATTTTCTCCACTTTCCTCTATATTTGAAATTTTGCATAACATATTCCCAATTTTTCTTCATCTTTCCATATTTGAATAAAAAATAGGTGTACAGCTTAGTTTTCATTGTGGGTTATGTAGTAGATTCCTCTTGTTGCATGTCCACATTCTTTTGCTGTATTACCACAAACTCAGAAGCTTAAAGCAACTTCTATTTATTACCTCAGCAGTCTGTCAGAAGCTAAGTGGGATCCTCTGGCCGGCACTCACAGGCCGGGCTCTTATCTGTGGATTCTGGGGCAGAATCTGATTCCAAGTTCAATCTGGATATTAGCAGAATCCATTTCCTTGCAGATACAGATCATGCCGTTTCCTTGCTGGCAGTGGGCAAGGAGGCTATCTTCAGCAACCTGAGGTAGACCTATTCCTTCCAACTTCACAAGAGCAAGTCATCTCACAACCTTGGGTTTTCAGGTTCTGATAGCCCCTTCTCCCACCAACCAGAAAAAGTTCTTGGTTTATAAGAGCTCTTGATATTGGACCAAGTCCATTTGGATAATTTCCCTAGTTTAAGGTCAACTCTGATATATATATATATATATATAAAACATGGGGGAGAGTTCTTATATTATTTCCTAGGGATGCTCTAACAAAGTACCACCAATGGGGTTACGTGATACAACAGGAATTTATTGTCTCACTGATCTGAAGACGAGAAGTCCAAATTATGGTGTCATCAGGGACACCTTCAAAGCCCTTCCCTTGCTTCCTTCAAAGTCCACAGGGAAGAATATGTTGCACTCTTTTCCTAAGTTCTGGGAACAAGAGGTAAGACCCTCTCCCAGTTTCTGGCCGTCGCTAGCAATCCTGACGTCCCTTGCCTTGTGGCACAACTCAATCACTGTCTTTGCAGTTCCATGGCTATTTTCTCCCCTCTGCCTGTGTCCCAAATCCCCTTTCTTAAAATGACATCAGTTATATCGGATTAAATGCCCACCCCACTCCAGTATGATCTATTCTTAACTTGCCTAATTTCATTGGAATGGAATAAAGTCACATTCTGATGTACCGAAGATGAGAACGTCAACATATATATATATACACACACACACATACATATACAACATATATGTGTGTGTGTTTAGTGGGAGCACAATTCATTACACAGCACTCATCACATTCACAGGTTTTACTTTTGGGGTGAGCACAGCAGCTTTTTCCTGCACTTTTTCTTGTCAGTTCCTTGGGCTAGATTCCAAGGATCTAATCAAGATCAGTGAGCATCTAGGATACCAGAGCTATAAACTAGAGGGAGCCCAAGTCATAGTGAAACAGCTGGGAGAAACTGAGCATGGACCCTTCATTGATTCAGGAGGGGCCAAATAGAACTAAACCTTTACTGTGTTGACTCTGAGATGTTGGGGTCTCGTGCTTTAGTACTCACCCTACTCATGGAAAGGTGGAAAGAGATAGAACTGAAGACTGACTCTGTGAGTTTTTCTCTGTAAGAGCAAGGGGGCTTTCCTGGGTTTTTAAGATGAACTGGAGGGAAACAAGGACTGATGATCATCCAGTGTGAGGTGGGACCCATAGAATTGTCTTTCTGGTACTCTCAGATAGAACGGTCTAATTTCAGTACCTGCGTCTTGGGTGTTGGGAAAGAATGCCATGGTAATGAACAAAATAGTGAACAAAAATCACCATATTTGGTCATCAGATGTTGGTGAGACCAGGATACTTAACCTACACATCTTGCCCAGTAATCCTGTGCTAAATCCCTGCCATGAAATACCATTCATTTACTGTCTGTTCACACACTAGAAGCAATGTTTTACTTAGAAGACCAATCTTTCATGAAGATGAGCACAGATCCCCATTTTATCTACCAAACTGATACCACCATGCCCCAGGGAATAGAACTAATTCTAAGTCCTTGGATGCTCGAATGTTCTTTTTTAACTGTTGTTGTCACAGCTGGTGCATAGACACATTACGCCCCTTATTTCCTCTACTTTTTTCTTCTTCAGCACATTGATTTCCATGAGAAAAGTTGAGTCAATATATCAGAAGCTCATAAGGAAAAATTATTTATTGCACCAGCATAGGGCCATTTTTCCCTGATGAGTTCGGGTAGGATTTTTCTAACTTCAGGGGGGATTTGAGTTCCTTTCTCCTCAGTTGTTAGAACAACGAGAAGGATAATGAGGAGAGAGGTGGTTTACCTGTCAAGTAGTTGGCAAAAGCTAAGCTGGGTAATCAAGCATTTTTAAAACCAGTGTTTTATCTGACTGAGCCAACATGCACAGTGGAGAAATTGGCAAGTAAAAATCAATGAGAATAGTTAACCTACTAAGAGTACTATTTCTACTCCCTATAAATTGTTGTGATCTAGACGAAAATAGTCAAGGTAGAACAAAAAAGACGTTAGAATGAAGAGAAATGTGGGGGATTGTTAAAAGGAGGTAATTCTGTAATTACACACTATGATATTAAAAAAAATGAATTCAGGAATGCACAGAATTCTGAAGGCATATAATGATAGAACAGTCACAGTTTCAAGCAATTATGCATTTCCTTGTGTTAAAGTGAATGGCGCTTTTACAATATCTGTGTTAATGTACTGATAATATTTTCCATCTGTCGTTTTTAGTATTCGCTACATTACTTTACAAATAATTATTATAATTATTAGGACTAAAATGAGATTCAGAAATGGTCTGCAACAAAAGCATTCATTCACTACATGGCTTTAGGAAATATAGCCAACAGAAAGCAATTAAGTAGTAAAGAAGACATGGTGGAAATCCAGGTGTTTTCCAAAGCCATCATCATTTCTAATCCATTTTAGATATATTGAGGATTCCAGTTTATGTCTGTCTTTAGTCAGTCATGTGACTTCCTAATACTCTTCTCAGCCCTTAGAGTTTCAGGAGATACTCATAACGACATTATATGTGACTTGACAGAAAACATAAATAGTATAGTTTGATAATGCTAATGCGGTATGAAATGGCATAGTCAAGGTAATCACTAGCAGTTCTGAATCCTACATTTGAATGTGGTTAAAAGAGGACATTTTAGGTTGTGTATATTTTACTAGAATAAAAATAAAATAACTACATGGGACTGTACAACATAAACAGTGAACCCCAAGTTAAACCGTGGACTATAGTTAATAGTACAATTATATAATGTGCTTTCATCAATTGTAACAAATGTACCAAACCAAAGCAAGATGTTAAAAACAGGGTAGCATATGGGAATCCTTTTATACACAATTGTTCTGTAAACCAATTAAAAAAAGGAAATATAGGTCCTTGTCTTTTTATATTTTATTCACATGGAAATTAATCCTTCTATTTCCATAAGGAATCAATGACATGATGCTACTAGACAATAGTGATATGATAAAAATTGAGTGGAGAAAATCCTGGAGATTCTTTAGAGCCAGCAATAGCAAAAAGAAACCTCGCCCTATTTCCTCTTTGAATGCCCTCTTGAGTTTCCTCTTGATATCTTTTGAAATCTGAGATCCCCACAAAAGGAGCTGGCCCAGATAGTCGATCAAGCCCCTAGTTTATTACATGTGATCCACTACAAAATAAAGCCCACCTTCCCTAGCCTACCCCTATAAGAGAGGGGAACTCCCTCCATTCAGTAGGAATCAAGTTAACTTCCTTTTGCCTATAAAAATTGTTGGCCATCCCTAGAACCCCAAAGGTATTATTCTTCTATTCTTGAAGTCATCTGGCCTCCTTTGTTGAAGCAAATCTTTGGTCCCAAACCAAATGTTGCAAACTCAACACTGATTTGTCTTTGGACAGATAATCACTGAGTATTGACAGTGATTCTGGTGCTGTGCTCACTGCATCAACACCAATACTTTCTCTTTTATTATTCAAACAATCCTGTAAAACATTCTAATGTGCTATTACCATTTTACCAACCAGCAGCCAGCTTAAAATGGTGATGCACTTGGGGAATAATGCAATTTGAGTGATTGTCATTGTCTATTTCATTCATTTTATTTTTAGTATTTTCAAATGGCAATACAATGCACAAAAATTAAAAGTACTGAAGACAACCAGGTTTACCAAATCCAGTAGCAAATAATGGTATTTATTTCTTGGGCATGTTTTTCAGAGATATTTACAGATATGCAAACATAACGTATAGGGTGTATATAAGAATTTATACATGCGTACACACACAGGTATTGTTTCTAGCTACTAGAGGTCACCAGCATTCCTTGGCTAATGGCTACTTCCTCCATCACTCTGATCTCTACTTTCATTGCCACATTTGCCCCATCTCCTTCTGTGATAGCCCTGCTTCCTTCTTTCCTTATATGGAACATTCTGATTGTATTGGGACCACCCAGATAATTCAGGACAATTCGCCTATCTCAAGATGCTTTCATTAATTACTTCTACAAAGTATTTTTTAGCACATAATATAATATATTCCAGGTTGCAGTGATTAGGACTTGGACAACGTTGGGAGGGGAAGACTACCACGGTGAGAACGGATGTTCTTGTCTTCGTATTTATCTGATCTTTGGGTTTCTGAAATCTTTTGAATCTATTGCTGAATGCCTTTCAACCACTTAGATAATTCTGGGTAATATCTTCTGAAATATTCATTTATCAACATCCTCTTCTGTCTTGAACTCCAAGATTGTATATTTATTAGTGGCATTAATGACACCATCCATGTTACTTTCACTTATGGTAGTATATTCTCTCCATATTCCTCTCTCAATAGTTTTTTTGCCTTTATTTTTTTAATGTTACATTAAAAAAATATGAGGTCCCCATATACCCCCCACCCCCTCACCCCACTCCTCACCCATAACAACAACTTCCTCCATCACCATGGGACATTCCTTGCACTTGGTGAATACATCTCTGAGCACCGCTGCACCTCATGGTCAATGGTCCACACCATAGCCCACACTCTCCCACAGTCCACCCAGTGGGCCCTGGGAGGACATACAGTGTCCAGTAACTGCCCCTGCAGCACCACCCAGGACAACTCCAACCCCCAAAAAATCCCCCACATCACATCTCTTCCTCCCACTCCCTACCCCCATCTCTCTCAATATTTTATATTTACCTATATTCCTGTCTGCTAATCCTCATTTGATGAAGTCAACCAGCTTTAAAACTTATCTTTTGACCTCTTAATTGCAGTGATGGTGTGTTTCTCTGCGGCGGCTTGCTCGGTCAGTAGAGGTGGGGTCTGGCTGCGGACGAGGGGTCGGTCCAGCTCTGGACGAGGGTGGGACGAGGGGTCGGTCCCACTTGGGACGAGGGGTCGGTCCGGCAGCAGACGAGGGATCGGTCTCACAGGGGTTGCGCGGTTCGGCTGACGGGGTCGCCCGGAGAAGCAGGCGACGAACTGGGGACAAGGGAGGCCAGGCCCTTGTCGGGGGCTCTCAGGACTGGAGGGCGCACAGCAGAAGAACTACCGCAGAGACAAGGTAAACACGCAAGTCCACCTTACTGAGGGAGAGGCAACAGTTTTATAGGGGCTGGGGAAGGCTGATTGGTCGAAGCCACGCCCTGCTCTGATTGGTTGCCGGCGAAAGGTCAGTGGGCGGTACTGGACGGGGGAGGGGTGTTGGTTAGGGATTGGCTGTCGCTGTTGCTGGGGGAAGGGGCAGGGTTTAGGGATTGGTGGCTGCTGTTGCTGGGGTGGAGGGCAGACTTGAGTTTCCCGCTCACGCCTGGCTGTTGCTGCTGTCGGGGGAAGGGAAAAGGGCGGGCTGGATTTTTCCGCCCACACCTGGCTGTTGCTGCTGTCGGGGGAGGGGAAGAGGGCGGGCTGGATTTTTCCGCCCTGCGCCTGCGCAGGGAGAAAGAAGAAGAAGGGTGCCGCCCCACAAAGCATCGGGTGGCGCCATCTGGGAGGAGGGGCGGCTGCGGAAGCATGGCTGCCGAGAAGGGGAGACCCGAGGGCACTCTGCGCCCATGCCGAGCTTCCTTCAGGGGTGGCGGTGGGCCCGACCAACCACCCTATTATGGGGGCAGCAGATTTAGGCCTACCGCGGCCGCTCCCCTGCCAGGCCAGCAAACCACACCTCAGCCCGAGGGGTGACCGCATTTCTCATTTCTAGAGTTTAAGTTTGAATCCATTATCATTTTTAGAGTTCAATTATCTTAGACATTCTCAATTTTGTCATGGTTCCTTAAAGAGTTAATAGCATTAGTTGAAAGTTAGTTCTCTCAGTTTTCAATCACATGGACATTTCTTCTATTATATTTGCCAGTTTTTGGATAAATGCTGGAGAACGTGTGAAAATTATGTATCACGTACACCATACGTATCATATCACGTACACCAGATGTATCACCCACATACGCACCATGTACTCCCTCTCTCTGTATATATCATATACTCTGTAGATCATATAATATACATACATCATTGTTGAAGTTCTGAAGTGCCTTTCTTTTGATGCCCCCACACATATAAGACCTCCACGGTCCTGACTGGAAAACTCTTTGGGGAGGAGTTCATCACCTATGGTGGTATTTGAACTCTAATTCCAGTCTCCCTAAACCTACCACTTCCCTTAAATATTTAATTTATTTGATAACTGGTATTTTAAGCTTAATATTTTGCAGGTTTTTTTTAAACCAGAGAGGTAATGAGAAAACATTTTTTTTCCAGAAAATTCAATTGCTTATATTGTGATGACTTATCTTAAAAGGTCCAATAAAAATCGATCACTGTAATTTTGTT